>NC_064931.1:693669166-693979166 GCF_023897955.1 Schistocerca gregaria | reverse complement strand
TGAAATACCCAATACAATAAGTACATCTCTTCTATTCTTGATCACTTTTCCCAGTACTTAATTCTAGTACCACTCACATTTATGGGCACTGGAACAGTCGCTTGCGCCTGTGTGAATTACTTGCTTCGGAAGCCCCAATGCTATATTAACTGACTAAGATTCCAACTTTATGTCTGCCCTACTTGTACAAGTATGTAAACTGTTAAGAATCAAGAGATGGTGCACAACACCTTTTCATCCACAGGCAAACAGCCGCCTCAAACGTGTCCATATGACAATTCTTCAAATTGTGTCTTATTACGTGGAGAAGACTCGTGTAGATTGGGATAAATATGTCACTTATGTTGCTTTGGCATATAACAGCTGTGTGATGAATCAACTGCATGTATGCCCTACAAAGCAGTCTATGGAAGGCCAACGAACTCCCCGTTTGCATTTGGTAACTTCCCAACTGGAGTAATTATGAGCAAAGTGAAAGTATTGGCCCGCCATCTTAAGTCAATTTGAAAATAGCTTAAGCAGAACAGCACCAAAACCACTCAACGTCAGTTGTAATGTAGTAACAAATGCACTATGCTACCATAATATAAACCAAGTGATCTTTTACTACTCCGAAATCCAGTAGATCGATAGGGAAGAACTAAAAAGTTCACTCTTTAGTATGAGGGACCTTACTCTGTTTTACAGGTGATATTCCCGGTAAACGCAATGATTCAGTTGTCTGATCATACTGTGGTAGTGCATTATGATCAGCTTAAGCTGTACCATGGCCCAGCTGTGCTGTTGCCAGATGTACCAACTAGCCCTGTTCCAAGCAAAGGTAAAAGAAAAGAAGGGCAAGCCACAGCCCACATGCTGTCACTACACCTCAAGAAATGGGAACCCCTACGCCCTAAGCTACAGATACTAAGTGTGTTTTGTAAACAGAAAAGAAAATACATTGTCAGACTTGTAGTAGTGTATAAAATCTGAGGAAAAAATTATGTAAAGGTATGAGGAGCTCTAGAGCACCAGTATGCTTTGGTATTTGAATATAAACATGTATCAGATGGACATATTTAATTGCGATAGACAAACTAGTAGAAGCCGACCTCGGGGAAGATCAGTTTGGATTTCGTAGAAATATTGGAACACGTGAGACAATACTGACCCTTCGACTTATCTTAGAAGCTCGATTACGGAAAGGCAAACCTACATTTCTAGCATTTATAGACTTAGAGAAAGCTTTTGACAATGTTGACTGGAACACTCTCTTTCAAATTCTAAAAGGGGCAGGGGTAAAATACAGGGAGTGAAAGGCTATTTACAATTTGTACAGAAACCAGATGGCAATTATAAGAATCGAGGGAGACGAAAGGGAAGCAGTGGTTGGGAAGGGAGTGAGACAGGGTTGTAGCCTTTCCCCAATGTTATTCAATCTGTATATTGAGCAAGCAGTGAAGGAAACAAAAGAAAAATTCGGAGTAGGAATTAAAATCCATGGAGAAGAAATAAAAACTTTGAGGTTTGCGGATGACATTGTCATTCCGTCAGAGACAGCAAAGGACTTGGAAGAGCAGTTGAACGGAATGGATAGTGTCTTTGAAAGGAGGATATAAGATGAACATCAACAAAAGCAAAATGAGGATAATGGAATGTAGTCAAATTAAGTCGGGTGATGCTGAAGGAATTAGATTAGGAAATGAGAGACTTAAAGTAATTAAGGAGTTTTGCTATTTGGGGAGCAAAATAACTGATGATGGTCGAAGTAAAGAGGATATAAAATGTGGACGGGCAGTGGCAAGAAAAGCATTTCTGAAGAAGAGAAATTAGTTAACATCGAGTATAGATATAAGTGTCAGGAAGTAATTTCTGAAAGTATTTGTATGGACTGTAGCCATGTATGACAGTGAAACATGGATGATAAATAGTTTGGACAAGAAGAGAACAGAAGCTTTCGAAATGTGGTGCTACAGAAGAATGCTGAAGATTAGATGGGTATATCACATAACTAATGAGGAGGTATTGAACAGAATTGGGGAGAAGAGGAGTTTGTGGCACAACTTGACTAGAAGAAGGGATCAGTTGGTAGGACATGTTATGAGGCATCAAGGGATCACCGATTTAGTATAAGAGGGCAGTGTGGAGGGTAAAAATCGTAGAGGGAGACCAAGAGATGAATACACTAAGCAGATTCAGAAGGATGTAGGCTGCAGTAGGTACTGGGAGATGATGAAGCTTGTACAGGATAGAGTAGCATGGAGAGCTGTATCAAACCAGTCTCAGGACTGAAGACCACAACAACAACAGAGATGCATGCCCCCCCCCCCCCCCCCTCAAAATGATAGAAGAAGATGCCTGAGCCACTTTATTACATTTAAGTGTCTTAAGGCATAGGATAAGTTTTAGTGTTAAGGATTAGTGACTAGAGCAGTGGAAAATGAACTATGTTGTTTTAAAGGAGAAAATGAGTAAAGTTATGATCTACTGAACATTAGAATCGGATAAAATCATGGCAATCTGTGCAAAGTAGATGAGGAAAAACTATCAAGGTACTATTGGGCCTATGAGAACAAAAGCTATCAGACGAAGAGATGACAACTTCTAAAATTATAAACGATCTATATTGTATGGAGCAGAGCTCAGAACTAAGGAAGATAGGTTTTTACAAGTTTTACATTGGAGCTAAATGACTGAATTGGACATGACAATTTTGTGACAAATATTAGGTAAATTTTATCAGTACAAGTGAACTAGATTAGCTGCTCAAATATTATGGAGTGCCTCTTATATGCTTACCAGTAACTAATTTCACAAGAATACTTAAGTTCTATAGGAGCCTAACTTAAGTGTCTATGTACAGGCAAAGGATATTAATTATTTTCTGGTACTAAAGCTACCAATTGCTTTTCATGCAATTCTCAGTGACACTCATTGGCTATTGCAACAATTCTAATTGAACAGAAGTTAGTGTACATTATTTCCATAAGAACTGGCAGTAGTTAGCAGTGAAAGGAAAGTTTATGGTGGAGGATTCCATTAATAACACTGCTGTGCTACAGGTGTCATTTGGGACGTATGAACTAACAGTAACATCACTGAGTCACAATAACGCATGATATGGAGGGAACAATCAACTTTGGTGGACATGCAAGGGAACGTTTGTTTCTGTGGTGAACTGGAATAAACTTTTCATAACATGGTTCCTTACACTACTGAAGGGGCATGGTGTGCTTGTATTGACTCTGCTGCCGAAAACCTGGTGGGTACAAATAACCGCATGCTGCCACACAGATTTCTTACGCTACTGCCACATTACCAACGTTATTCCGTACTTACTTCCAAGGAGCGGCCAGCTCAGGATAATCTGGACTGAGACACACTGACAGCACAGAATCTATATCATTTTTTTTTCCTTCCAAAAACAATGAGGTATTTCACCCTCCCTTGATGCAGTATTCCATACTTAGTTTTAACCTATTTTACCCTGAGGCATGGGTGACACCTTGTTCTGTCAAACAAGCAGGCAATCAAAACTTTGAAGGGTGAAACAACATATTGATAATCAATCAGTAAGCAGTTGGGCAGTTCTAAGGCGAAAACCCTTTAATTGTGGTCTCCGACACACATGTTGTGTCCCATATCTATGCGTGGAATATGCTAGGTGCTGCAGCATTTGATGTATCTGCACATGCTCAAAGTCTTGCCCCTCGGACTTCTCTATTGTTTTACTGGTATACATTTCCATTTTTATGCTTTCCGTATGTCCGGACACTTATTTGATAATATAATTTGAGGCATTTTCCCCCTTGAGTAACTTCGATGCTGTGAATGGTAAAAGGCACATTACTGCCATACAATAAAGCACACACATGCGAGATCCTCTGCAAAACCAACTGCAGTCTTGAGCAGAAGTGCCATTTGGATCTGCTCTAATATGCTGTGTAGTGCCATTCAGTCACACTCGACAATTATCTGCTGTCTTATTACTGCACACTTCATTAGTACACTGCCAAATACACTTCGGACACACCACGACACTCTGCACTAACAAGTCATTTCACCTTGCTAAGAGAAAATAATTACGCTTTATTGCTATAATTCTACCACCAAGGGTACAGAAAACAATTTCTGGCTCCTCAGGGTTAGAACACGGCTACTAATGGGTTTCCATGTTACATCTGGTAACCATTTTGCTAAATTACTTTATCAGCATCCAGCTTCCTTCTAGCCGCTGTCAGGAAATATACAATGTTGTCTAACCATACACCCATTCTTGCAGATGAGCCTGCTTGGATTTTTTTTTTTTTTTTTTTTTTTTTTTTTTTTTTTTTTTTTTTTACCTGCAACTCCGTATTACTGTAAGCATTTGGACTGGTATAAGACGGCTGCCACAAAAGCCTCATAAGCAAATGAAAACCACATTCACCCAGACATTTCAGTACCATCACACTCTCCTCAGCTAATGCTTATCCTTACCATGATGTGCTGTACTATGTTTGCTCTACTTACTAGCGTTGTGAGTTCCCCATCTTTCCAAAATCATTCATTGGCATAGGCTTTAATATTTGAGCAGTTGGATAATGTGCTGTACACCCCTCACGAAGCCAGTATAGTGGCTGACTTGAACTTGACTGTTTTAAAAGAAGAAGTAGCACCACAACAAATTACCAGTCAATCAATGGCATGTGAAACATTGTTGCAAAGGTCAGGCCAAAGCTGAATGCTTCGTACCTTATGGGACATTAAGCAATTGCCTATTACCACCCAGGAACAACTGTGAAGCATTTCAGAGGCCATGCCACTGAAACACAGTGAGCGAGCTGTGGTCAACGCGGGCGGCACTGTGCCGAAAACAATATCTGGAAATCCTTATAGAGCTGATGCTGGTCGTTGGGATAAACCACTTAGACAAGTCACTTTTTTTTACTGCCCAAAACCACGAAACCCTCGTATACCAGCATGTGCGACTCACACATATAGAGGGCAATCTTCTGCTACTACCAGACAAATTTGTATTGTACCTATGAACTAATACAACAATATGAGAAGGTGAGGAATTCAATCCAGCATGAACTGGTTACTACGCACCAGGGGCTGTCAAACGTAACTGCTACCCTGGGAGTAGCTAAGGGTGACACCCACGCAATCCAATTCATGTTACTACATTGCATGCTATTACTCAGCTCAGTTTACAACAAAAACTTAAGTCCTATCTTATTACTCGCTGGACTGTTCTAGTAATCACTTACAAATATCCCTTTTTCAGTTATCATCACCAATGCGTATGTTTTAGCCTATAAGGGGAATCAACTCTGTCAAATTATTATTCTGTTGCCAAGGTGTACTTATTGTGATTGGTAGACATTTTATAGGCACTAGTACCTGTCACTTGGGCCACTTGTGAAATCTAGTGTTACCATCTACACTCTTTTCTGGTTGCCTGACCAGTCACCCAAAAACAAATCCTCTGGAAAACCTAGTATGTCCTAATCACTAGTAAAGATCGAATGTGAAACATGTGTGGTGATATCTCTCAATGCCTTTCAGTCTTTTTATGCACACAATTATTACATGTGTTCTCGCTATCACTTAATACTGGGGTAAAGAACTGTGAAATTATACCATTCCTAGACAAGACTAAAACACCTCCTTACCCTCGTACTGTCCTTCACATATTAAAACCTTGGTTTGTCTCTGTTAAATACAGCTTCTTGTACTCTGTGCCACATCATACCTCACATTAGTTTTGATCTGTTACCAGTCTACACTCCTGTCTCAAATCTACCGAGTCATCACATCAAACGGTGGATTATTGTTTAACATTTCTTCTTATGACACAATTATGCCCACTGTTACGCCTCCTGCTTATTTAACCTACTCCCTTGACACTAGTCTTAAGCCTTTTATGTCATACCTGCCTGAAGACAGTAGTGTCTTACCACACCCAGACAGCTTGCCAGTGTTCTCCAAAAACTGTAAGTCTCGATGCTTAGATTCAGTTAACAAATTATTTAAAGCTTAAGAATATGGACAAACCGCTCGATCATGCAATTGTGCATATCATTCAATGGAATGGCAAAGATTATGTGCACCGAGAGATTATTCCCAGTGCTCACGATTATCCCTGTAACTCTAATCTCTGTTTGACCTGTTGTATGGGCGCTATGTATCGTGGCCATTGTGAATGTTTGAAGCCATGACCTCAACAAATACCCAAGCAGCAGCCCTCCGATGAATATCGTGGTTAATACTTACGCACACTTCAAGTATGGCCCTACCTTATGTTACTATGTAAAGGTTATGTTCCTTTTAAATGGTCAAATTTTGTGTCTTGGCAAGGGGATCACACACTGTCACTATAGTGGATAACTGTGTATCAAAGAATTTCGTTTTTGAACATTAAATGTCCTGTATATCGGGCAAAAGGATTATTGTGCAATTTTTATTAAGAAACATAGGTGATTATGCAGGTTTTGTAAACCACAGTCACACAAATTGCCTTACTCTTTATTTGTTGAACAAAGCCCCTTCTGTAACATTTATGTTAATAATAACTGTGCTACTGTTACTTTTTAAATGGCTCCACACCCTCAATTCTTGTGTGGGCCTGATGTGAGCCCTGTCCTCTAGTGTTCCAGTCACTAGTAATCCCCGAGGCCTACTTACTGAGCCTGCTAACACCCCTACAGCAGCACCAATCCTGTTGGCTTTCACTGCAGCCCTACACTGTGCTGCCCAAGCCTACCGCGTACTGCTCAACTGCTGTCTAGCTGACCGCTTTGACCGTGCCCTCGTGCTGTCCACAGGCTTTGACAGCAGTTGTTCTCCTCACATGGCCCTTACACCTATTGCATTACATATCAAGACAACTCACAGAGCCACTTCTCTGTAATTTTGCTCAATTTTGAAACAAAGCATACTTGGACATTCCACACATGACTTTCAGGAATGTCATAACCAAATCAGTTTAAAAAAAAAAAAGTATGATGTATACAATGCCCCTTTTAAGTGATTCTATATTCAATCACCCCACCCCCAAATATTTCTAAGGTCCCAATTACCACAAATGTCAGGAGAACTTTCAGCCGGAGCCATTTAAATTAGCATTCAATTTAACAATTTGTAACTCATTTTTAGGATCCATTTAACAGCTCTCGTGGAAGAGGGAGGAAATTTCATTGGTGGGCAGTTTTATTGAGAGAAAAATGGGTTTCCACATTTTTTTCCAATTTGCAATTTGAAGTGTCTTTCATATGACACATGGTACTGTCACTTTGGCAAGACAGTGACTGAGTCTGGGTTGGCATAGTACCGGATGTTTCACGTAACATTCGTGCTCAGTCCACACAAACATTGTCCCACAGTAGCACCGCTAACTGGGGATGCTATATTGAGTATTCCTGACAAAGGGATGCCCACTGCAGCACCCTCTGCCTGCCAAAAGGACTGGAGGGCAGTTACATGGGGCATGCAGGACAGTTTGGTGAGAATGCGTTGATATTGGGAACGCAATATGGCCTGCCAGCCTGGTCTGCAACTGGATGTGTCCACTAGTTCCTAAGTTTGAGTCTAGTGTACCCCTTAGGAGTAGGTTTTTGAAGAAACAAAACCTCCACTGGTGACTGGAAACAGTCTTTTCTTTGAAAGTTTTCTCTCACCACCACTTGATGCCCTGCTTCCTGTTCATTTTCTCATCCTGACCAAGTTCAACAAGTATAGTACACATGTACTGAAAGATACTACAGCTTTTATTCACACTTCGAGAACAGAAAGGCAATGCTTCTGCACCTATGCAAATTTCTGAACCTTGTAGCATGTGTCTGGGGAAAAAATGTCACAAGAATGGAACACGATATAATGGGGTCCAAATGTTTAGTTTTTAGGTGTTCAGAAATGTAAGATCCGAGGAAAAAGAGAAGTCTGGGATACATCCTATTGCAGTACCACAATTGAAAAGTGGATGCATCATTATGAAGACTTGCTGGTCAGCCATGAAGACCCCAACACAATAGATACAGTTAACACAAATCACTGGAAGGAAACTTCTAAGGCTGTGTTAGAACTAGTATTACAAAATAAATAAATAAATAAATAAATAAAAATAAGAAAAAAAGGAGGGCCTCAGGACGAAAAGTTTTTTACCAATGTTGAGTGAGGTATGACACACATGGAAGACTCCAGAGGAATGGGAAGTGTGCGATATAATTAGATTCCGTAAGACGAGTGAGCCCCCAATGAACCGTGGATCTTACTGTTGATTGTAAGACATTTCCAGTTGCAGATGTGGGCTCTGACCAAGATCTATTGGCTACTAACTGTAGATTAAAATTCAAAAAATTGTAGAAAGGTAGGAAATTATGGAGTTGAAAGAATCAGATGTTATAGAGTGTTTCAGAGGGAGCATTAGCCAACAATTGACAAGAACAGGGGAAAGGAATACCGTAGAAGATGAATGGGTAGTTTTTAGAGATTAAATAGTGAAAGTAGCACAGGATCAAATAGGTGAAAAGACAAGGCCTAGTAAAAATCCTTGGACAACAAAGGAGGTACTAAATTTAATTGATGAAAGAAGGAAATATAAAAATGCAGTAAAAGAAGCAGTTGAAAGGGAATAGAAACATTTAAAAAGTTAGACTGATAGGAAGTTCAAAATGTCTAAGCACGAAGGGATAGAGGACAAAGGTATGGATTTAGAAACATATTTCACTAGAGGAAAGATAGATACTGCCTACAGGAAAATTAAAGGCCTCTGAAGAATAGAGAAGCAGCTGTATGGATATCATGAGCTTAGATGGAAAACCAGTTCCAAGCAATAAAGGAGGAGTTTAAAAGTGGAAAGTCTATACATGGGAGCTACTCTTGAGAGCAGTATTATAGAAATGGAAGAGGACATAGAAGAAAATGAGATGGGAGATATGATACTGTGAGAAGAATTTGACATAGCAGTGAAAGACCTACGGTGAAACTAGGCCCCAGGTAGAGGACATTCCACCTGAACTACTTATATCCTCGGGAGAGACAGCCACGATAAAACTCTTCCATCCTGTGTGCAAAATGCAAGAGACAGGAGAAATACCCCCAGACTTCAAGGAGAATATAATAATTCCAATTCCAAAGAAAGCTAGGGAAAATAGGTGTGAATATTAGTGAACTATTAGCTTGATAAGTCATGCTTTCAAAACGCTAACATGATTTCTTTACAGAAGAAGAATGGAGAAACTGGTAGAAGCCAACTTTGGAAAAGGTTGGTTTGATTCTGAAGAAATGTAGGAACACATAAGACACTACTGGCCCTACAACTTCTCTTAGAAGATGGATTAAGGAAAGGCAAGCTTATATTTACAGCATTTGTAGACTTACAGGAAGCTTCTGACAAAGCTGGCTGGAAAATTATTTGAAATTCTGAAGGTAGCAGGGACAAAATACAGAGACCAAAAGGCTGTTTAAAACTTGTTCAGAAACCAGACAGCAGTTGTAAGGGTCAATGGGCATTAAAGGGAAGCAGTGGTTGAGAAAGGAGTGCGACAGAGTTGTAACCTATCTCTGATATTATTCAATCAGTACACTGAGCAAGCATTAAAGGAAACCAAAGAAAAAACTGGAGTAGGAATTGAATTCAAGAGAGAAGAAATAAAAGCTGGAGGTTTGCTGATGACACTGTAATGCAGCCAGAGACAGCAATGGACCTCTAAGAGCAGTTAACAGAATGGACAGTGTCTCTAAAGGAGGATATAAGATGAACATCAACAAAAGGAAAATCAGGATAATAGAATGTAGTAGATTAACTCAGGAGATGCTGTGGGAATTAGATTAGGGAAAGAGACATTTGAAGTAGCACATGAATTTTGCTGTTTGAGCAGCAACATAACTGATGGTAGCCAAAGTAGAGAGCATATGAAATGTAGACTGGCAAGGCTACAAAAGTATTTCTGGAGGAGAGAAATTTGTTAGCACTGAATATAGATTTAAGTGCTAGGAAGTCTTTTTTAAAAAGTATTTGTGTTGAGTGTAGCCATGTATGGAAGTGAAACATTTATGATAAGCAGCTTAGACAGGAAGAGAATAGAGGCTTTTAAAATGTTGTGCTACACAAGAATGCTGAAGATTAGATGAGCAAATCATGTAACTAATGAGGTGTCACTGAACAGAACTGGAGAGAAAATAAATTTGTGGCACAACCAGACTAGAAGAAGGGATCAGTCAACAGGACATTCTGAGGCATCAAGAGATCAGCAATTCAGTACTGGAGCAAAGTATTAGGGGTAAAATAATTAGATGGAGATGAAAAACAAATACAGTAAGGAGATTCACAAGGATGTAGATTGCAGTACTTATTTGGAGATGAAGAGGCTTGCACAAAATACGAGTAGCATGGAGTGTGGTATCAAACAAGTTTCCAGACTGAAGACCACCACCATCACCACCACCACCACCACCACCACCACAGCAACAACAACAACAAGAAGATGGGTGAGGAAACCACCTATGATAATTACAGAGGAGTCACATAAATGAATGTCACGCAAAATTTAAACATCAACAGTTACGAATAAATTGCAGCATTAAGCTGAACAGGTACTGTTGAAATGCCAGCGTCCTTACAATTTTACAGATATGAGATATATAAGAGAAAAACAGAATAACACCCACCAGGCCAACAGCCTATCCAGAATCTAAGCTGGGGAAGGGAAATCCCATTAGTTTTGTGGTGTACCGCAAAATGGATTTCTCAAGAAATGGTTCTGGGACTAGTCAATATCCATTGCATGTTCTAGTTTTCTCAAAGTAATACTGAACTGATACATCAGTCTGTTTGATGGGGCATGATGAGAGTTGGGTTTGTGGTGATTGATATATTTTTTTGGCGGTTGGCGGAGGGTTGGGGATTAATGACAGCTGCCTTCTCTGCCCTTTGCAGGGTTAGCACTTGTTGCACGCACCAGATTATATGCTAGTTTTTGATTATGCTTCCTAGATTGTGGAATATACTAGAACATTATAGAATATAACCCTTGAACTCAATATTTTCTGTGTTCACACCTAGCCTAGCAGCATTGTTTATGTGGCTAATTACTACAAGAATGCGAAACTTTATTAAAATTAGTCTAAAGCAGAATTATGTGTCTAAAATTAATTAACCCTGAGGTGCTGTTGTCCACTGCAGTGGACAGCTGTTAATGTCACTTCTTTGACATATTTAATCAGACTGATTAAAAACATCAAAGAAGTCACATTAACAGTGTACAATTGCACCATAGGATTAAATTCCCAGAATTTGTTAACTATGAACCTTTATTATATTTAAAATACCAGGATCAACTAAAAGCAACTTTCAGTGTGGCACAATGAAAGCAATCTTAAAAACAAAGTCTCTTTCCAAGAATTTCCAGGAATTCTGCCAATAGACAGAACCTAAAATTTATATGTGCATCTGTCTTTGTCTCTGTGATGACCTGATAAAATAAATATAATGCACACTGAAATATTTAGTATCCTTCTAAATATTTTCATGCACCACTTTAAAGTTTTTCCTTTCCACAAAAACAATTTGTAGAACCTGATTTCTTCAGACTTTTTCACCTCCCAACTAATATCTAAATGGTGTGTTACAGCAGACATGTGCACACTAAGCTGACAAAGTACTATTGCCCATCTCCTATGGACGGTAGAGCAATACAGTTCTACTTGCAAAATTGCAACTGGTGAGTAGACAGATTGTTGGCAGTGCAGACACTCTCGGCACAGAAGTGCATACTTGAGTCTACAGTTTAGATGACTAATTTAACCAATGTTATTGACTCCTTTATGATCAGGCATAATATTAAAAGGCACAATAGGAAAGCCATTAATAGTAAATCAAAGATAAAAGCAAGGCCGAGGCCTTTCACCTATGTTGTTTGACATGTACATAAACAAGACTCACCAAGAGCAGCAGTAGAGGAACTGAAAAGGAATACACATGGGGGAATAAGGGAAATAATGATGGTGTTATGACAATCTTGCAAAGAAATTCAAGAAAACTAATAACATACTATGTCGAGGCGGAAAGATCCACGACAGCTCCCAGTGCTGTTGCCAGCTTTCAACTGCAAACCACTAACAGCTGTAGGCACGAATTGTAGCCATCTACGGGAGCTGTCACAACACGGAAGTGTCACAACGAAGACATTTACGTTATCGGTTGAGGTAGGCCCGTGAATCTGGTGTGCCCAACCCACTGCAACTTACAGGGATCAACTTACAACGATTCAACTACACAATTGTATAACATGAAAATATTGACCAGGAAACTGAAAACAAAGGTTATGTAAGGAAAACATGTACAGAGGGCTAAGAAGCTGATTAATGAGAAATAACACAACTGATGCTTTCACTTAAATCTATTAATAGCAATATATCTTAACAATGTGGTAAGAACTGTCAGCCTCCATAGCTAAGTGGTCAGCGTGGCTGACTTTCCAGAACAGCCAGAGATTTTCCTCAGTGGAGGACTGGAACAATGTCCACTCATACTTGTTTTGCCAACTGAGGAGCATATCAATTGAGAAGCAGTGGCTCTAATGTTTGGGAAGTTGACAAGAGTCGGGAGGGCACTGTGCTTGACCCAGTGGCCCTCATACTGCATCCACATGAAGGAATTACAATAGAGGACAATACAGTGGCTGATCGCCATCCCGTGGTCCTCTGAGCCTGAATGTGGAGCTACTTTTTACTTAATGTGGTAAGAACTAGTGAGACTATGAAAAAATAGAAAAGTACCACAACAACTGGAATGAACACAAAGGATGGACAGCTCTAAACTTGCTACATTAGCTCTAGATCATAAAACATATGGGAGGAGAAACAATAGAAGACCTAAGAAGAGAAACTGAATCGATGCAGAATTAAATGGCACTTTGGGAAACATGTGAGGGAATGTATAAAATAACCTCAAAACATTCTTTGTTCTATGAGAAGTGAGACATGGGGATTAAGGTAACAATTAAGAGAAGGATAAAAACATTAGAAATTGTGTTTTTATTACAGACCAAGGGGATTACTTTATGAGATAAAACTGGAAGTTGTGCTACCTATAGGATAACATTAATATTAATAAAATGACCAATGAAGTACCCATGGCAATGACTAACATTTCCAACAAATGACTCAGTCGCATACATACGTCTATTCGAAACCTAAAAGAAGAAAGGATACCAGTCAACTGTAAGGAAAACGGAATCAGCTCTTACATAAGTTTTCGAATGGGATTTTTACAAATACTTGTTTACAAGATGAAGAGGATACCTACAGTGCATGGCTAGCAGATGTACTTGTAAGAGACAGCTGCATTTGTACCCAACAATGAAAATATAGTCTTGGTTGAAAAAGTTGCTCAATGTTTTTGCTATCCAAGAAGGAATTGGCGAGGGACCCACTTCATTGTCAGTTACCGATTTACCTGTTGTCATGATCTGAGGCAGCTGACAAGAACGCCTGTCATGCACACTCTTTCTTATTACTGTCACACTCAGTACCCAAAGGTTACTTGAATTGGGGTAATAGCAAAAGATAATTTACATGATGACCTCTGGAAACCAGCGTATGCTTGATATTAGGGATATAGAAAAGCTCTACTCTGGCAGCAATAAAACACAAGAAATCCTGCCTCCACAGTACTTTGTCCATGGAGTAACTGTTACACAGACAGCCAGTATATCACGTGAAAATATCTGTCATAATCAACACTAAATTATTCCCTTCATCAAGAACACACAAATGCTTACTCTCCAATATATCACTTATAGCAAAGTCAATTTCTCACCAGTGTCTGTCCAGGAAAAATAATACTAGTTGTGACTGAAGTTAGTAATAGGAAAAGAAATGTTGCATTACCCCTGTTACAATAAACACTGTTCTGATACAAATTATTTAGTTTCTCAGAAATAAATGAATGATCTTCATAGAAAACAGGAAAGCACAACAAAATTGTCCCCAGTAATCTATCCATTTGCAACAGCAACAGGTGGACTTCACATCTGTTTATAACATCCTGAGGAGCAAAAAGTTTATTTTATTAACAATACTAGAACTAAGATACATGGCATTTCTTACCTTGGACTTTGTACCACTGGCTGCTCGTATTGCTACCACAGAAGAGCTGAGCATAATGTCTGTATTGAACAAAATCTTCTCAAACTGATACAGATTCCCAGGAGAACCCTACAGCAAAGAAAAATAAATGTTAGTCATCTGCTATTATTTATAAACACAAACTCAAAATCAGTGAAATCACAGATCATATTACTATCAAAGGTAAGGAAGACTGTTACAGGCAAGTCATATCTTGTGCAATATCGAATACAGGAGAAGATAAACTGAATTTGCATTATATTTATACATACAAATATAATGAACACTACACTTTTGAATCTTTAAATTTGCAGTAAGTTAACAATTTGGTTCCACAAAAAGCAAACAATAGTGTACTTCACTTGCCAACAAACATTATGAAGAACAGTTAGTTAGTTAGTTTCATGTTCCATGGATCATTTGTATGGTTGATTGTGATTATGCAGAACTAGTCATTTTACAATCAAATTACACATTCATATATAAATATGACAAAACTGATCACCTACAATTTTTTTGCATTGTTGTAGGTTGATTCCTACACATCACTTTTTACACAATGCAAAATTAGATATTCTAATTCATCTTCAAGGTTTTATAGGACTACAGAGGAAACTACATTGTTATTTTTATGAGATGGAACTATATTACTCTGCTTTGTATACACCGTTTACAAGGATGACAATATAAATAAGAAGAAACTGCACGGTGCATTCACTTCATCACAGATCAGATTACAAGACAAAATACAACTTTTCTGGAATAACTTTTATGAACGGTATACGACAAATGACTTATTACATTTATACATTTAAACAAAATTTTTGCACACATCTCTGTTTAAATTTGTTCTAACTTAAGACAAGAACCAAATATTGCAACTGAAGACACTCTACTGTCATTTGAACATGAAGCTTGTGCTTTAAAAGATAAATTTGGACTTCAAAAGGGTCTCTCCACAGAACATGATTTAGATTATACAAAATTTAAATGACAAAATATTGCCAACTGGTATTTTCTATGAATTGTCAAAAGCATTGTACAGGAGGTCAAATATTATGGAATCGCAGGCCTTGATGATAAATGGTTTTCATCCTACTTAGCTGTAAGGATGCTGATAGTTCCACCAAGAAACTTCGGGGGGGGAGTGTACACAAAGAAACGGGTCCTTCAGAATGGGGAATAATCAATTGGGGTGTATCATAACGACTGATACTGGATCTGCTCTAGTTCTTATCAAATATTTATAATCTTTGATCATATAATGAAGATGCAGACATATTTCTCTTCACTGACGATGCAAGTATTACACTCAATCCTAATGGAGTACCTTCAACACTTGAAAATGTAAATGACACATTTCTTCAGTTAATCAATGTATGGGTACAATTAGGATACCACATTAGCGAGTTAAAATTTCTTAGCTTTTTGCAGTAAATCTGTCTGACATCTGCCCAAATGATTGGTGCTCATAGAAACCATGCAGGACTTTCTCTGCCTAGAAAAAGTGAACAAACATGACGACAAAACATGTTTCCTAATTTGACAACAAACTGATGACAGCTCTATAGACCTACAGTTTAGACATCTGTACTCTTAACCCTTCTTAAAATTGGAACAATCTGTGCCATTTTCCACTCTGCTCTGCTCTGTTGTTGCAATAACCTACAATAAACTGTTTTTGGTAGAGGGGCCAGTTTTCACTTATCCAGTATATGTATGAGTACCTTGGCAGATACAGTACCCTTCACTTTAAGGACTGACTTCTGCAATTTTTCATTTCACACTCATTTATTTCCAATGGGTAGTTTGTGATCATTTTCTTATTGTAATTGTTAACCAGAAACAGCATCCTACTTTTCTTTTAACACTAGTGATCAGTGAAGTGACAATACCCTTGTGTGTTCATACATAATGACTCTGAGAAGCTAATCTGCAGAAACCAGCACAGTTTTAGGAAACAGCGGTCATGCGAGAGACAGCTGGCCCTCTTTGTGCATGATATACAACAGGCTCTAGATACCGGCTCCCAGGTTGATGTCGTATTTCTCAACTATCGAAAGACTTTAGACTCAGTTCCGCACTGTCACTTGCTCCAAGAAGTGCGCGCTTACGGTTTATCTGATGTATCTGATGACATATGCAGTTCGATAGAAAGTTTTCAAACAGACAGAGAGCAGTATGTCATCTTGAATGGGATGACTTCAACAGAAACAAGCATAACATGAGGTGTGCCCCAGAGCAGCATGATAGGTCCACTGCTTTTTATGATTTACATAAGCGATCTGGTTGATGGTATTGATAGCGGCATTAGACAGTTTGCCAATGATGCTGTAGTCTACAGGAAAGTAGTATCACATGAAAGTTGTGAACAAGTCTATGAGGATTTGCAGAAAATAAATGCGTGTTGTAATGACTGGCACTTATCTATCAATATTAGTAAGTGTAACCTACTGCGTATAAGAAGGTGAAAATCCCCATTAATGTATGAGTACAAAATAAATGCCCAGTCTTTGGAAGTGGTAACATCTGTCAAGCATCTGAGTGTGACTGTTCGAAATAATCTCAAATGGAATGATCAGATTACACAAGTAACAGGCAAGGCAAATTATAGATTGCAGTTTTCTGGTAGAATCCTGAAGTGATGCACTAGTTCAACAAAGGACATTGCTTACAATCTACCTACATCTACATCTATAGTCCGCAAGCCACCAAACGGTGAATGGCGGAGGGCAATTTACATGCCACTCTGATTACCTCCCTTTCCTGTTCCAGTCGCATACGGTTCGCAGGAAGAACGACTGCCAGATAGCCTCCGTGCACACTCGAACCTCTCTAATTTTACATTCGTGATCTCCTTGGGAAGTATAAGCAGGGGGAAGCAATATATTCGATACCTCATCCAGAAACGCACCCTCTCAAAGCCTTGACAGCAAGCTACACCGTGATGCAGAGTGCCTCTCTTGCAGAGTCTGCCACTTGAGTTTGCTAAACATCTCTAATGCTATCACACTTACCAAATAACCCTGTGACGAAATGCACTGCTCTTCTTTGGATCTTCTCTATCTCCTCTGTCAACCCGACCTGGTACGGATCCCACACTGATGAGCAATACTCAAGAATAGGTCGAAAGAGTTTTGTAGATGTACTCCCAGATATTTTACAGAAGTAACTGCTACCAGTGTTTGTTCCGCTATCACATAATCATACAATAAAGGATCCTTCTTTCTATGTATTTGCAATACATTACGTTAGTCTATGTTAATGGTCAGTTGCCACTCCATGCACCAAGTGCCTATCCGCTGCAGATCTTCCTGCCTTTCGCTGCAATTTTCTAATGCTGCAACTTCTCTGTATACTACAGCATCATCCGTGAAAAGCCGCATGGAACTTCTGACACAATATGTTAGTTCGTCCAGTGTTTGAGTATTGTGCATCTGTATGGTACCATTACTAGTTGGGTCTGATTCAAGAGATTGAGAAGCTTCAAAGAAGAGCGGCAAGATTTGTGACTGGTACATTTAGCCATCGCAAGAGCGTTACAAATCTCATAGAAAGTTTGAAGTGGGACACACTTGCAGATAGATGTCGTGCTAAACAGAAGGGGCTGCTCACTAAATTCTGAAATCAGATCTTCGCCGAAGATGTAGAGCATATATTATTACCACGAACTTTCAAATCGCGCAGTGATCACCATTCAAAGATAAGGGAAATTAGAGCTCGTACAGAGGCGTTCAGACAGTCATTTTTCCCTCGCACGATGGGGGGAATATGACTTTGGCGCGAATTGTGCCCTCCACCACACACCGCTTGGTGGCTAGCGGAGTATAAATGTAGATGTAGATTCCTTACTTCAATATATTGTCAAATTATGGTCAGTTTGTTGCCAGCAAATCTACCAATTTTGTCTCAGGACAGTTCAAAATAATTTTCAGTAAAGTTTTTGGTACAATGTTACAAGAATCTTTGTCACCCAATCTAAATCTGTGAGTCTCCCAGACTACAAATGGTCAATTGAAACCTCCATCTATTATTATAAAATTATCAATGAGGAAATTTCTGATATATTGCAGGCTTTCTCTGAAGCATTCCATCACTTTAATACACAATGTGAATGGGGACAGAAATAGCAGATGATTGTTTTTTATCTTCTTTCGATGATTATATTTGCTCAGATAATTTTGTATTCTGGCTTTGCATATACATCTTTATACATTAATGACTGCTTTGGCAACAAATTGTCATCAGCAGTACATACAACAGCATAAACCCAAATTAGGTTTTTTTTATATGAGATCTTATGGGCATTAAGGATAGAGATGGAAAATGTGTAACACAGAAAAAAGAAAAAAAAATCATTGGCATGTAGCCAAGAAGTCTGCAGAGATGTCCACACAACAAAAATTGATCACTGGATCCAAAATAGTCTACATGTTGAACCATAAAAAAAGTTACTTTATGTGATTTTTCATGATGACTGCTCAGTTAATTTAAATGTGTGTCTTAATGTCTGATATGCCTTTTTTCAAAATAATGGAACAAAATAATCCGTTCCTTTGTGAAGCACCCATACAAAGCCAAATATTTATTTATTTATTCCCATCCTTGGAAATGGGCGGAGCCCTCCACTTATATTTGTGCCAGTGCTTACAGAAGAACTTCAGACCATGGTAAGTAATTGACATACAGAGCCTGTAATTCTGATCATCATTCATATATTTTGGGCCTTATTCAAACTAGTGGTGCACTTCAGCAGTGGTTGGATGTGACACTGTATCTGCTCCTTATAACCTATAATTTTATGACTCATCAAAATGTGAGACTTAACATCACAATACCAATGTTTTTAACACAGTTGTATGACACACTGACACACAATGGAATGATCAAAGGTAACTACCAATCACATAGTGGAAAAGTTAAGCGCTTGCTATGAACATAAACATGAAGCTAAATATTACAGCTCACAAATCTCCCCCCCCCCCCATCTCTCTCTCTCTCTCTCTCTCTCTCTCTCTCTCTCTCTCTCTCTCTCTCTCTCTCCCCCCCCCCCCCCCACCTCCCAAAAAAAAGAAAGGGTGCACTCAGAAGCAAAGAGGCGAACGCAAGCGCATGCGCATGCACATGCACATGCACAGGTGGCCAAACAATGGTGTGCAGTCTTGCAGTCAGGCTCTAGCATACATAATTGTGCTCCACTGGTTAAGTGGCGACAGCCAAGGGTGGGCAACCAGGTCACTTGGTTGGCCTTACTCATACCATTTTATGAATTCTACATCTACATCAACATGGCTACTCTACAAATCACACTTAAGTGGCTGGCAGAGGGTTCATCAAACCACCTTCACAACTGTTTTCTGTTCCAGACACTAACAGTGCACGGAAAAAACGAACACTTCTATCTTTCTGTGCAAGCTCTGATTTCTCCTATTTTATTATGATGATCATTTCTGCTATGTACATCACCATCAACTAAATATTTTCATATTTCCAGGAGAAAGTTGGTGATTGAAATTTCTTGAGAAGATCCCACAGCCCACCCCAAATCCTGCATCACGTCCATAACACTTTCTTACCCATTTCTTGATGATGCAAAATGAGATGCCCTCCTTTGAACTTTCTCGATGTACTCCATTAATCTTATCTGGTAAGGATCACACACCGCACAGCAGTGCTACAAAAGAGGATGGACTAGTGTAGTGTAGGGAGTCTCTGTAGCAGATCTGTTGCAGCTTCTAGATGTTCTGCCAACAAAACACAGTCTTCGGTTCAGCTGAATTTACAGCCATTAGATTTGATTGATTTATCATGTAACAGAAGTTAAACAGATTCATTTTAGCACTCATGTGGATGACTTCACACTTTTCATTATTTAGGGTTAACTGCTAATTTTTGCACCATACAGAGATTTTTTCTAAATTGTTTTGCAATCTATTTTGATAGTCTGATGACTACTAAGTGATAAACGACAGCATCATCTGCAAACAATTTAAAGACAGCTGCTTAGATTGTCTCCTAAATCTTTATCTGTGTAAGGAACAGCAGATGACCTGTAACACTACCTTGGGGAATGCCAGAAATCACCTCTGTTTTACTCGGTAACTTTCCATCAGTTACTACAAACTGTGACCTCTTTGACAGAAAATCACGAATACAGTTGCATAACTAAGATGATTTTCCATACGCAGACAATTTGATTACAAGCTGCTTGTGAGGCACAGTGTCAAACAAAGCCTTCTGGAACTTGACATATGGAATCAATTTTAATCCCTTGTCAATATTACTCAACACCTTGTGCAAGTAAAGGGCTAATTGTGTTTCATAAGAACAATGTTTTCTAAATCAGTGTTGACGGTGTGTCAACAGACCATTTTCTTCGAGGTAATTCGTAATGTTCAAACACAACATATGTTACAGGTGTGGCGAATGTGTAGCCAGCAGAGAACAACTGAGTCCTTGCTAGAGGCTTGCATGGAGGAGCGCCACACACCAGTAGTCTCCTTGATGACCCAAAGTTTGTTGGGGGAAGGCTGGGAGCCTCATTCATCACCCCCAATTACCAAGGACTTTTTGTCGCAATAATGACTGGAGATCACATTCTGGAAGGCCAATCTCCAGGGTTAACTGGCAACTGCACAATACGGCCCAAGACTGCACCTTGCAGCTGCCGTTCAGCAACTGCAATTCCAGTGGAGCTGTAGTACAGGCAAAAGTCATCAGCATACAAAGAAACTGATACGGATGTTCCCACAGCTGCATCTAGCCCATTGATAGCAACTAAAAAGAGGCAGACACTCAAGACAGAGCCTTGTGAGATCCCATTCTCCTGGACTCAGGAGGAACTACGGGAGGGGCCAACTTGCATGCGGAAGGAACGAAGCGACAGAAAATTTGGAAAAAATCTAGAGTGGACCCCTAAGACCCCACCCATGAAGCGTAGTGAGGATGTGATGTCGCCATGTTGTATTATATGGCTTCCACATTTCATAAAAGATGGCAACCACATGCTGATGGCAGGCAAAGGCAGTAGGAATGGCAGACTCCAGGCAGACCAGATTATCACTGGCACAGCAGGCCTTACAGAACTCACCCTGAGACAGAGCCAGAATACCCCAAGACTCAAGTAGACAACTCAACCTCCGGCTCACCATGCGTTCGAGCAACTTGCACTGAATGTTGGTAAGACTAATGGGGAGGTAGCTGTCCACCTCCAGTGGGTTCTTGCCAGGTTTCAACACTGGTATGATAATGCTTTCCCACCATTGTGATGGGAACTCAGATACGGTTTAAATGGTCTAGGAGGTGTTGCTGGCAGTCCACAGAGAGGTGTTTGAGCATCTGACAGTGGATGCGATCCGGTCCAGGAGCCTTATCAGGGCAAGTGGCTAGGGCACTTTGGAATTCCCACATTCTGAATGGAGCATTGTATGATTCAGAGTGGCGTGTATGGAATGAAAGGCTCTGATGTTCCAACTGCTCTTTCAGAGAGCGGAAAGCCAGCGCGTAATTTGTAGAAGCGGAAGTCTGAGCTTAATGCTGTGCTAAGAGTTCTGCAATTTTGTCTGATTCAGTACAGACTGCTCCATTCAGGGAAAGCCCTGGTATGCTGACAGGGGTCTGATATCCATGGAGTCACCTAATCTTGGTCCAAACCTGCGAAGGAGAGGTACGGATGCCAATGGTGGAGACATACCTTTCCCAGCACTCCTGCTTCCGTCGGCGAATAAGGCATTGGGCTCGGGCGCCGAGTCACTTAAAGGTAAGTAGGTGTTCCAGTGGTGGGTGCCGCTTATAACATTGGGAGGCCCACCTATGATCACTAATCACCTCAGCGATCTCCAGTGACCACCAAGGCACAGTCCTCTGAACAGGGAGAACAGGGAATTACAGATTCCACTGCAGAAACGGTGTCTGTGGTTATTGTGTGAACGACTACATCAATGGTGTCATGAGAAAGGGGCTCAATAGTGGCAATGGAGGTGAATGAGTCCTAGTCAGCCTTATTCAAAGCCCATCTGGGAAGGCACCCAGAAGGGTGACCCTGTGGCAGTGACAGACAGATCGGAAAGTGGTCACAACCGCACAAGTCGTCATGCACATTCCATTGGGAGTACGTGCTATGTGCCACTCAAATGTGTGGAGGCACCATTATTTACGAGAGAAAGGGCGAGCTGTGCCAACACTTGCTCAACGACAGTGCCTCGGCCTGTTGCCACCAATCTGCCCCCACAAAGGGTTATGGGCATTCAAGTCGCCCAATAACAGAAAAGATGGCGATAGTTAGGCAATCAGCGTAGCCAATACATGCTGTGGAACATCACCATCCAGTGGAAGATAGACACTGCAGACAGTAACAGCCTGTGGCGTCCACACCCTAACAGCGGCAGCCTCTAAAGGTGTTTGAAGAGGTACACACTCGCTGTAAAGAGAGCGAAGGATGTAGATGCAGACTCCACCAGATATCCTTGAATAAGCTGCCCGATTCTTATAATAACCCTGATACATCTGAGGGCAGGTGTTCACATCACTGGAGACCAAGTTTCCTGGAGAGCAATGCAGAAGTAGGGTGAAGGGTGAGAAGTTGTCGGAGCTCATCAAGGCGGTGGAAAAAACCGCCGCAATTCCACTGGAGGATGACATCATGAGACTGGGAAGTCATGGAACACTCAATGAGGCAGTTTAAGCCTCAGAGTCAACTGCTGCCACTGACTTATTGACTGAGGAGTCTATATCCATTGTGTCTGAGGGTCCAGCGAGATCCAGGTCATCAGCAGACACCAGAATCTCCACCTCATCCTCAAACGTGGAGCTTGTAGGTAGGGGTGAGGTGGGTGCCACCACAAGTTCCTTGGGCTTAGGGGTCTTCTTCTTGGACTTTTCTCGTGGCTCCTTGGGTTCCCTGGCTGGGAGGGTTTCACTGAGTCAGTCTCCAGAACTGAGGAGGATCAGGAATCCCTACGACCAGCTGCTTGTGGGCACTTCAGCCATGAGCAGGCATCATCTTTCCCACTGGTGGAAACCTGGGAAGGGAAGGACCCAAGGGACCCCTTCCAAGTGAGAGGAGCTGAAGAAGTTGGACACTTCTTCATCTTAGAAGTGGGGACGGATGTCCCCGATGGTTGGTTGGGGGGGGGGGGGGGGGGGGTTGCTCCCAAAGTAGGTGGTGCAGGAGCAACAGGGAGGGAATTGCCCCCACCATCAAGGGGGCAGGTGTATTCTCCCAGCTCTGACATGTGACTGAGGTAGGTGGAGCTGATGGGGCTAGAACAGTTGCAGCCGCGGCGTAAGAGGAGGTCATACGAACAGGGTGGAGGTGTTCAAACTTCCGTTTGGCCTCAGTGTAGGTCAGTCGGTCCAGGGTCTTATATTCCATGATTTTCCTCTCTTTCTGTAAAATCCTGCAGTCTGGCAAGCAAGGTGAATGATGCTCTCCACAGTTGACACAGATGGGAAGCGGAGCACACGGAGTATTGGGATGTGATGGGTGTCCGCAATCTCGCCATGTGAGGGTGGAAGTACAACGAGGAGACAGTTGGCTGAACTTCCAGCACCTAAAGCATCACATCAGGGGAGGGATACAGGGCTTGATGTCACAGTGGTAGACAATCACCTCGACCTTCTCAGGCAATGTGTCACCCTTGAAGGCCAAGATGAAGGCACCAGTGGCAACCTGATTATCCGTTGGACCCCAATGAACACGCTGAACGAACTGAACACCTCGCTGCTCTAAATTGGTGCACAGTTCATCAGACTGCAAAAGAAGGTCCCTGTGGAATATAATACCCTGGACCATATTTAAACACTTATGGGGTGTGATGGTAACAGAAACATCCCCTAAATTGTCACATGCGAGTAATGCCCATAAATGGGCAGAGGATGGTGTTTTCATCAAAACCGACCCAGAGTGCATTTTGGACAAGACCTCTACCTCCCCAAACTTGTCCTCTAAATGCTCTACAAAGAACTGAGGCTTCATTGTCACGAAAGACTCCCCATCAGCTCTCATACATACTAGGTACTGGGGTGAATAAGCTTCACTGCCAACCTTAGCCTTTCGTTCCTCCAGGGTGTGGCCAGGAAGGGGAATGATTTGGAGTCATACTTGTGTGCATTGAAATGAGCCCTTGAATGCTTAGAGACTGCTAGTGGTTGGCCAATGGCAAGAGAAGATATGTCACTCTTCACTGTGTGTCATCCGCCCTGATGCCACCCACTACAACCAAGGGCCCTCCCCAAGAGTGCCACCCAGCCACAGCAAGGGCCACCTGGCAAGATGGTCATTGCCAGGAGTCCCGATGTCCCAGGGAGATAGCCATCTACTCCTTGGCATACATGGGGAGTTAATGGCACAGGCATCAGCAGAGCGATCCCTGTGTTGTCAGGGGGCTACAACCAACTGGGTACCTGGTGGCCCCACCACAACGGACTGGCTACTGTGCTGGATATAAGGCGCAACGAAGTCCATGGTCATCATCGGCGAAGAAAGCAACACCGCATAGTGCATGGCAGAAACCACAACCAGGACTGTGTCCTTGCCCAAGAGATGGAGAATGAGCAGGACTGCAATGCGACGATGATAAAGGGGGCTAAAGACCTCAACGCACTACGGACACAATGCACCATGTAAGGTGCCCTTCCCCAATTGGCCCTCTCTTCAGGAAAATTTGGAAATATGGAGGTCAAACCCTACAGCGGATCATCACATAAAGGGCGAAATGTGCACGACTTCTTTTAGTCGCCTCTTACGACAGGCAGGAATGCCACGGGCCTATTCTAACCCTAGGACCCACACGGTGGGAAAATGCAGGACAGTAATGTCCGTTGGCTTAAATTTTGAGGTGGGCAGTAGCAAACAGTTGTATATGGAGTCTGAAATTGAGACAAGGGGTACAGCAGCATCTTCACAGTCTAGGAGTCATTTGTGGGTGTTTTAGATTGTGCGGCAGTGAAGAGCACTTAACACTTATGTTCAATATCGACTGCACTGTTTCATGTACTTTCTGTGTCTTCTTATGCTTCATATGACATTTGTGTTACTACAGTATAACCCACATTTTGTGCGACCCCAATTTAGCGTAAACCCGCATTTAACGGAAGAAATTTCAAGTCCCAAAAATTATTCCATAACTGCAATGCAATTTTATATTCAATTTAATGTAATTCGCATTACGGCAAAACCCACATTTAGCGTTACGAATATTAAACATTGAAAACAATACATTAGTGGCTTTTACGGCCCAGATGCAAGCTGCACTTTTTATCTGGTTTTATGAATCCAAAAAACCGTCTGCAGTTTACATTCAGGTGCAAAGCCTAAGAAGTTCTGAAAAATGCTGCTAGTTACCGCCATAAGTGCTTACGACCTTTATTGCTGCTTTTTGCCACTAGAAGCCGCCCCAGAAGCCGTTGTGTTAGCCTCGAGAAATGAATGTTAAGGTATTTTTTATCATGAGCGAATTTAGCAATTTTTCAAATATTCATAGCAATTAAAAAAACTCTTTACATATACACCATCAAAACAGACGTTTTGAAGAAACTTGACAAGTGTGGCTTTACATTTGGACAACTCCAGTTAATGAGAGCAGTCCTCGCAAAAACGTTTCTTTCAGTCTGATTTTTAACTTCAGTACGACATGGAGACAGCAGAATTAACAACTTTCAGCTTGTCCCAGCAACAGAAAAGTATTTTCTGGACCAAAACGTGGCCGCCACTGTGAGTTGGAAGTCTTAGTGAATGATTTTGTGAGGAAGCAGCCACAGTGCTTACCTGTAACTGCAGAAATATTTCAAGCAAAAGCAAGTTAGAAAATCCAGGATTTTCAAGGGAGCCGCAATTGGGCCTGAAAAATACAGGGAAAAACTTGTCACATTTCAGTGCTACATCATCAAACTGCGCACCAGAAATTCATGCTGGCTTGTACAGCCGATGGCCATAAACTGCCACCATTCATTTCATACGGAAGACTTTACCAAAGTCCGAAGTGTTTCCTAAAGATGTTATTGTATGTGTTAACAAAATTGGCTGGGCCACGGAGGACATGGTTTTAGAGTGGATCAGACCTGTCTGGCAACGTCATCCTGGTACCTTGCTAGGATTGCTGCGTATGCTTGTGTTACATTTGTACACAGATCACTATACACCAGCCGTTGGGGTGTGGGGTGGGGTAAAACTGACTTAGTTGTAAATCCAGAATGGATGACGTCCATTCTGCATCTGTTAGATGTTTGTTTAAACAAACCTTTTATGGACAAGTAGAAAAATATGTATACACAGTGTGTAACAAAAGACATGTTAACAGTGCAAGCTTGTATCAAGTGTGCATGTGCATTAGTCAATCTTGGAAATGTCTCCCAAGTGAAACTGATTGTTGCACATTCAAAAAGTACTGTATTTCTAAAGCGCTTGATGGCACAGAGGATGATGCTTTGTATAAAAGTAGTGACAAGGAGTCGCTAGTGTTAATAATAAAACATGAAATATCATGACTGTGTTCCGGTACGCAGTGCAGCGAGCTCACCTGCGACATCACTGCTCACAGCTCATGTACGTGTAGATCCGGAATACTGTATTTCGATAGATATTGTGAATTTTCACTGTTGTCAGTGTTTTGCAATATAACTGTAATTTTAAGTGTCCCAAACCCCTGAGAGCTAGGGCCAGTTAATACTCTATCCATCATATGATGAGCCATATCTTTCACTTTTAAGTGCGGCTTGAAATCGAGGTAAAATTTATTTATTTTTCCGAGTCTCATTTCTGAGGCGTGGCTTGCATTCGAGGGTGGCTTGCAATCAGGTAAATACTGTAGTTATACAGAACTTGCGGCAGTTTCTAGCGGGATTTTTTGAAACTTCTGTAGGCTTTGCTTCCAAATGCAAGCATTGTGTACTATGGGCTTTAAGAGCCTATGAACTCCAGCATTTATATTGGATACGATCGAAATCTTCCATATCGATTCCTCGATACATGCACGAGCAAATTCGAACTTAGCCGACTGCGGCCGAAGACTAACAATGTACAGCATGCTAACACTCATGCCACTTTGCATGCTTGCATGCAGCCAAGCTCTATCCGAGTCTGTATGTTCGTAGCAGCATTACAGTATGGTGTCAGTTTACATACGTTTGCATCAGTTCGTGTATTATTGTGTATTGCGTGGTGAATCCAGCTGTATATCAGTTTGCTCACTCACATTCATTGCTGTAGTTAAGTTGACTATGGTAGCAAAAAGAAAAACTATTTGCCTAGGAGAAAGTGAACTTTATTCGGGAAGTGGACAGAAACACAAATGTACCCGTAAGTGAAATGGCTTGACACCTGGGATTTGCACAGTCTTCATAGTCAGAAATATTGAAGAACAAGGAGAAGATTCTGTATAAAGAAACACAGTGAGGTTCAAAAGCAAAGCAGAGGAAAAAATGTTAAATAGTCGCTGTACGAAGAAACAGAATCTAAGCTAACGGAGTGGTTCAATGGAGCACATGCTGAAAATTTACCAATCAATGGGGCATTGATAAAAATTAAAGCATCTACAATATTAGGGAAACTTGGGCTAACAAAATTCAAAGCTTCGAATGGTTGGCTGGATAGGTTCAAAAAACACTATGGGATAACTTGCAGGGCAGTATATGGGGAGGGTGCTGCAGTTAGTGATGAAAGTATTGAACACTGGAAAGAAGAGGTACCCCTCTTGGAAGGTTTTGAATCTTTGGATACGTACAATGTGGATGAAGCAGGCCTGTTTTACCAACTCATGCCCTGTAAAACCTTAAGTGTTAAAGGAGAAGCATGCCATGGAGGAAGAATGAGCAAGCTGAGGATTACTGTTCCCTTGTGCAGCAAAGCAGATGGCAGAGGCCAGCTGGATCCCATAGTAATTGGAAAGTTCCACACACCACGTTGCTTTACAAACATTGCTACGCTGCCATGTAAGTATTATAGCAACAAAAGTGCTTGGATGACTGTGGACTTGTTCAAAAAGTTCTTGCAAGCTTTTGATGCAGGAATGGGTGCTAGAAACAGGAAGGTTGTTCTCTTTATGGACAAGTGTCCTGCTCATCCAGCAGACTGAGGATTTCTGCAGAATGTGAAAGTGCATTTCTTTCCTGCACACTCCAGCCCTTGGATCTAGGGATTATTCACAGCCTGAAAAGCGAGTATCAGAAAGTTCTTATCCTTAAGGCACTTGCCTTTATTGATAGGAATGAAGTTCTTAAATTGAACCTCCTGCAAGCAATGCACACGCTCACAGAAGCTTGGAAAATGGTAACTAAGGAAACCATTTCTAATTGCATTCATAAGGCTGGATTTAATTAAATGAGCACTCGCAACAAAGACAGTGATGAAGCAGTAGTGGACATGCATGATTGGGTGCAGGTATCTAACAATTTACTCATCATTTTTGATGAATTTGTGGCTTGTGACGACGATTTCATCACTACATGCATCAGAGATGTTGAGGAAATCTGCGAAGATGAAGTAAAGTAGCATGATGAAGATATCGAAGAAGACGATGATGTTAAGGATGAACAACTGCAAATACAGTCAGTCAGTGAAGCTATTGCCAGCATAGACATTGTCCGGAGATTTGTCGCAGCATTTTAAGTGGACAACCCTGTTATAGACAGAGTAAGTTAATTGGAGATGGACATTTTGAACCTAAAATCCAACAGTGTTAAAAAGCAGACTACCATTTTTGATTACAAGTATTTCAAAAAATGAGGCACTGTGAAAGTTGTGTAAATGTGTGTTGTATATAGGAAAAGTAACACTATTTATTATATTACTGTAATTGTGAAAGTATTTTGTGGACGTTTTAATTTTGTAGTGTGCTGGGAAACTATGATCTTTGATTACTGTATTAGTGATACAAAAGTTATAATTACAGTATGGTGTGTAGGGTAGGTATTACCTTGTTTTATTATTGTTATTCTGTAAATTGTGTGTGTGTGTGTGTGTGTGTGTGTGTGTGGGCGCGCGCGCGCAATTCATGTCAATACAGGCAAAGAGTTCTGGAAAAGCTCTGATTTCTATCGAAACCTTGATTTAAGGTAAACCCCCATTTAAAGTTAAAAAATTCTGGTCCCTAGAAAAATGTTAAATAAGGGTTCTACTGTATGTTGGTTGGTTTGTTTGTTTGTTTAAAAGATGTGGGAAGGGACCAAACTGCTAGGTCATTAGTCCCTTGTTCCGAATAAAACAATGCCACAAGAGTGAGAATAAAACAAGCGAGACTGACAACAAACACTTAAATGGAGAAAAGAGGAGAAGAAAACCACAGAAATGCAAGAAACAGGTAGAAGAGATTAAGACAACAAAACGGATTACTATGATTGGCTGACCATGAGAATAAAAAGGAGAAGCCAGCCACTCTGCAACACATTATAACCTCCACCCTAAAAGCACTAGGGTGGAGGACACAGAGACAAAGAACATGCGTTAAATTTAGAACAAATGATAAAACCCAACCTCACGAATAAAACATAAAACTAAATAAGCCGATGAGGCATTGTCAGATAAAATTAGCGGCAACATGTCCAGTAACCAAAGATTTCATTGCACGGCAGTCAAAGTGGGACAGTGCACCAGAATATGGACCACTGTCCACCAGGCGCCACATCAACACTGAGGCGGGTCTTCACGGCGCAGGAGGTAGGCATGGGTCGCCCAAGCGTGGCCAATGTGGAGGCGACCGAGAACCACAGAGTCCCTGTGAGAGGCACACATGGAGGACTGCCACACATTCGTAGTCTCCTTAATGGCACGCAGTATGTTGTGCGTACTGAGACTATGCCATTCCGTCTCCCAAAGCCGAAAAAGCATATAAATGAATGCAAGTCATTTATTGGAATGTCGATCTCCATAAGCGGTTTCCATGCAGCCTGTTTGGCTAGCCTGTCAGCTAGTTTGTTGCCTGGGATTCCGATGTGTCCTGGGGTGCACACAAACACCACTGAACGACCGGAAAGTTTCAGGGCACAGACGGACTCCTGGATGGTCGCTACCGAAGAATGAAGAGGGTGGCACTGGTTGATAACTTGTAGGCTGCTCAAGGAGTCAGCACACAGAAGAAACGACTCCCCATGGCATGAATGGATGTGTTCAAGAGCATAAGATATAGCTACCAGCTCTGCAGTGAAAACATTGCAGCCATTGGGCAAAGAATGCCGTTCAATATGTCCTCCACGGACATACGCGAAGCCAATGTGACCATCAGCCATCGAGGCGTCAGTGTAAAGCAGGGGGGGGGGGGGGGGGGCGGGCAGGAATCCTGCACGTGTGCAGTGCACTTGCACGTGTGCCGTTAACAGGTTTTCTGCGTGCACACAGAGCAAGCTGGCCGCCCGCTTCTCTCCCCTCCCCACCATACCGTCTCTCCACTCCTTTCTCTGTAATGTGTTTTGTTTCCTAACTAGCTTTACTGAATGAAGGAATAAGGTTAGTAGGAGTGCTTGAAAGAAATTATGGTTTGAAAGATGACCTATTACCTACGATACATTTTATGTAACTATCACTGGTGGGGTTTACAATACGTTTCATGTCTGAAACAAAATTTATACATACAGACAAACGCAAACAGTTGCATAAATTTTCATCACTGATGTTTGCTCTTAACCGAGACTTATTAATTTTCATAACAGAAAAAAATCTGTCACAAACATATGTCGAGCCAAACATTGACATTATCTTCGCGGCTTCACGATGGAGACGAGGAAATGCTTGCTGCGGAAAGTCGGGGTAAAAGTCTGTTACATGTCTTGCCAAAAGGAACTTGTCTCTCACATGAGAATTACACTGTAGATACTATTAATTCCATTTGGAAATTGGGATGAATACCATCTGCAGAAACAGCAAATGGTCTCGAGAACCATTCAAAAGCTTCAGATAAATATGATATATCCCCAAATTGGTTGAGAAATTCCTCTTTTATTGCACTAAGTACGGAAACATATTCTTTGCAATTCTGTTCTCCCACAATAGACAGAGTAGGGAAATGCACTGCGTTCCCTGACGAGAGTTGTCGTTCCCACAGCTCAAGCTTGCTAGTGAAAGCTTGCACCTTTTCAGCCATTTCACAAATTAGCTGATTTTCTCCTTGCAAACGTGTGTTCAATGCATTCATGTGTCCGGTTAACGTCCACTAAAACTGCAAGGTCGGCTACCCACTCTGGATCTTCTGACTTGGGGTCGTACCTTCCTTTGTCCTTTAAAAACTGTGTTATTGGTATTCTCAGCTCAAAAACTCTTTTGAGTACATTACCGCAGCTAAGCCAGCGGACTTCACTATTGTACGGTATGTCACTGTATAATTTCAGCTAAATACGTGTGAAACTGTCTATTATGTGCAAGCCCGTGGGATCTCAAATAATTAACTGCACAAATAACCACTTGCGTGACGTCCTCCAGATTTGCTGCTTTTGCACAGAGTGCTTCTTGGTGCAAAATGCAGTGGATGCTGTACGATTCTTCCGTACGCTGTAGCTTTTTTCTTAGTAATCCAACAAATGACATTTGTTCCCATTTCAATGCAGGTGCTCCATCTGTTGTCACTGACACCAAACGTTCCCAGTTTAAGCCAGCTGAATCGACAGCTTCTTCAACAGCTTTTAGGATGCCCGCGTCAGTGGTCGTACTTTTTAAAGATATCATATCTAAAAAACCCTCTTATGTGCACAGCAGTGTCCATGCCGCAGACATAAATCACTAATTGCGCAGTGTCTGAAATATCTGCGGACTGATCAAGTGCGATGGAAAATGCAATAAATTCCTGCACTGCATTCCTTAATTAATGGTAAACATCCCTGCCATGGCACTTGTACGACGACTTACAGTCCGCCAAGAAAGAGTGATAGCTCGAAACTAATATGCTTCCAGTGGGCAAAGTAATTCAGCAGCGTCACTGATGCACTCCTTCATAAACCCACCTTCAGCAAATGGTTTTCCAGCTCTTGCTATATTAAGCGCAATCTCATAACATGCACGTACAGCTTGGTTATAGTAGTTGTCGCCCTGAAAAATGGAAAACAGTGCTCCATAAAATGTTAAATCAGTTAGATGAGAGACATGACAGAAGAAAGTCACAGATCTCTCGTGACAACAGCAACTTACGTCAGATTTATCTAGTATTGTCAGATCGCTCTTCTTAAGCTCAGTCAATTTTGCCATCTACTCAGAGACCGACAATAAATTGTACTCATTCTTGTAAAAATTTATAATAATGGCGTTCAATACTAAACTTCCGCTGACCAGTGAGAATACTGCCACATATTAAACATTTCGAATTTTCACATTTTTGTACAAAGAAAAAGCAATTCTCCCATTTCTTTTTAAAATATAGCAAATCTACACTTCTCCGTTTCCTTGATTCACTCTGCATTTTCCGGTTCTTGAAATACAACTTTCACTACGTAGTGGTGGCTTCACATCAACGTCCGCAGCTTAGCCCAATACTACGCTGCCACAATTTGCCGGCTGTCGCCACTGCCCCTGTCGACGATTGCACGCGAGGAGCACACGTGCAGCGTTGCACACTCACGAGCCGCGTGCAACGTTTGCCTGCCCCTGGTGTAAACCATTTCATGACCCAGGTACATGTCAAGAATCGGGAGGAAGTGACAGCAGAGAACCGCGGGTTGAACAGAGTCCTTTGGGCCATTTGAAAGGTCCAGGCAAGGCCTCGGACCAGGTGTACACCATGCATGTGTACGCGAATGGACCTTGACTACAGGTGGTAAAGGCAAGGACTCCAGTTCAGATAGAAGGGATTGGCTATGAACTGCAATTTTAAGCCCTGACTTGGGCAGTCGATGAGGGAGATGAACTGCCGTGGCTGGGAAAAGGAGACGGTAATTTGGATGCGCAGGAGAACTATGAATGTGTGCAATGTAACTGGCGAGCAGTTTCACGCGCCTGACCTGCAATGGAGAGACTCCAGACTCTGCCAGGACTCCTGGTCACATGACTCATCCTAAAAGCTCCCATAGCTAGTCTAATGCCATAGTGGTGCACTGGGACGAGTAAACGCAACGCTGATGGTGACACCGAACCATAAATCAGACTCTCATAGACAAGGCGGGATTGAACAAGGGCTCTGTAGAGGTGCAGCAGCGTAGAGCGATCTGCACCCCAGTTGGTGTTGTTGAGGCAGCGGAGGGCATTGAGGTGCTGCCAGCACTTCCCCTTAAGCTGACAAAGGTGAGTAAGTCAAGTCAGTCAGGAAGTGAAAACGAGTCCTAAAAATCAATGTTTCTACTACAGTGAGGGGATTGTCAGTAAGGTAAAGGTCTGGTTCCGGATGAACGATATGACGCTGCCAGAACTGCGTAACACACGATTTTGCTGCCAAAATTGGGAAGCCATGAGATAGAGCCCTTGACTGCGCCTTGCAGATGGCTCCCTGTAGGCGCCGCTCAGCAACTCCAGTACTGGTGGAGCAGTACAAAATGCAGACGTCATCTGCATACAGAGAGGGTGAGACAGACGGTCCTACACCTGCTACTAGACCATTAATGGCCACTAAAAACAAAGATACACTTAATACAGAGCCCTGCGGGACCCAATTCTACTGGGTTGGGAGGCACCAACTTGAACATGGAAAGTACGAAGTGACAGGAAATTCTGGATAAAAGTTGGGAGCGGGCCTCAGAGATCCCACTCGTATAATATGGCAAGGATATGATGTCCCCAGGTGGTGTCATATGTTTTCCGTAAATCAAAAAAGACGGCAAGATGTTGGCGTCTGGAAAATGCTGTTCGGATGGCAGACTCGAGGGACACAAGATTATCAGTGGTAGAGAGACCCAGGCGGAAACCAGTGGCACGGAGCCAGTATGCCACATGACTCGAGGACCCAACCCAACCACTGACACACCATACGTTCCAACAGCTTACAAGGAATGTTGGTGAGGCTGCTGGGTCGATAGCTATCCACATCAAGAGGGTTTTTGCCGGGTTTGAACACTGGTATGACGGTGCTCTCCTGCCAGTGCAATGGAAAGATGCTATTGCAACAGATCTGGTTGAAGTTCACGCTTGTAGTCAGGAGATGTTTAAACATCTGTCTGTGGATCCGATCTGGCCCAGGAGCTGTGTCGGGGCAGTGTGCAAGGGCACTGAGGAGCTCTCACTCTGTAAATGGGGCATTATAGGGTTCACTCTGGCATGTAGTGAACGGGAGGACTTTCCCTTCCAGCAGCAGTTTGAGAATGCAAAAGGCTGGAGGGGGGGGGCATAATTCTCCGACACTGAGGTGCCAGCAAAGTGTTTGACAATCATGTTTGCATTGGCAGAGAACACGCCATTTATGCTAACACCAGGAATACCTGTTGGGGTCTGGTACCCAAAAAGACATCTGATCTTTGCCCAGACTTGGGAAGGTGACGTATGGCATCCAATGGTCAAGACGTGTCCCTCCCAACACTCCTGCTTCCGTTGTTAGATAAATTGGTGACCACGAGCATGGAGTCGTTTAAAGACTATGAGGTGCTCTATGAGGTGCTCCAGGGAAGGGTACCGTTTATGCTGCTATAGAGCTCGCTGATGGTCCGTAATTGCTTCAACGACTTCTGGCAACCACCAAGGGACTGTCTTTCATCGGGGGCACCGTAAAGAGCGAGAGATCATGTTTTCTCCTGCAGAAACGATTGTTGTAGTCATCTGCTCAACCATCACATTGATGTTACCATGTGAGGGAGATTAATCAGTGACAGCAGAGGTTAAAGTTCCCCAGTCTGCCTTGTTTAATGCCCATCTGGGCAGGCGTCTGTGGACCTGATGCCAGGGCAGTGACAAGATGGGGAACTGGTCACTACCTCACAGGTTGTCGTGTGCTCTTCAGTGGATAGATGGGAGAAGTACTGGACTGCAAACTAAGAGATCAATGGCTGAATATGTGCGATGTGCCACACTGAAACGTGTGGGGGCACCTATATTTAAGAGGCAGATGTCGAGTTGTGACAGTAAATTTCCGACATCTCTGCCTCGGCCAGTAAGCATGGTGCCACCCCACAAGGGGTTACGAGCATTAAAATCTCCCAAAAATAGGAAAGGTTTAGGGAGTTGATCAATCAGTGCAGCCAATGTGTTCAAGGGTACTGCATCATCTGGAAGAAGATTGTACACAGTTATCTCCTGCTTCGTCCTTATCCTGACAGCCTCAGCTTCAAGAGAGGTTTGATGGAGCACAGGTTCACTGCATACCGAGTTCAGGACATACACACAAACTCCACCTGACACTCGATTATAGTCACTATGGTTCTTGTAATATCCCTTATAGCCGCGGGGTCTCCATTTCTGGGAAACCAGGTTTCCTGAAGGGCAAGGCAGAAGGCAAGTGTAAAGCTTAAGAGTTGCCATAGCTCAGCCAGGTGGTGGAAAAAACCACTGCAATTCCACTGGAAGAGGACATTATCATGAGGCTGGGAAGGCATGAAGCACGCAAGGAGGCAGGTCATGCCTCAGGGTCACCTGCTGCCACCAACTGAGTATTTGTAGCCGTTTCTATGGTGGATGAGGCATCAGTGAGATCCAGGTCCGCAGGGAACACTAAGATCACAACTCCCTATCAATTCTGCATATGAGGATGTGGTGGTGTTGGGGACACCAGAGGGTCCTTATCCTTAGTAGACTGCTTTGTTTGCTTACCCTCTCGCTTCTCTTTAGGAGGTTGCTGGGAAGTTTTCTCCGAAGCAGCTTTAGGCACGGAGGAAGGCCTTGAAGCTCCTCGTCCAGCAGCTTTCGGCTCCTTCAGCCACTGGCAAGTGTCTGCCATGGCATTAGTAGAGACCTTGGGAGAGAGGGCCCCAAGGGACCCATTCCACATGAGAGGAGCCAGAGGAGGCTGTTGCTTCTACAGCAAGGGGGACACGATCGATGTGCCCTGCATTTGGGGCAGGGGGGAGGGGGCAAGGGCGGCCTTGCTCTCGAAGTTAGTGCTTTGGGAGCAATGGACAAAGATTTACACCCCCCCCCCCCCTCCTATCACGGGGGGCAGATGTGTTATGGTGGCCTGGAGGGCCCACTGTTTGCTGCACAGAGTGAGGAATCACTGGCACATGGGACAGCGATGGTGGCGTAGCCGTAGCATATGTCAACGTCAACCGAATGGGGTGTAATCTTTCAAATTTACATGTAGCCTCTGTGTCAACCAGTCTAGGGTCCTGTACTCCATGATGTTCCGCTCCTTTTGGAGTACTGGACAGTCTGGCGAGCAGGGGGAAGGGTGCTCTCCACAGCTGATGCAAGTGGGAGCAGGCGCACATGGAGTACCTGGGTGGAGTGGGCATCCGCAGTCTCGACATGTAGAGCTGACAGTGCAACGGGAAGACATGTACCCAAACTTCCAGCACTTAAAGCACTGCATAGGGGGAGGGACGTATGGTCACAGTGGTAAACCATCACCATTACCTTTTCAAGCAATGAATCACCCACAAAGGCGAAGATGAAGGCACCGATAGCTACCCATTTGTCTTTGGGTCCCCTGTATACGTGCCGGATGAAAAGAACACCACACAGTTCTAAATTGGCGTGGAGCCCTTAATCAGATTGCAAGAGGAGATTGCGATGCTAAATTATCCCCTGGACCATGTTGAGGCTTTTATGGGAAGTGACAGAAGCAGGAATACCACCCCGCTTGTCACAGGCCAGTAACCCACAGGATGAGGCTGGAGGTGATTTAGTCTGCTTCATTATGGGATATCTGCTCTGATATCACCCACTCCGATCACAGGCTCTCCCCACAGGCGTCACCCAGCCACAGCAAAGGCCAACTGGCAAGATGGCCGTTGCCAGGAGTCCTGATGCCCCAAGAAGACAAGCGTCTACTCTTTGGCGTACGAGGGAGTTTACAGCTCAGGCATCAGCAGTGCGATCCCATGTTGTCAGGGGGCTACCACCAAATGGGTACATGACGGCCCCTCCAAAACGGACTGGCTACCATGCTGGATTTTGGGTGCAGAGAAATCCAATATTGTCATAGGGGGGAATAAGGACAGGAGACAATGGAAGAAGATGACATACCCCGGATAATTTCCTCGCCTAAATAGTTGAATCACAGATGGAGATGAAAAGCCATGATAAGAGATTCAGGAGATTGAATCTAAGGGCACTATAGATAAATTGTGCACCACGTTAGGTGTCCTTCCCCATATGGCCCACACTTCTGTAGAATTTTGGGGGAGAGAGTGGGACAGGGGAGAGAGTAGGGGGGAGAGAGGGGTGGAGAGAGAGTAGGGGGAGAGAGGGGAGGGGAGGGGTGCGAGAGAGGGAGAGGAAAAGAGGGGAGGGGGGTAACGGGGGAGGGGGAAGTGGGGGAAACAAACAGGCGAGGGGGGAGGGTTAAAGAGGGGAGGGGGAAACAAACAGGCGATGGGGGGAGGGGGAAAGAAACAGGGGAGGGGGAAGGAAACGGGGGAGGGGGAAGGAAACGGGGGAGGGGGAAGGAAACGGGGGAGGGGGAACGAAATGGGGGAGGGGGAACGAAACGGGGGAGGGGGAACGAAACGGGGGAGGGGGAACGAAACGGGGGAGGGGGAACGAAACGGGGGAGGGGGAACGAAACGGGGGAGGGGGAACGAAACGGGGGAGGGGGAACGAAACGGGGGAGGGGGAACGAAACGGGGGAGGGGGAACGAAACAGGGGAGGGGGAACGAAACAGGGGAGGGGGAACGAAACAGGGGAGGGGGAACGAAACAGGGGAGGGGGAACGAAACAGGGGAGGGGGAACGAAACAGGGGAGGGGGAACGAAACAGGGGAGGGGGAACGAAACAGGGGAGGGGGAACGAAACAGGGGAGGGGGAACGAAACAGGGGAGGGGGAACGAAACAGGGGAGGGGGAAGGAAACAGGGGAGGGGGAAGGAAACAGGGGAGGGGGAAGGAAACAGGGGAGGGGGAAGGAAACAGGGGAGGGGGAAGGAAACAGGGGAGGGGGAAGGAAACAGGGGAGGGGGAGACTTGTAGGCTTTGAATTTAAGCCACTTCTGGTCTGCACTTACATTATTAATTTGGAATGAGTGGATATTGTCTCCCAGGAAGGCGTCAAGTGACTGATAGTGACAATAGTTTAACTTTCAGTTACTACCCATGGACTGGAGTTGTGGCCTTTGCATGGTAGGTATTTAGTTGGATTTTCATCAACGCTGCTTTTGTCAGCTAAACCAGTATCTACTATCACAGAGTGAAGGGGCAGATAACCTGAAGCCTATCCGGGTAGGTGGACAGATCATTTGAAGGACAGTGAGAGAGCAACCCACCATACCCCTGGCAGTTCGAGGTACTCTGACGAACACATGACAGTTGATATGCAGCAAAGGAAGTGAGATCGCATTCAGAGTAAAGTCACTTTGACTGTCAAAATTTTATCAGTAAATAGTTGTAGCAAAGTTCCCTAATTTACTGCCCTCCAGGAAAGTTCTCACGCTCAAATTATTCTGAGGACCTAGAGCTGGCTAAAACCTGAAGTAGAAAAGCTCTGAGATATTTAGCGAGTCATGAAACATATATTGGAAAGACAGATCAGAGGCTATAGAAGGGGAAGTTCTCATTGCAGTTGGCAAAAATATTGTCTCTACTGAGGTCAAAGTGACAGTGAACTCATCCAGTTGTGTATAATAGTCTAGGTGAAATCAAGTTAATTGTTGGATGTTTTTAGTGGCCACTCAGTTGCACTGTAACAGTTCTAGAATCATTCAAAGGAAGTCTCTAATCAGTAATGCGTAAATGCCGGGAACATGCAATACTACTTCGAGGCGAACTTAACCTACTGAGTGTAGAATGGGATATCTATGGATTCGCTGCAGAGGGTACTGACGGATAGTTGGATGAAATACTTCTCAACACACTTCCCGAAAACTTTCTTTAGCAGCTACTTTGGCAGCTCACATGCAATGGAAATGTTTTAGACTTTGTAGCTAGAAACAGGTTGGACCTTATTAACAACGTCATTACAGACTCGGGGATTAGCGATTATGATGTCATTAAAGCAACTATGGTTAAAAAGTCAATAACCAGTCAAGAAGGCTAGGAGAATGTTTCTGCTAGGAAGAGCAGATCAGAAGTTGTTAGCATCTCACTTTAACAGTGAACTGGCATCACTTAATTCCAGTAGGATGGATGTAGAGGGGCAAAGTTTAAGCAGATTGTAAATTGTTGCCTGAATAGTTGTGTGCCTCATAAGTGGATTAAGGACGGGAAAGACCCACCACAGCAATGGTTAGCAGAGATTCGTGGTCTGTGAAAAGATGTATGCACAAAGCATACAACTATCCCCACCATACCATAGCAAAAGATCTGGCACAGAAATGAGAAAAATCAGGTCCTATGTAAAATCTCTAAGTGGGTCTAATGCTTCCATCCAGCCACTTGTTGACCGGTCCAGTGTGGCACTTGAAAATAACAAAACAAAAGGCACAGTATTAAATTTCATGGTTAACCCATTAGTGCCAATTGTCATTGATTGAGGAGTCAATTTTTCTGTCACTATTGCAATGTATGCTACTCCAAACCAACAATGGGCTCTTTTTGTTGTGTAGTAAGTCTTCCGTCAACAATAGGTATCATTAATATCCCTCTGCTACAGTTATTTAGTTGAAGACTTAACAGAAGTGGACCGTTTTGGCAGAGCCTGAGGGTTAATTCTACCTAAGGTCAGCATCACTGTCATTTTCTGGCTGCTGTGTAATTTTATACTGTGATACTGTTTAGTACTTACGAAAGTGAAAATAGTTTATTCCATTTTGTGTCCCTGTGCATCAAAGCTTGCTATCCTTGTTTGAGGACATTGGGCGTTTCTGTGGCAAATGTTGTGTGTTTCAGTCTTTTCAGATTTCTTTGCCATGGCTCACCATGTTTTTAAAAGTGTTGAAGAGGCAGTAGAATACTTATTTTCTGAAGAAATAGACACATAGTAGATCTACCTCCAGATGTAGATGGGCAGACTGATGAGGAAAATACTGAAGATGACTTGTTAGGAAATATATACATGAGCAATATTGCAGGTACTACTGAAATTTTACACGAGAGTGACAACGAAGACACTCCTCATGCTTCTTATAAAAGCCCATAAAGAGGAAGATAAATGGTGTGATCAGGTTCTGAAATATTCATTTCCTGACTTAGGGTAGAAAGCTTCTAGTCTGTTGGATGAACTGAAAGAAAAGTTGTATGGTCTAGCTTGCACGCAGGTTTTTGAAGAACTCTTTTCAAAAGAGATTCTAAGCATGATTGTAGAGGAAACTGAAAAATATGCTAAGGAGTGTAAAAATAAAATAAATTTTTCAATTTTACCTGAACAAATTATTGTATTTGTTGCATTCTCAATCTCTACCAGCTATCACAAATTGTCCAATGAAAGACATTATTTGTCTGAGGAGGATGATTTCTTGAGTCCAAACAGAGAAAGATGTGATGAGTCATAACAGGCATCTTGAACAGAAATCTCTAATACATTTCAATGATAACAGAAAAGCCAATGAAACAAGAGTGAGAAATCTTTCAAAATAAAACCATTTGCAGAGGCTCTGGTAAAAAGTTATCGGAAATGGAGAGGCTTTCAGGAAACTCTGGCAGCTGATGAAATGATTGAGGGATACTATGGACATCACCATATAAAGTAGTTTATCAGACTGAAGCATACACTTTGCATACAAAGTTTGGGCCTTATTGGCTACTGTTACAATTTGTTACTGTATTGTGGGAAAGACCAGAATAATGATAAAACAAATCTACCACTGGTTTCCAAAGTAGCTTGGAGAATGTTGTCCATTATTGATGGGTCGAATAGTTATGAATTATTTTATGATTATTACTTTACTAGACATGACCTGCCTGTCCAACTGAAGGAACTGGGATTCTGTGCAAGTGGAACTATAAGAGAAAGCAGAACAAGGAAGTGTCCTGTATCAGCAGATAATGTTATGAAAAAGAAAGAAAGGGGATATTTTCAGTTCAGATGAGACAGAGAGAAATAAGATTTGACCATAAAATGGCATGACAACAAGTGTTTCACACTAGCAACTAATTTTAACACCGTCGAAATCCAAGGTTAGAATTCATTCCAAAAATAAAAGGTCAGTGTTCCATTACCACATGCATTGAATATATAAAAGAAGATCCTCACAAATGGCTAATACAGATACTTACCATTGCAGTAGGTGGTAAAGCCTGGTACTGGTACCTTTTTACACAGAGGGTGAACATGACTGTTGTGAACGTGTACTTGGCTTTCGGGAGGTGCACTGAAGGAACTTCTCTTTCAGTGAAAAAATTCAGAACACAGATTGCAAGAGCATACATGAAGAAACGTCTTTAAATGAAGTCAGCTAAGGGAAGACCAACAAAACTTATCTCACCTTCCAGCGGTAATTTATCAGTACATGGTATGACCAAAAGCTGCACATCATCCGGAAGTGTGAAAAGCAAAGACAGTGCCCATTGAGAACTTCAAAGTAAAGCTGAGAATATATTGTGGGAAGTGTAATGTTATGCTCTATATAGAACGCTTTCCCAAATATCATATCATGCCGCAACGAAATGTCAGGTTTCAAGAATTTTTGGGTTAAAACTCTTGTAAATATTACTTACTGTAAAATAAATAATAGTTTTGAAATGTTATTTTGAGTTTATTATTGCCAGTTTCTTTATCCCTTGTCATTTTTCCTAGTCAGTAGTGTAATGACAAAATGACTACGAAGCATCCAGTGTCCTCAAATGACGATGGACAAAAAATTTAGATTTAGGCAACAAGTGAACAAAATTTCTTCACATTTCCATAAATTGGGTTGCCAGGACACAGTTTTCAAAAACAATACAGAATATGTTAACCAAAAATGAATTGGATGTTAATGGTTTAAGAATTGTTCACAGAGGGCAACTGTACAAACATACCATCATTTGACCATCGAAAAAATTCCCGTATGGACGGCATAGTAATAAGCATCCCTGGCACAGAGAAACACCTCAAAAACTCAAAAGAGTTCGGACCAAGTAAGTCACCAGGTGTGGATGGAATCCAAGTTTGGTTTTTCAAAGAGTACTCTACAGCATTGGCCCCTGACCTAGTCTGCATGTATCGTGGATCTCTCACCCAGCGCAACATCCCAAGCAACTGGAAGAAAGCAAGGTGACTCCACCACATAAGAAGGGCAGAATGATGTACTCATAAAATCACAAATCAATATCCCCAACAGAGGTTTTCTGCAGAATCCTTGAACACATTCTCAGCTCTAATACAATAAATTTTCTTAGACCGAGAATGTCGACAAATCAGCATGGTTTTAGAAAACATCACTTATGTGAAACTCAGCCTGCTCTTTTCTCGCACGATACACTGCAAACTATGGATGAAGGGCAACAGGCAGATTCCATATGTCTAGATTTCCAGAAAGCATTTGACACAGTGCCCCTCGGCAAACTCTTAACAAAGGTACGAGCGTATGCAATAGGGTGACAGATATGCGAGTGGCTCTAAGACTTCTTAAGCTAATGAACCCTACGTGTTGTCCTCGACAGCGGGTGTTCATCAGAGACAAGGTTACTGTCAGCAGCAGCCCAGGGGATTGATAGGACTGCTGCTGTTATCTATATACATAAATGATTTGCCTGACTGGGTGTGCAGCAATTTGGTGTTTGGTTATGATGCTGTGGTGTACGGTAAGGTGTCAAAACTGAGTGAAAGTAGAGGGGTACAAGGTGACGTAGACAAAATTTCTAGTTGGTGGGATGAATAGCAGCTAGCTCTAAATGTAGAAAACTGCAAGTTAATGCTGATGAGTAGGAAAACAAACTTGTAAAGTTTGGATACAGCATTAAAGTGTCCTGTTTGACACAGTCCCGTCATTTAAATATCTGGGGATAGTGTTGGAAAGTGATATGAAATTTATTGGGAGAATTCTAGGAAGGTGTGGTTCATCTGTAAAGGAGACTACATATAGGGTGCTTGTGCAACCTATTCTCGAACACTGCTCGAGAGTCTGGGGTCTGTACCAGGTCGGATTAAATGAAGACATCAAAGCAATTCAGATGCAGGCTGCTAAATTTGCTACTGGTAGGTTCAAACAACACCAAAGAGTTACACATATGCTTCAGGAACTCAAATAGGAGTCCCTGGAGGGGGGGGGGGGGGGGGCGACATTCTTTTCGAGGAACACTTGAGAACCAGCATTTGGAGTTTACTACAGTAGGATTCTACTGCCTACAGCATACATGTAAGGACCACAAAGATAAAATATGAGAAATATGTACAGAGGTATATAACAATCATTTTTCGCTCACTCTGCTTGTGAGTGGAACAGAAAAAGAAATGACTGGTAGTGGAACAGGGCACCGTCTGTCACATGGCGTATGGTAAATTGCGGAGTATTTATGTAGGATGTTGTTGTAGGGGAGGGGGATGGTAGAGAAATAGCTTGAAGGTGGTTCAATTAACCCTCCGCCAGGAACTTAATTGTCAACTGCAGAGTAATTAAGGCTAATCACATAAATTTCACTTTAAACAGTGTTAGCAAAGCAGATGCTGGGTTTGCTCTTGGCACCCCAAAACCCAATCTCTTTTATTACAGACAGAATTAAATAAACATCTTGGTAGGATTAACAAGCAAATTGTACAACCACATAGGCAGAAATCTGATATTTACACTCAAATTCCATAATGAAACCAAATTAAATAAAGAGAAGCTAATACACTAACCTTGTATGTTGCTGTCCACGTAGAGTCGTCATCGGCAGAACAAGTAAAAACTTCTACACGATACTGTCTTTCGATCAACAAATGTTTCACAAAGCGATCAAATGCTGCCTTCTTCAAACAGGTATACTCGAGTTTACCTCCACCTGTAAATGAAAAAAAAGGGGTCAAAACAGAAAGAAACACACTGTTAACACAACAAGAATGTCAAATTACAAAACACCTGCTCTCCTCTCATCCTACCACCACTGGATTGTACTGCTTTTCATACATATAATTCCCACCCATCATTTGTATCATTCAGTCTAGTAGTCAAAATCGAAGACCTAATTTTAACACCAGTCTTTATGAAACATAGTTTGTTTCCGTGTATATGCACATCTACGTAAATACTCCACAAATGAATGTGAAATGGAGGCTATTTCATGTTGTATGAGTGTCTCATCCTGGGATCTGAGTTACCTGCTTTTTCTTTTAACCTGCCATGAACTCTCTCTCTCATTACTCTCCAAGAAACGAATTATTAGTTTCAAAAGCTAGGATAAAGTTGTCAATTTTATGTGTGTGCATCGGCAGATTTGTGTGTAAGAAATAACCTCTCTACAAAGAACACTTTTTTCATCATAGCCAGTCCTCTGCAATAACTGTCAGTAACTAAGATTGTTCAGTTTCGGGTGCAGCAGTTGCACCACCTCACAGAAATGATGGCAGACTGCTCGATCATCAACCAGCAATGCAGTCTCTAGCATTGCCACAGCAAGGGGCATCTGTTGCCACACTGCCATTCTACGCATTCGATTCCAAACAAGAAGACTGGTTCGAATACTACGTGCAATTGGCTCACACGCTTCGCAGTGCATCACAATGAAGGTAGTTAGAGCCGACCACATTTTCTCGCAACAGTTGGAGTGTCCCTCTTCCAGTTCACCTGCCAACTTTTTCCCACTGCTTGCCCTGAAAGTGTTCCTTATGAAGGACTAATTGGTGCTGCAGTGAACGAGTATGGCGACCACCAGGTTAATGCGGCAACTGTGCATTACAAATTCTTTTTCTCACAGAGGCAACCCAGTCAGACAAATATGCAGCAGGTGGCCAACTTAAGATGACTTACATGGCATAGCAAGTTCTAGTGTGAGTGCAGACATTATTATAGTGATGCCACGATTAGGGATGCCATTACTCAAAATCTTTCAAGGGCCTCAAGTTTCCTGAACCTAGCTTGCTCCTGGTTTTGGAATTAGTGAACAATCAGGACTCGTGTGATAGTACAGTGATAGACTGATTCCACAGTTCAGAGTAACGGTAAGCAGGTCATGGACGTACTTTGTGCATCGAAGAAGGCAAAGTCTCGGCCAGGGTGGCGACGTAAAGAAAACCGGTGTAATCGGCAACAGACTAGTGGAGTTAAAACTTGCCCTCAGTTTTTTGTGATGCACAAGTGCAAGCACGCCCTGTCATGATGACAAGTGTTATCACTGTGATAAGCATGGTTGGATTCAATCTGACTGCCTGCAGAAATGCTCGATAAGCTCTTTGCACATTCTCCAATGCAATTGGAGACTGGTATGTCTGTGACACTTTTGAATAGAAGCACATGCGAACTTTTGAGGAAGACCAAGTTATAAAAATCTCGGGCAACTCTTTCTGGGTATGGTGGACATGACATTCCTGTACTAGGTATTCAGTCTCCCTGGTACATTTCCTAACATTACTAAAACAATTTCATTCACAGTTTAGTGCTCATGTGACAGTGGAAATATTTTTGGTACGTACTCTTGATGTGTTTGGTTTGCACATTGAAGACGATGTACACTCTACGAACTTCTTTGTGCCTACAGACAGGGTAACTGAATTTTGTTATGAATTTAGTGTCTTATCGAGATGGCCTAAGCAAAGCTAATAATTCCGAGTCTCATATTAACATGAAAGACAATGTGCAATCACTCTTTTGCTGAGTACAGTCCATCCCTCACATAATCAGAGATTAAATGGCCTAGGAACACTTACCTTAGTATGATAATGGTGTGATTTCCCTTTTAGCAGCCGGTCAGTTGGCATCACTTTTAATTATTGTAAAGAAACCTTCAGTCAAAATATGGTAAATCCACAGACAGTGATTGACTATCTTCCTTTGCCACAGCCTGAGAAACCCATAGGCAAACTTGGTGCAGGTTGCTTCTTTTCTAAGACTGATCACTGCAATGCTCATTTGCAGCTACCCATGGATGACCAGGCTTGGTAAGTTTTTGTGATCAAAACCCACATTGGGTTATCTAAGTTTTTGCAATTGCCCTTTGGCATTGTGTTCGCACATGCAAATTTTCAAAACTACTTGTCACAGTTGACTGCTACAGTTCCTTCTTGTTTGAATTATTTGGATGACAGTCGGTTTGGGTTGTATTCCTGCTGAACTTTTGTCAATCTCAGGATATTGTTTCAAGTGCTCTAAGATGCTGGGCTGAAGCATAATGAAGACAATTGCTCCTCCTGAATATTTGGGACATGTTATCAACAGCCAAGGTATCCACCCTCTCCAGTCACACTTAACTGCCATATAGGACTTACAAATTCCTGGTAATGTCAGTGAACTCCATGTTGTGCAGGGTACACTAACTCATTACATCTGGTTCATTCCAAATAATGCACAGACTGCAACTCCATTGCATAATCTTTGATGAAAGAATGTTCAGTTTGAGTGGACTAAGGAGAGTCAAGTTGCATTTCAGAAACTGAAAGAAGCTTTACTGAGCAATCATTGTTTGGTACATTTTGATCCTGCTAAACCAGTCATGCCTGACACATGCTCTTATGGGATTGGACCTTTGGACAGGCCAACTGCCTTCACATCCTAACTCCTCAACAAAGCACAGAGCAATTATTCGCAGCTGAGAAGGAAGCTCTTCCTGTCCTATGCGGGGTGGCCAAATTCCATCAATGCCTGTATAGCACAGAATTCTACTTAGTTACAGATCATAAGCCTTTCACCTTATTCTTCAGCCCTTGAAAGCCAATCCCTCTGCACAGCACAAAAGTTGCAGTATTGGTCTCTGCTCCTCTGGAATTATTGGTATGAAACTGGCACCAGCTAAGCATTTGAATGCAGACACACCTTCTCACCTACCAGCTGCCACTGATTCAACATTTGACACCTCAGAAGATTCTTGCTTCCACACTGAAACACTTGATAGTTTTCCCATCAACCACAGACGAATTGCTCAAGCAGCTTGCCCGACGCCATTGCACATGGGTCACCGAGGGTGCTTGAACAGCACAACTTACTTCACAATGTCCAGCATGTGCTGAACACAAGGCTGCTCGGCCACAAAAATTTTTCGATTTGCCCAAGCCCAGTGCCCCTTGGTAACATCTGCGTATTGACTGCCAGTCCCTACTGGAATTACCGTTGGCCTATTGTTATTGACACCTTTAGCAAGTGTTTAAGGAAAATGACTAAGATTAAAGAATGGAGACTAAAGAAAGTGGAAAAGAACAACACCAATAAAGTCTGATAACTTCAAAGTTACCAACAAATGAAACAGGTACTGCAAATGAAGAGTGGGAAAAATGTAAGACAACATCAGTTAACTGCAATGTACACATATGTGGTAAAACAAGTGAGTGGTACAGTAAAACAAAAGGAAACCAACTGGTGGAACGGCAGGAAGCTACCACAGAAAAAATTGGTGAAACGAAGATGTGCACAAACAAGAGAAACCCAAGGGATCAAACCAGCAGATGCTCAAAAACTGAAAACATTGGAACAGGCACATAGAGACAAGAAACTTAAGGTTAAAAATGTTGTGAAAGAGAAATGGAGAGTAGACGGAAAATATTCACTGAAAGACTAGAGGAGGACAGTAATGGTAGCAAGAAAATGCTACACAGTTAGGTATGAAGCAAAAGATCATACAGTGAAGGCATGATAGTGACGGAAAGAGAAAATGCGAGTATACGACATGACGCAGAAGGGATCAGAGAAGAGCAGAAAACATACAACACACTACTGAATGAAGAACATACAATAGAGGAGGAATATTTTTATTTACTCTTACAAACAATGAAAAACCCAGGTTGGGATATCAATAATTATGGAAAAAATAGATTGCTCCTCACTGTAAAGACGATGCACTGACTTGCAAATACGCACACTAAGGTTTTGGCCACAGCCTTCAACAGAAAAGAAAAAACACATGCATTAACATAAGCAAGTACAGCTCACACACAAGTGGTTGCTAACTCTGGCTGCTCAGACCCTGATCTGATTATGGCCATTGGGTCCTCTCTCAACCTTAGTATGCATATCCTGAGTACAACAAACCCAGAGAGAATTAACTTTTCATTGCGGTGCCAAAGTCTTGAAATTAAGCCCTCACTCATCATGTATGATCACTTGCAATATTCAGTAACATGAGAGATTCTATAAGAAATCTGTGTCATTAAAAAGTGTCACTTATATTATCTTCTTTATACTACACATTTACATAACCTAGATCCAATGGACACAGCAGTTTATACTGTAGTGCCATTATATTATATTAGATTGAGTTGGAATTCTGTCAATGCATCATTAGCACACGTATGTATTGTTCTGATTGTGGGAAATGCATTGTTACAACTTGCAACCTTGTTCATCTGTCAGATAGCATACACTTGCGTAGTGTAAGAGGTCGAAATATTGCAATAGATGGTTATGAGTGTATGAAGCAGTATAGAAATGTTGTTGGGGTTTGCTACACAGTGAATAAAATTTGGGCCTTACCACAGTGAAGACCCTTGTAGGCAAATGCTGCTGGTACACCTAGAAATGTTACAGTATATGATTATTTTACAAGTATGCCACTGGCACTCAATCTCTTGAGTAAAAACCTAACTCTTGTGGGAACAATGAGGATGAATAGAAGAGAAATTCCAGAAGAGATGAAGACAATGGTAGAAGACATGTCAATTAACCCTTTCAGGGGCAAAATAATAAAAAATAATAATAATTTTTAATTTTATTAATTTTCATACAGTGAGACAGAAAAATGTAAAAATTAAGTGAAATATACATCAACTGAACACATACAGGGAGGTTTCAAATGGAGCCACTGCCCATAAATGTCATCACCTTTGATGATACAGTAAAAAGCAATTCCTTTCTGCAGATAAGCATAAGGCTACCTGGCAGTGACTACATGTCCATCTGCTTCTGTGGGGTTCTTTCTTTGTGCTGCAGTTCACACAGTGCCTTGAGTTCCCATATTTTGGAAGATGTTTTGCTTCCAATATACGTTTCTCATGGGGAACAACAGTTTTGAATTTTTTGGAAATGGTTCTGACGGTGTACTGGGATGGCCAGGACTATCTTTGAATATATTACTGCCTACCAGGCCTGTGGCAAAACGTCTTCAAAAATCCTGTAGCACTTGCTTCGCTGTTGGATTACATAAACGAAACAGAATAAATGCATTTCCAATAGAAATATCAACTATATACCGAAATAATCTTAGACACCACCTTCGTGATTTCCAGTCTATTACATAAAAACTGTTCATCATATCTGCCTTATCGACACATCCCATATTTGCATTATATGATTTCACTATTTTTGGGCAAGGTACCTTTGTGATTTTTCTATCCTTTTCTTTACAGCTGACTTCTTCAACACATACAAGCGAATCAATTGTAGACAGCAACATGACTACACGTTTGTCTTTCCATTTGATGCAGGCAATGTCATCAGAACAAACTGACCAGTCAAACTCTTCTCTTTGCAACTCTTTGTCTGTTTTTAGTGTAGAAAGTCCTTTTCTGTGTGATCTAATTGTTCCACAGGCAAAAAGTCAGTCATCTTTGAGCTTCTGTAAAAGTGAGACACTGGCAAAAAAAATTGTCAAAGTATATGTGGTATCCCTTTCCTTCCAAGCCTTTATATATATCTCTCACAATTCTCTCTCCTAAGGAATTTTCCACTATACCTTCAACTTTTCCAGTATATATCTGGAAATCACAAATATATCCAAGCTTATCAGCTCTGACCCAGATTTTGTATCCCCTCTTGATTGGCTTTTGGGGCATATATTCTTTGAATGCAATTTGTCCTTTGAACTTCACCATGCATTCATCTATAGCTTGCTCCTTAGTAGGTGGATAGAATTCTTTGAAGTTTATCAGTATCCAATTGATTAGTGGATGGATTTTACATAATTTGTCATAATTTCTGCTCTCCTTTGAAGGCATAACAGTGTTGTCATTGATGTGAATATGTGTTAAAATCCAGCTGAACCTTTTTACCGACATTAGTGAGGAAATGTACCCATCTCAAAGTTCTTTATGGGATGATCAGTGATCACGATAATAACAAGGTTTCTTGACTCCCATCAGAATGTTTATAGCCAAAAATACTTTTAGTTCTGCTTTAGAAAGAGGTCTGTAATTGCCACCTTTCTGTGTTGCGTACACGTTAGACTGGAAAACTGTGTGTTCTAACATAGTGTCACAAAACACACACAAAAAAATCTACTGGTTGCATACCTTCACTGTCATTTTTAAGTTTTCCTCGTACACCAGCTTCCTCTGAAAAATTGGCGGCAAACTTCATTGTACTGATGTCCTTTCTCCATGAAAAAATTCGCAATGGAAGACAGTGGCAAATCATCATTAGTGTTGAAACTATCATCACTTTCATTGTCAAAATGGTCCTCACACTCGCTTTCCGAAATAATTTGAGATAAAACAGGTGTTTTCATTCGCAAATCTGGATCACTAGCACATCATTTTCACTGTCACTGCTGGTGCCAATCTGTGAGTCGGGATCTAAAGGAATATTTGCGAAAAGGCACTCCTGAATTTCCTCATCCTTTAGTCTGTGAGAATACATCATGTGAAACTGGAAAAAAGAAAACTGTCACACCTACTAATGCTGCCGTTACAGGAGTAGTGGTTTGAAATGGAACTACAACAACATTCACGGAAATAAATGCATTATTTTTGTTATTATTGCAGTACATTAGTATTAATGTAAACAGAACAGTATTCTGCATTTAATACATGCATAAAAATTACCTAATACAGAAGAATACAGTCACAATTTGAGAACAAAGACGTTCGCACACAGTGTACAAAAATGGAAATCCAACTCTCCTCATTACTTGCTAATAATTACAGATTTTGAAGCGGTTCTAGTGACAGCCGCTAGAGGGCAGCAGCAACTAGCCTGCTGAATGGTGTCCCCAAATGTAGCCACTGCCCTTTTGCCACAAAATGAGGAAATTGTAGGTGGTTTCAAATGGAACCACTTCCCTTGAAAGGGATAAAGTCTATTTTCATTTATGAAAGAAGCAACAGTAATTAGTTTGTATTTCACAAAAGAAAAGCAAGTTTGCTATGTTCCTATATTACGAAATTTTATAACCAAACGAAGGATGGTGTGGATCAGCTAGCATGCAATTATGCAAGCAAAGCAAAAACTAAACGCTGATCCATGTCTCTCTGGTGGAACGTAATGGATGCATACAGTATTTTTTTTTCTCCCCGTTGTTCTTTACTCAACACAACATCCCACATATCACCAAGGGCTTTGGCAGAAGAGGAGACTTTTCAACATGGAAATGTCAATCAAGTTGATCCAGCCATTAACCAGAGGCTCTTTTAATTCCTTTCAACAGAAATCCATACACCCCGATGTTGAATAGTTCATTACTAACCCTCAAACACAAAACAGCAGTAGTAACAGCAACAGCACAGTGGGTCATTGAAAGGGGAGATGTTCATTGTGCCTTGCTTCAAAGAATAGAAAAACAAAGTGCACTGTTAGTACACAAAACACGCATGCCAGGACCATAGCAGTGCGGTGTGCAATAATTGTAATAATTTGTGTGATGCTTTTTGTTCAATGATTTGTTCTTTGTCAATAACATACTCAGCAATTTGTAAACAGCTTGTGATAAATAATATTGATAGCTTATGTTTCAATTTTCATGACTTGATTTATTCAAGATAATTATTCAGGATTGAAAAATACTCTTTTTATGTTAACAACACTGCTAAAATGACCTCAGCTGTCTTATTTATACTGATAAATCTTAAAAACAAAATATTCATGCATAACATCCACAAAGTACTTTTTTTAATTCAAAATATCTTATTAGACAATTGATCCATTGGAACCGTGGTATGTAATTAGACAACAGATAAAAGTCATGCATAGAACAGCTAATCAAACCAGGGTTTCACACAAACAGTACCTGTATTACATCATAGTTATGCAAAAATTAAGACTTTTACCATGAGAAAGTGTTTAAATGATAGTTCTTTAAGAAATGACTATTTTAATATGACAAGGGTTTGAGAGTATATAGTGGCAATGTGAGTAAATACTGACTATGAACTAATGAAGTTAATAATTGCAGTACTTCTACTACGACAGCAGCAACCATATATAAACTTTCAATAAATGATGTATACAGCCAACCAGCTACAGAAAGTTTATTGTAGTAAGCATTGACCAAGTTTCAGTACCACTAAGTATCTTCTTCAGAAGGCATAAAAAGTCCCTTATAATGTTTTAAGCATATTACACAATAAATATCTAAAAGAACCAAAACATTACAACATTACGCCACGAACAACAGCAAGAGTTACTCCACAGATACAGCTTCTTATAAGAACAGACATTGAACCAAATGTGTGGCAAATGGTTACACTGCCACATGAACATAGCTCAGCACATGCCGAGTGCTAGTGGTATGATAAATGCTCAGTTGTATGAAATACATACTTGAAGCAGTAATACATCAGTATAGTATACATTTAAGTGTTTCAAATAAAAGAAATTGTTCACAGTGTACGGGCAATGACATTGTAAAAGAAAATATAGAACAAATAAAATAACATTTCTTTAAACAAAATGAATAAAATGACTGATTACAAGAATATATGCTCAAGTGTGACAAAGAACACATTATAGCAGGACTCCCATAAGATATTACAAATGCCAAAAAACAAAAATATAAGATAGTGTACAAAAAAGAAAGTTTTTATACAATACTTGCACAACCAGAATACAGTGCCACCTGGCATGTTATCAGTAATGAAATATGGAGTCCTCTAAGTAAAGTGAGGCCAACATTTCCTAAATGGAAGTGAAAAGAACGTGAGCCAAAACATCATACAGTTGTGAGCAGTGGCTTAAAAGAATTATAGAAACTTTTGTTTCTCAACTGTAGTTGTTCATTTAATATGAGGCCATTATTGTTGATCATATGTCTCAAGAACTCAAGTTCTTCAAAGACATCAAGCTCCCACCCTTTCTTCTCTTCATATAGAAACATCATTTCATCTACTTCTCTTGGATTGTGTCCTAATATTAATAAATGCTCTGCTAAAGTGGAATTAATAACATTACTACACTTCTTCCCTAACAGGTGTGCTTTGTATCTTACGTTAAAGACCCTACTGGCCTGTCAGACATAAAACACAGGACACATACCGTAAACAAGCTTTCGAACACCTGAGCTACTTGATGGTTCATTTGAAATTTTTAAATTATAGGTTACATGTTTTTGTTGCCTGTTATTTGTGGAGCTTAGCATCCATATTTCTTAACCAACAGATGCTGAATGCTATGCGATATGTTACCTAAGTAAGGTATTGAAATAAGTTTTCTTTTATTGTCACCAGTATTTTGACAGTTACCTGGAGTACTGAACTATTAGCTTTTGCTTCAAAAATTTCTTCTGCTATTCAGGATTCATAACCATTATTACAAGCTACTGTTTTAATTAAATTAATTTATTTTTCTTAAGGTTAGCTGGTGATAAAGCCATCACTACAGTGCGATAAATACCTGAATCGAAGAAAGCTGTCTTGTGGGACTGAGAATGTGCTGAATCAGCAGGTACAATTTGGTTGGTGCTTGTTGCTTTATAAAAAATATTGGAAATTATTCTGTCATCTATTGTGGTTGAAATGAAATTCAAAATATCTAGCTCACAAATTTTCATTTTGCAACTGAGAAATGAAAATAAATTTTCTGATTATGATCATTAAAAATTTTCAAGAGTTGGTATATTCCATCATAAGTTCTATATAATCAAAATATCACTCACATACCTTAAAAGTAGGACTGAATGCCTAATTCTGTAGAAGCACAATTTCTAAAAAAAAATTCTCTTAGTGGATTTATAAAACATCTGTTAGAATGCGCATTGACGAATAACCCATTGTGAGGCCATCTGGCTGTTGAAACAGTTTTCCATTAAATTCAAAATAATTGAACTGTGTAATATATTTAATTTGTTTATCTATTACATGTTTTTCCGTAAGCGAGCAGGTATTTCTCTACAATTTCTACAGTTATTTGTAAAAATTAGTAACGTCAAAAGCTATTAATTTTGTTTCTTGGTTACATTCCAGATTTTTAATTTAATTTACCAAGATTTTACTACTACCCACTGAATATTTTTTGAAAAGTATCATTTTTTACTCTTTTCATCAAGAAATCTGGCTGTTAACAGTACCCACAGCTAATAATGTTCACAACTGGATGAATTAGATTATGTATTTTATGGAACTTTAACTGAGAATGCAGCTTAGGAGCCAATGGAGTCATATTATGTTTCCTTTGAAAAGGCTTCAACAGGTGGTGGAACATCTCTTAATTAACTGTTTAAGACATTCTCCTGAATGTTTTGAAGATGATGTAACTGTGTACAAAGTTTGTCCTGTATACCTTGACTCTTAAACGACACGTGGACATCTGGTGCGACTTGACTGAAATACAAAATGCAGACGATTCTGTTCTGGAAAAACTCATCATGGGGGATGAGACTGACTTAATTCATTATTGTCACACAATATGATTTTCGTCACACAATGATTTTCACTCAACTTTCTGCGAACTCACAAACCTGCCTTTTGTACCATCTTACAAAGTTATGATAACATAGCATGCAACAATATATATATATATCTCCTGAAGTATTAAATGATCCACGTACATTGACTTGGGCACAAATTGTATTGTACTTTTTTTTTTTAATTTTCATCATTATAAACTTAGCCTCAACACATACCTGATTGTAGGTATCTCACATCTGACTTGTAGATCTCTTTTGCAGCAAATACAGCATCCTTTCCATGTAGCACATACAATCCATTTCTATCAAAAAATTGTATTGTACTTGATGGTTTCTGAAAAATACATCACAAAAATAACATGTTAAATAACCATACTAAAACATTAGTAATGACAGATGCTAGAGGAACCACCATGTAAATGTCATGTGATACATCACACTAACAAAACAACAAAAATAATTTTTGACAATATAATGTCATTGGATAGGTAAAAAAATCTATTCTCCAAGTGGCAGCAGGAGAAGCAGAAAAACGGATATAGTTTGGAAAAGTCTCCCAGGACTCTGGGTCAGAAGAGATTTACTATACAGGATGTGGCAGAAAGACTGATTGTTGAGGACTGCACTGGACAAGATTTGAAAACCTGAGAGCTTAAAAGTAGAAGACAGGGTAATATGCAAGACAGATATTACGTCTAAAACATTGTGCATAAGTTAATAAGAGTAAAAAACCTGTGTATGTAATGAAGGTGGAAGGGGGACAGCAAAAAATAGATACATCTGAAAATAAAAGATGTAGATAACTAAAATGGAGTGAAGAAAGGAGAAATGCTAAGTTAGAAGAAATTAACGTAAATTAAGTCTGGGTGGGTGGCAATAACCAAGAACATGTTGTAGTGCTAGTTCTGCTAGTTCCCACATGTGGAGTTCTGAGAAACTAGTGTCTGAGGGAAGAATCTATATGGCGAGTGTAGTGAAACAGGCACCGAGGTCACGTTGCTGAGCATTCTCTGCAACAGAATATTGTGTGCTGCCGGTACATACTCCCTGCCTATGCCCAGTCATCCTAATTACTTGGTGCTAGTCACACAGATTTAAAAGGCCGGACAGTGTTTACTTACCAGTTGGCATATGACATCTGTCGTTTCACAAATGGCTCTCCCTTTTGCTAGTTACAGGGCTGATATAGGTGGTGGTAGGAGGGGGAACAGGGCAAGTCTTGCAGCAGGGATGGTCACAGGGGTTGGACGAGTAGGGTAGGGAGATGGGAGCAAAAGGAGCATAGGGTCTAACATGGGTATTGCCAAGATTGGGAGAGCGACAAAAAGCCTTTCCAGGTGAGGTGGACAAAATCTCAGACAGAATGTACATTATTTCACGGCATGATTTTAGAAAGTCATAGCTTTGTTGAAATAGCTGATTAACACAGTCAGTACCAGAATAATACTCAGGGAGAAATGGTGTGCTCCCCGGATATCTGCTTTTGCACTAGGCTGGTGGGATAATTACACCCAGTGAAGGTGAGGTGAGAATGGTGGCGTATTGCTGTAAAGGGTCTGCATGGAAAGGATCATCTGAAATGGACAATATGGCAACTGTCAAAATCTAAGTACTGTTGTTTGCTAGTAGGTTTAATGTGGACAGAAGTGTGTAGCTGGCCTTTGAAGAGGATGAGATCAAAATCAAGGAAAACGACAGAAAATTTGGAATAGGGCCATGTGAAATTTAATTGTATTTAGGAATGCCAGTAATTTTAACAGGCCAGCTTCACCATGAGTCCATATGGCAAAGACGTCATCAATGTATCTAAACCAAACCAGGGGCTGAAGGCTTATGGATCCCAGGAAAGCCCCTTCCAAGTGACCCATGAAAAGGATGGCTTGGAAAGGAGTCGTCCTCAGTCCCATGGATGCAGCCCTGATCTGTTTGTATGTCTCCTCCTCAAAGGTGAAACAGTTGTTGCAAAGTATAAAGTTGATTAAGGTGAGCACGAAGGATGTCATATGTTCAGAATCAGGTGGGCACTGACTGAGGAAATGTTCAGCAGCAAACAGACCACCTACGTGAGAGACATTGGTAGAGTGGTAAGTGACATCAATGGCGGCAAGCAAAATGTTTGGTGGGAGTGGAATGGGCACAGATTTCAGACAATCCACGAAATTGTTGGTGTCTTTAATAAAGGAGCAAAATCTTTGTACTATGGGTTGCAGGTGTTTATCAGCTAAGGCAGTAAGGCAGGTATACATTTGGTGGGTGCTTTGAAGCCAGCAACTATAGTATGGACAGGGTGATAGAATTTGTGAATCTGAGGAAGAAGGTAAAAGGTGAAGCTGTGTAGTATGAGTCGGTTAAGAATTTCTATGGATTGAGGTGTTAGTCCATGTTCGGAGCCTGAGGTTTTAATGAGGGACTGGAGGCCAGTTTGTTTTGTTTTGTTTTAGGACGCAAAAACAACTAAAGTCATATGCACCCATATCAGAACCTTAGAACACTAAAACGAAAAAGGAGTTAAGAGCGACTACATGTTAAGCCCAATCAACACAAGGAAAGGCAGTGAAAAACAAGGGCTTCCTCTTGGATAAAGGTCCTGAAAATACTTTGTAGAGACAGCGGAGGTCCTGAACTAGAGATTAAATGTTCTTTGCTATATTGCTATGATGGATAAAACATAAAATGTGGTCAACAGCCCCCCACGTCATTCGCTGTAAGGGTAGATAACTCAAATGGTAAACATAAATTAGAATGTAAGTGGTTAAAAAAAGGGCATTCAGTCATGAAATGGTAAACTGCCATAGGTTCATGACAATGAGCACAATGTGGTGGGGGATGGGGTATCACCACTTAGCAAATGGCAATGGCTAAAATGACAGTTCCCAATATGCAACCTAGTTAAAACAATCTCCTTGGGCCGAGAGGAGGTCAGCCAAACAGCTGGGAGAGGTTTAGTTCCTCAGAGCTTGTTCCCATGAAGGGAAAACCAGTGGTTACGCCAAAGTGACATCACTGGCTGACAGATGGCAACACAGAGATAATCAGAAGGAATGGAAGTAGTAGCTGGCCCAGAAAGGAGAACTGCAGCCTTGGCAACAGCGTCAGCATCCTCGTTTCCTGTCAGTGTGACGTGGCCAGAGAGCCACATAAACATCACAGTGGCTCTCTCAAGAGTGAGCAAGTGGAAGCTTTCTTGTACCCATTGCACTAAGGGATGGACTGTGTACGGCACACACAGGCTCTGAAGGCACCAAGAGGATCGAAGCAGATGGCAATTGAAAAGCCTGTGTCGTCAGATGTACTGCGTGGCCTGATACAGGGCGAAGAGCTCTGCTGCAAATACTGAGCAGTGTTCTGGAAGCAGATACTGAAAATGGTTGGTGCCAATGATGAAGGCACACCTGAGACCAGTCAGTCAGTCCAAGACACACAGGTAATATCACTAAGTTCTATGTGAAGGTCAAGAAACTTACAGCAATAGACTGAATTTGGAGTAATGTCCGTAGGAAGCAAATTAAGTCCAAGGGAACACAGGCCACTGCACGAAACCAAGGTGGTGAAGGATTCACACCCATTGGGAAAGTAGCAGGTACCATGAAGCCGGAGCAATAGCTGAACACTAACTCCAAGAGGCAACACAGAAGAGGAATGTGCCCCATACTGGCACTCAAAGGAGCCATCGAAGGAGGCATAGGATGGGTGGCCAGGCATGGCAGACAAACGGTACGTGTATCCGCTGAGGAGGCCATCACATCGGTATGACAGCGGTAGTTCAGCAGTTTCTGCACAGAGACTCTCATCCAGGTTATTGTAAAAGGTGCCAGTGGCCAAACGGATGGCACAATGGTGGACAGATATGCAGATGCATAAACAAAACACACAGTCTAGTTTCAAACAGACAAGGGATTGGTATGAAGGGAGGAAGGTGGTCCGATCCGCTCCCCGGGAAGTACCGCTGAGGACATGTAGAACACTGGGGACTGGGTACAGCTAGCGACCAGGGAAGATATGTGGGAGGACCAAGAAAGTTGCCTATCAAGCATAATCCCCAGGACATTTGTAGTTTCAGCAAACTGAAGAGCAACAGGCCCGAGACAGTGGTAGAAACCCATTGCACTACTAGAAATTCATACGAACAGTTTAGTCAGTGGAAGAACAAAAGCCATTGTCGATGCTCCACGAGTGACGATGATCGATAAATCGCTGAAGATGCCGCTCAATGAGACAAGTCCATGGAGAACTGCAATAAATGGCAAAATTGTTAACCAAAAGGAAGCTGGAGATGCCCAGCCTTTATGGGGTTAATGGCGATATCAAAGAGGATGATGCTGAGGACAATGGCCTGAGGCACACTGTTTCCCTGGATAAACTTTTCCGACAAGGTGGAACCCACATGTACCTTAGAAACTACCTTTTAAAAATTCCTGAAGGAAACAGAGCAGACAGCATCGGAAGCTCCATGTGCAGAGTATAGAGGATACCAGCCCTCCAGCAGGTGTCACAGGCGTCCCCCAAACCAGAAAACATGGCCACAGTCTGGTAGTTCCACAGAAAACTGTTCATGACATGGGTTGACAAAGTGACGAGATGGTCAATTGCAAACAGCACACATTGAGCAGTAGTTAGTTGATTGTGACACTTGAGCCACCATTCCAGCCAAGCATGAATCATATGTTCCATTAACTTACAAACACAGCAGAGAGAAATGGTGTGGTATTTAGAAGGAAGGTGTTTGTCTTGACCAAGATTAGGTATTGGTATGACAGTGGCTTCATGCCAGCATCTGGGTAATGCGCCATCCTCCAAGATGCAATTGTACATACGAATAAGAACATGCTTACCTGCAAGAGAACTGTGCTGCAACATCTAAATGTGAACATTGCCTAGCCCTGGGGGGGGGGGGGAAGATCAGGACGACATGACAGCACGATCTAACTATGGCATAGCAGAGGCGGTATTGTAGCTTCCACAATTCTGAGAGGAGAAGGGTATCATCCGAGCCGCCTCCACTCATTTCCAATGGAGAAAAGCAGGATGATAGTGGGTGGATCTTGAAATCTCCACAAAATAGCAGGCCAAGGTGTTGAAGATAGCAGTAGGGTCCACAACAATATCATCTGCTATGGTCAGGCTGGAAAGTGGGGATGGGACCTTGGTCCCAGAGAGCCGTCAGAGGTTGGCCAACATGACAGAAGATGGAGTGCAACTGTTGAAAGAACTAGTAAATGAAATCCAGCTGGTTTTTCTGCTATCCCAAAGAATGTGAGGACATGGCGCACACAACTGTTTATAACAATTGCAGTTCACAACCACAGGAAGACAGTGAAAATGTGAAGAGCACATCTGTGCATGCGAATTGCATCACAGCATGCCTCACTGCACCAAGGGACCAGGGCACAGCATGGTAAAGGTGAAGTGCAAGGAATGGAACGTTCAGCGTTGGAAAAGATAACGCTTGTGAGGTACTCTGGCCATCACAACTGGGGAAATGTTCATGGAACGTCGCCAAGCAGTAGTAAAGCCTCCAGTTGACTTTAGAAAGCTGCCAACTGGGTTTACACATAGGTGGGGTAGGAGTCAGCTAATGGATAGCACATGGGAAATTGTCGCTGAAGTACATGTCAGAGAGAACAGGCCACTCAAGATGATGGGCAAGATGGGAAGTAGACAACGAAAGGTCTAAATGGTAATAGGTGTGTGTGAAGTCTGAAAGTGACATGGGTGCTCCAGTGTTAAGGCAGATGAGGTTGAGTTGATTGAGATGGTCAGCAAAGAAGGCTCCTGTTTGACAGGTTCTAGGAAAGCCCCAAAGGGGATAGTGCACATTTAAGTCACTGAGCAGCAAAAAGGGATAAGGGAGTTGCATACCAAGCTGGAGAAAGTCTGCTTTGGTAATACCAAGTGACGGAGGGATGTAGATGGTACAAAGAGAAAGGGTGAAGCGAGGAAGAAAAATGCGGACCGCAACAGCTTGCAGCCGTGTGTTCAGCAAGATGGTTTGAGTATGAATCTCATTCTGGATGAGCAACATGACTCCCCTGTGAGATGGAATGCTGTCCTCAGGGAAAGGTCAAAGTAGACTGGAAAGAAATGCAAGAGATTGAAGTGGTCATGAGGAGACAATTTGTTTCCTGGAGGCAGAAAAGTTGACACTGCGATTCCAAGATCAGCCGTAATTCCTCCTTGTGGACTCTAATGCCCTGAACGTTCCACAGGATGGGAATCATGACGGGGAAAGGAGAGGAGGGGAAAAAAATAAGGGCTTTCATCTCAACAGCTGCCAAGTGCCAACTTTCCAAGACTCACTGCTACAGGGTGCGCAGACTAGGGATTCTGCTCCATAATATCTACAAAGGTGTTGGCATTCTCCCTCGATAGGTCTGTGGATTCCAGAACAGAAAAATGATTAGCGGTGCGCACTGGCAAAAATTGAGCTTAGTCAGGTGACAGTATCACATGCACACACCATTGAAGAGGATCTCAGAATCAGCGAAGGTGAAGACCTTTATCCTTTGTTTGATTTCTTGGAGCCTTTGCGGTTGGCAGATGAAGACTCAGATGTTTGTTGGCTGGAGGTGCATAAAAAGTCTTCGGGGGAGTATTCCTTCTGTCTTTTCCTGCTTGCAGGTGTGTAACAGGTGATTTCACTGCCATAGGCAAAAATTTGATGGCTTGTTGTTCAGCTGGAGGTGAAGGAGATGAGGATACTACCTTAACACGGGTGATTTTACAAGAGTGGTGCTGAATTTGAGGTCACAAGTCTGCATGGCCGTGTCCTTTGTGGAGCAAAGTGTGGCAAGAACAGTACTATGAGTGTCAGATGATAAAATGCAGGGCTTTTGACCAACCAACAACTTGCGAGTGACAGGGTAAGGCACTTTTTCCTTCACTCAGCTCTCCTGACCAGACCACTTGTCGAGATACAAGGGACATTCTCGGGATGAGGCTGCATGGTTACCCATGAAACTGATACAGCAAAAAGGAGGAGGCAAACAATCGCCCTTGAGAGCATCCCTACCACAAGTAACACATTTGGCCAAGTTTCGACACAACATTCAAGTGTGAGTGTAACTCTGACACTGGCAGCAGCCCATCAGGTTCAGAATGTACGGTCAGACCGTGATGACTTTTTGGCGTGCTTTGATCTTTGCTGGAAGCACTACTTCATCAAACGTGAGAAAAAGAGTGTGTGTAGGCACTGATGCACTGCAGTGATGCCCTGATCAGAGAAGTAAGTTTTGATTTCTCCTTCAGTTAGACCATCTAGCAGCCAAGTGTAAATAACACCACACAAAGAATTTAGCATTCGATGGGTCCTGACAAACAGGACAACTGTGGAGGAATGAAGTTGCTAGCAATTGTTGGTTTTTAAAATCACAAGCAAAGCAACTCCTGACAGAGGGACCAACTGGCAATTTGCTAGTAGTTGCTATTACTGAGGTCCCTGGCTTGCATGCAAGAACTGTACAGACTTGTCACAGGGCCAATGTCCATTATAACATAATACAAGTGCCTGAGGAGAAATTCTCTGCACTTAATATCTCCATGGTTGTGAGCATTCCTCAAGGTTGTGAATATTCGTAAGACATATGACTTGATCCCATAGTCCTGTGTAAATGAAGCCATCTCAACAATGACCAAAAATTAGCAAAGACTTGTAAACTCTTACTATACTTTTACATATAAGTAGTTTTATTAGGGATTTGTTTACAAATGAGAGCAAGCTCGTCAACGCACCGGAGGGGGGGGGGGGGAAGATGGCACCATTTTAAGTGCAGTAATAGTGAAAGAACTCAACTCTATGAAAAAAAGTTCATTTGTTGTCCCCGGTGTCAACGTACTGCATCAATACACTGGCTGAAAAATGGGGTTAGTAATTTGGACACTGAATACGGTAAATAATGTAGCCGACAGGTGCACAGTCGCTTTTTCACAGATGTTTACTTTCACTTTTCACAACTCCCCGTATACACATTTAATATGGCCAGTCCAGTATTTTTTAACTTTCCACAAGCCTGATTAATAGTTTGTAGGCAAACATCCACATACTGCTACAATACTCTACTGTTGTACATCTACGAGCAGTAAAAATCTCACCACAAAGTTCACAGTCTTTCAAATAAATTGAACAGTCACTGTCATTGCTTTGACACATGGCCTATTGGTGTAACACTTATTTCACTGATTAGTTGATGCATTATTGTCGTTCTAACCAACACAGGTTCCCCGTTTGAAAGGAGGCCATGGACTGACTGTTTCGTGACCAAAAATCAGGCCCTTATATATCATCACAATAATAGGTGCTGAAACTACACATTGTTCGAAGTTTTATTTACAGAAATCACAATTAAAACTTCACTCATTAAATTAAATGAGTACATCAAAAAATTGATTCTTTTTAATAGTTACTTCTACTACAAGAGTTAAACCAAATTATTTGTTTAAATCATGAAATTAATAAATATAGTTATGTAAACAATACTTTTGACAAAACTGTTAATTACTTTGGAATTAATTAATGGTTGGCTTTACTAACATGTTTTCGAATAGAGCCAAATAGATACTTTAAGATTACTAGCATTTTGTCTTCCAAAGGTTTACAATTACTACAAAATTTATATTTGCTTATACATCAACAACAGAATTCCAGTTACGAAACAATCACTGATCTCACCCTTTAATGAAACACACTAACTAGGAATAGTTGAAATAAATTATAAAATCAATTACATACATCAAACTAAGCATAAAATTAGATCTGGTGTTACATTCTTTAAAACTGAGGGCCAATCTTTCTCTTTTATGGAAATTAAGATTATATTCATGTATGTTAATGGTAATTAGTTTTTTTAAAAAAAGAAGAATTTAAAGAGGCAGATATCAAAACAAGGGCAGAAATAAAAATATCTCGGCTTGCTTCCTCACAGACGGAGCATCACATCTGCTCAGGGGTGGAAAGACTTAATGCCTGACTGCAATCTGAAGACTTCATCTTGCAGGAAACAAAGATAAAGATGAGGGGTTGTTATTTTTGTTCTGAACTGTCAAGTGCAGGTCAACTTAAATACCTGATTCTTGTTTGAAGCAACGTTACGAAATGTTTGCCATTGAACTTTATGTAATTAATTCTACTCTTTCAATTGTAGCAATATATAGGGCACCTTTAGGGAATGTTGGCCCCTCTAAGAAGCAGTTCAGTTCACTTTTACTGCACCTATTTAGCTGTGAAAGAGAAGCTGTAGTTTTTCCCAGAGTAACTTCAAATTCAAGTGCCCTAACTGAAAAAAATTTTATAGACCAAGGGAAATTGAGCAGTAACATCATTAGTTATATTACTGAATGGTCTCTCTGTTCATGATGGTCAATTAATAATAGGAAAATTTACCAGAATAAACCTGAGCCCCCCAGGAAAGATAATAGCACCTATAAGTGATTAAACAATTAAGATCTTTAAATCATGTATCCAAAATGTAAATAAATAATAATGAGCAAATAGGGAGAATCATGATGGATACAGGGATTAGTGACCATAAGGTGGTTGTAGCAAGGGTTAATTCCGCAACATCCAAACCTACTAAAAATAATTGCAAAATGCATCTAAAAAAAAGGAGAGTAGGTAAAAATTCACTTGATGCCTTCCTAAGAGGCAGCCTAAAGTTCTTCCAATTTGACAATGTAAGTGTAGACCAGATGTGGTTTAAATTCAAAGGAATAGTATTAATGGCAATTGAGAAATACATATCAAATAAGAAACTTCCTGGCAGATTAAAACTGTGTGCCCGACCGAGACTCGAACTTGGGACCTTTGCCTTTCGCGGGCAAGTGCTCTACCAGTTTTAATCTGCCAGGAAGTTTCATATCAGCGCACACTCCGCTGCAGAGTGAAAATCTCATTCTGGAAACATCCCCCAGGCTGTGGCTAAGCCATGTCTCCACAGTATCCTTTCTTTCAGGAGTGCTAGTTCTGCATGTTTCGCAGAAGAGCTTCTGTAAAGTTTGGAAGGTAGGAGACGGATACTGGCAGAAGTAAAGCTGTGAGTACCGGGCGTGAGTCGTGCTTGGGTAGCTCAGTTGGTAGAGCACTTGCCCGCGAAAGGCAAAGGTCCCGAGTTCGAGTCTCGGTCGGGCACACAGTTTTAATCTGCCAGGAAGTTTCATATCAGCGCACACTCCGCTGCAGAGTGAAAATCTCATTCTGGAAACATATCAAATAAATTGCCAAGAGGTGGTACTGATCTGCCACGGTACACAAAACAGGTCAGAACACTGTTGCAGAAGCAACAAAACAACATGTCAAATTTAAAAGAACACAAAACCTCCAAGACTTGCAAAGTTTTACAGAAGCTCGAAATTTAGTGCAAACTTCGATGCAACCTGCTTCAACTACTTTCCACAATGAAACCTTGCTTCAAAATCTGGCAGAAAATCCAAAGAGAGCCTGGTCACATGTAAAGTACACCAGTGGAAAGACACAATCAATACTTTCGCTGCATGATAACAATTATGATGTTATAGGTGACAGTGCCACTAAAACAGTTACTAAACACATTTTTCTGTAATTCCTTCACAAAAAAACACAAAGTAAATATTTCAAAATTTGAATCGAGAATAACTGCTACCGTGAATAACATAGAAGTAGGTATCCTCATTGCAGTGAAGCAGATTAAATAACTTGGGCAAGGTCTCCAGTACAGATTGTATACCAGTCAGGTTCCTTTCAGAATATGTTGATACAATAGCTCCATATTTAGCAATCATATACAACAGCTAGCTGGTCAAAAGATCCATACCCAAAAATTGGAAAGTCAAACCAATACCCAAGAAAGGAAATAGGAGTAATCTGCTGAATTACAGACCAATATCGCTACTCACAATTTGTGGTGAGATTTTGGAACATATAATGTTTTCGAACTGTGTGAGTTCCCTCAAAGAAAACAATTTATTGACAAACCAGCGACACGGATTCAGAAAATATCATTCTTGTGTAACATGGCTAGCTCTTCTTTCTCTCAAAGTAATGAATGCTACCAATAGGTGATGTCAAACTACTTAAATATTTATAGATTTCCAGAGTGCTTTTGATACCATTCCTCACAAGCAACTTCTGATCAGATTGTCTGCCTATGGATTATCACCTGAGTTGTGTGACTGGATTCATGATTTCCTTTCAGAAAGGTCACAGTTCAAATTTCCGACCAAAAGTCATTGAGAAAAACAGAAGTAATATCCGACGTTCCCAAGCGAGTGCTATAGGTCCTCTGTATTCCTGATCTACATAAAGAAATTAGGAGAAACTGAGCAGCCTTCTTAGATTGCTTGCAGATGATGCTGTCATCTACTATCTTAATGTCATCAGATGACCAAAACAAATTGCAGAACTATTTAGACACGATATCTGTATGGTTCAAAAAGTGGTAGTTGACTCTAAATCATGAAAATGGGAAGTCATCTACATGAGCATTAAAAATCATCCACTAAATTTGAGTTACATGATAAATCACACAAATTTAAAGGCTATAAACTCAACTAAATACTTAGGGATTACAACTACGAATCATTCAAACTTGAATGATCACACAGATAATGTTGTGGGGACAGCAAATCAAAGACTAATTTATTGACATAACACTTAGAAAATTTAGTGTTGAACAACTTCACTCTTCATGGTCTGTAGTTCATAACTTAAGTCCCACAGTTACACGAAGTATATTAATTTAACCCACAGAATAGTTCTTACATCCAGCCACCCCACAATAAATACACCTTCCAAAATATACGTCACCACAGCATAATTCCCCTCCAAATATCTTAAACTAAACATAATATATAAAAGTGACCCCAAAAGCCTTAACCTAAAATACACCCATGACAATATTACCCCCAAAATTTTAAACATAAGCAAATTTTTCACTTCACATATATCACTTTAGTTCACCACCAAACTCACTAACAGCAGTTGCTGTTTGCATGCTCCACACCTTCACTATGCCAGCAAAACCTTTAAATATACTTATCACTTCCATTCAACAACTCATTAAGTTACTGCTACCCACAAGCATCTGTTGCCACCATTAATTAATCATAAAAACATCTATCTCATTATTCTCATTACCATCTGCAATATTATTAGTATCGTCAACCTCACTTACATTACTCTCTTCACTATCCAAGTAAAAAGTTCTCTTAGCATACACATCTGTTTTTTGCCCTGCAAATATTTCATTATTGTAACTCAATTACTGATCACCATCAATAAATAAATTTGCCTGCACAGCTTCTTCACTCATAACTAGCAATATAATTTCTCTTCATTGACATTCAATGTGTCATTCCCAGCTTCCACCCATAAAGCAGTATCTGCACAGCAGAAACACCTTCACTTAAAATACCGAACACAGGAACCATTGCTTGCTCACAATACCTTTCAACCATATTAACCATAGGCCACATTGCTTGCTTTCAAGTAACTTCAATAATTGCAGCATATACCTCCATGTATATCTCTGCCCATGAACATCTACCACAGGCCGGATTGCCGACACACAAATAATCGCATCCTTGTAACTATAGTAAATACCCACATCTACAAAATAACTTCAGACATATTTCACCTAAATCTGTTTACTAATGTTGCATTCACACAACTTTTATATCATAGCCCACATTCTTCTCTCAAGTACCACAGATGAAGTCTGATTCTGACCTACCACTGCAATCTAATGATACCAAATCCACATTTTCTCTTCAACAATTACACTTAGAATTTAAATATTATCTTCATCAAATAACCCCCAACACAAAATTCTTATCCATCGTTATCTCCCTGCAAAATATTCCATAACCATCTTCTAACCAAACTGCATGCCTATGGAATATCGCCTCAGTTGTGCGACTGGATTCCTGATTTCTTGTCGGAAAGGTCATAGTTCATATTAATAAACGGAAAGCCATCAAGTAAAACAGAAGTAAAATCTAGAGTTCCCCAACAAAGTGTTATGGGCCCTCTATTGTTCCTTATCTATATTAATGACATAGGAGGCAATCTGAGTAGCTCTATTAGATTGTTTGCAGATGATGCTGTCATTTACCATCTTGTAGTAAAGTTGTCTGATGACCAAAACTAATTGAAAAATGATTTAGATAAAATATCTGTATGGTGTGCAAAGTGGAAATTGACCCTGAATAAAGAAAAGTGTGAAATTATTCACACGAGTACTAAAAGAAATACGCTAAATTTTGATTACGCGATAAGTCACACAAATCTTAAGGCTATAAATTCAACTAAATACTTAAGGATTACAATGACAAAGAACACATAGATAATGTTGTGGGTAGAGCAAACCAAGACTGTGATTGATTGGCAGAACACTTGGGGAAGGTGGAAAAGGTCTACTAAAGAGACTGCGTACACCATGCTTGTCTGCCCTGTTCTGGAGTACTGCTGTGCAGTGTGGAATCCACATCAGGTGGGACTGACAGATGACACCGAAAAAGTTCAAAGAAGGTCGGCTCACTTTGTACTATTGTGAAACAGGGGAGATAGTGCCACACACATAATTGCATTGGAGTGGCAATCATTAAAACAAAGGCGTTTTTGTTGCGACCGGATCTTCTCATGAAATTTCAATCACCAGTTTTCTCCTTCGATTGCGAAAACATTCTGTTGGCACCCACCTGCAGAGGGAGGAATGATTCTCATGATAAAATAAGAGAAATCAGGGCTCTCTCGGAAAAATTTAAGTGCTTTTTTTTTTCCACGCACTATTCGAGAGTGGAATGGTAGAGAGACAGCTTGAAGGTGGTTCACTGAACCCTCTGCCAAGCACTTTATTGAGAATAGCAGAGGAATCATCTAGGCATAAATGTACGTGTGTACTTCTTCCTATCATCAGGCTGCCTATAACTATTCCATCTCTTGGTCCTATTTCTTTCCTTACTCAGTGTCCAATTCCAGTTGCAACAAAGTTCAGTTTTCCAAATTCTGTCCCAGCTGTTCCCCTTTACTCATTTCAAACTTACATGACCTTTTCATTTGTGTAAACTTTCTCAATTATTCCTTCCAAAGGCCCCTTATTGTGAATCTTTCTGCCCCATCAACAGGTAATTTTTAAATCAGATTTCTTTAGGTTGCCTCCACATCCTGTTCACAAAAATTTGCCTAAACATTATGTAAGACAAAAATTTGTGTGAATTTTTATTGTTCCAGGTATGATCATAACCAGTGTTAGGATTTTTAGATGCAAATTTCAGATGAAACAAGGATGGGAAAGGTGCTTGTTTATTCAACTAATTAAACAATTTCTCTTTCTTCTCTTCTAGTTAACTGAATTACAAACAAGTACATCAAATTATCACTCATCAAAAGAAGGAAAAAAAGCATTGTACTTAAGACATTAAGCATCTCTACATTTTTAAAGGTAAGTCTGTTTCTATTATTAGATTGAATGTCTTTGTAGATATTAAAGATTCTTTCAACATCCATGAAAACGAATGAGGCAAACCTTGCATTCAGTAGGAATAGCAACTCCTCAGATGTAGTGAATTCCTAAATGTCTAGATTTTTCTGAAGGCTAGGCTCAAGTTTGTCTTTGGCAAAGGCATCTAAATGCTCCCTCATGGAATTAAAAAAATCCCTTGTTTTTCCTTTTCCAGACATTGTTCTTGTAATAGTTTAATAACTGCAGTCATGTACTTCTAACTATGGAAACAATGTACTTCTCTCTGCAAATTATGTATTTTCTCCAGTAAAAGAAGTTGCTGTGCCTTCGAAATTGCACCTGCATAGGCTGGATCCAAAGAAAACAAACATTAATTTTGTCAAAATTCTCACACAACATAGCAGCACTCATCCAATATCCCTTGTGAGTAATGACCAGGAAATTTGGAAGGGGCAGGCCAGTGGTTTCCCTGTAGGCAACAACACAACTCAGTTTTCAGTAGAATCTTGTTCAGGGCAGAGATGAACTGCTTCGCAATGTCATAGTCATTATGGATTCACAAATCCTGTGAAGGGCATGAACCAAGCATGTCACATGCTTCAACTTAGGAATTAAAGGTTTCAATTGGTTACCAGCTGAAACCATGTGGGGAGCCTGGTCTATAAACACAAGAAGTAGTTTTTCGAACTCGATACCAGAAGGCCAGCGTTTCTGGCAGAAGTCCATAACTGATTGCATTACTGTACTGGAATTGGCTTTCTGCAGCTAAATTTTTTACAATATGGGCTTAACCTTCTCCCCTGCTAAAGGAAAAACTAAAATGTTAAAACATATTGTCCCACTGTATTATGGTTTCACCCAAAATAATTCCCACATTGCAATCAGACATTTTCTCCTTGATTTTTTGTATGTTTCTTCATAAACAGGCTCCATGTAGTTTTTCTCAAAGTACTCTCATGGGGCACTGACATCTTTGTGTATTTTTCAAGAAAGCCCTTAAAGGCTGGATGGTTCACTTTATTGAGTGGAATTCCTGCTTGTGTATGAGCTACACACAAATCAATGTTCAATTCCTTCAAATTTTGACTTTTAGAGGAACTCTGTTGAAACAGATTTTGTAATAGAAGTTGCCTCAATTTGTTTGCTTTAAGTATTATTCATTTGATGCTTATAGCTGGAAATATATTGTTTGATGCGATCTCACTAGTGTTTTTCACCTAACAAAATTCCTGAATCCAAATAGTACATTGCATATCAGTTCCATCACGATTTAAGATATCTTGTTTGAATTCCTCAGCCAGAACAATAAATCGGGCACTGGACATCTCTCTGGAAAAATGCCTTGAGTTAGAGATGCATTTCATATTGCAGGTAAGATTGGCTTACAACGTAGGAACAAATTTATAGCACTATATTGGAAACACCATCAAAACCAGATAAGCTTTTCTTTTTGAGAGAATGTAAAATTTTCTTAATTTCAGGAGGAGAGCTTTGTGACACATTCAACTGACTGAATTTTATGAAAGTGACGTTTTCAACATATTGCTGTTATTTTGCTCTTGGACTGTTTGCTCCTATACTTTCCACTGTATTTAAGAAATGATTCTTAAATGCATTTGCTACCTGTGACTCACCATTTATAGCCTTTCCAGTCAGTTCAAGTGATGATGTCTTCGTCTGTCGCTGGTTATCCCGGTTCTCTCTTCACTACATTCCATATAGCCTAAGTCTGTTGCTGGATTCAATGATTTTTGAGAAGTTTTTTTTTTTTTTAGTAACCTTCCTAGTAATTTTCAATAGATTTTGTAGTGTGCAACTAATGCAGGATCTCTGCTTGTTCTTGCCTACAGATACATTTCCCCTTTACGTTTCACAAGAGTCTTTAATCCCCTAGTGGTCCATGGTTTTTTTACATGGCTATTTAGTGTCCTTTCTGATTAGCTTATGGAGAAAGCTATTTTCAATTAATGATAAATTCACTTCATGGACTAGATTACATTTTATGTTAGAATTTGTTTCACTATAAATTTCATCTCAAGTTATCTCTTGTAAATACTTTCTTGCTTCAAGCTTCACCAAGGAAAATATTATCAATTTTGAGTCCTTTCGTAACTGGAAAGTTAATTACTGAGACCAAATTGTAGCATGCAAATAAGGTTCCCAGATAATTTTTCCTATCAGAGTCATTTAAAAAAGCTACAATGTAGTCACCACATTATTAACAGCTTGCTGCTAACAGATAGCACTGTAAGAAATCCATATTCCTCACAAACCTTCCAAAATTTCCCAGTGGGGATCTACATACTGCCACAATTAAAAGTGCACTATTTTTCAGTATTAATTCAAAAGCACACACTTCTATGTGCTGATCTCTACAAAATCTACTTGTATGAATATTCTGGAACATGTGTTCTGGGTTAATGAATGTAGTAGCTCCTCCTTTTCCATATTAGTTCTGCATCAGTAAGCTGCTTTTCTATGTAAGTTATGGAAAAGGGGCAGTTGTACTCTTTATCAGTGGTGGATCATAAGTTCCAATTGCCCTTCCCAGCAGCGACTCTGTGGTGCTGGAAAGCTGGATCCTGACTGGCGGGGGCAGTAACAGTTGCAAAATAAGCTGCCACATCCTAGGAAAAGTCTCATGGGCTGGTTTGGAGAGTGCCATTCCTCAGTACAGTGGCCACTGGACACCTCCATCCTGTCCCAGAAATCATCCTGATACCTCCCACACAATGGTACTCTTTGTGGAATGGTTAAGAGTGGTAGAGAACTGTTGCCAAGATCTCTTCTTGCTCTCACAAATAATATGGTGACATTAAGCCCTCAGCACTGGAAAGGTGGGGAGGCTCTCTGCAGTTGTCTGGCACTGGAACCTTCGCAGAGCCGTCCATGCAGTCCCAATTACAGAATGGCAGTCATCCTCCATTGGGGGACAGGAGACCTTTTCAGTTGTCTGCAAAACTGTGGAACGGATGTAGTGGATCATTTGGGTAATTTTGATCAACCCATTCCTGGACACTGACACAGAGTTCAAACTCGGCAAGGCAGCTGTTAAGTTTCCAGTCCGCTCTACTGAGTGCCCAACATGGCAGTTTTATATTGGGCAATAATATGCATGGCAGGTTAATCCAGACAGGTAAGGATTACTGCTGTGCAAGTCACTGACCACTCCCCACTGAGCAGTGTCGGAAAGAGCTGAAGAGCATGAAGAAAATGGCTACTCCTCCATTAGCTCTCTCTTCACTAAGGTTGTCCTTTTTGTGGAGAACATATCCACATAGCACAAGGGTGTCAGAAGATTTGAAGAGACTCTCCTGAAGACATATACACAGTGGCTGAACCTGAGTCGGTACACAACCATACAAGTCCTGAACCCCAGTAAGTTCCACTTAAGCGGAGCCGGAACGATGCATCTCCTCCATGTTGAAATGAAATGATCGTATGGCACCGTTAGCCGGGAGGCCCCATGTGGAGCAGTTCGGCCGCCGTATCACAAATTCTTTTTAGTTGATGCCACTTTGGTGACTTGCTTTTGTCAATAATGATGAAATGGTGATGAAGGACACACAACACCTAGTCATCACGAGGCAGAGAAAATCCCTGACCCCACCGAGAATGGAACCCGGGACCACGCGCGCAAGGAAGCGTGAACGCTACTGCAAGACCACGAGCGGCAGACTCCTCCATGTTAATTTTAGCAAATAGAAGGAACATTTTTTCTAAAACCATTAAACATATTACTCTGAAATTTGGACTACATTTCCAGTGAATATTTCTTTACAAATTTATAATGCCATGTTATGAAATATTTATTGGTTTTTGTTTTACAATTTTTTTTAAACAGATGCTTTTTTCTCTAAAATTCTGCACTTTTCTTCTATAACTCTTGAATTATATAATATTTTTTTATGATTTGTAATAAAAACAAAGGAAAACAAGTACACAATATTGTGTATAAATTTCATTGTTATACTGTTAGTAGTTTTTGAGAAAATGTTCCTCAAAGATGAAATTTTTAAAGTTAAGGGAAATGGCTTCCAAAGTTTTTTAATACATTCCTGCCCCATATGATGGATTATCAGCATCCTCTTCTTTTTCCAGTGTTAGTTTCCTTCTAACGGGTCTTTTCTTCCCTTTTGCTGCATGTTGTAGGCTTTTGTCTCTTCTTCTTGCGCCTCTTAGTCTTTCTTCATCAATTAGGCGCACTGTGGAAATGGTGTTGTGTCCTAGTTGGCAACCTAAACGTTTCAGCACATCACATTTGATAATGTTTCCTTCACTGTATGTTGCCATTGCATCATACACTCCAAAATGCAATGTTTTTATCTGTACAAACACTCTTTTGGGAATCCTAATCCAAATTAAATAATTTACACTTTAATTTGGATTTTGTATTTTGTCATGTAAACACTTTTCCAATAAACTTGGCTGTGATAAATCTCTGAATATGGGCTTGATTACATCAATTACAGCATTTGACAAACTGCTTTTATGGGCATATTCCTTTCCTGATTGGTACTTACACCATGAGTCAACACCTGTAAGGCACAGTGGATGTTGTGGGTGCTCATTTGTTGATGCAGTATGAAAAAATAAAGCCCATACTGCTCTCCTCATATGCTCAATGCTTCTTATATTTTCCCTAACTGCACACCCATAATACCTCTGCAATCTATCAATTGCTTCACCTGTCAATCTTCCTCTACCTCCAAGGGTCTTACCATAACTAAGCTTCTGGGATCCTAATGTCTGCTTTAGTTTGCGCAAGCGTGCCCCCATGCGCTTCTGCGTATGTCCAATGCGCTCCTGTTTTTTAATGTGAATTTCATTGCCATAAGGTTTGAGTTCCTCTACAACTTTATATCCCTTAGAATCAGCATCTCCTAGATAGATAGTGTATCTGGAAAAAAAATTAGAGACTTATGACCTCTACATTGCCATGATCCATCTAAAGCAACAGTCGAATCTCTACAATTCCCATTATCTGTCACAGCTTCTTCAGCTGCTCTCTTCATTGTTGCTTGAACAATGTCTTCAGCAGAAGATCCCACCAATTCATTATAAAATCCAAACTTGGTTGCCAATGCAACACAAGCCATACACTAGTCTAACATTTATATCATACACCTTCTTTCCACTATTACCACTATGAGGAATACTGCCAGAATTAGAAAACTAAACTCCTGCAGCACATTTGTTACACTTCAATAACATTTTACATGCCAAACCAATGTGTGAAGTTATTTTCAATTCCAGTCCTCTTTCTTTGCAAACCAGGCACAATACATTATGTTTCAAAAGGTCAGAGAGCCAGGATATGTTAATTATTTCAGTCACATAATTACTGTCACTCTCATAGTTTTCAAATTTTTCTTTGCTCTCACTAAGTTTCTTGCTGCAAGAAGTTCTATCACAATCATTTGGAGTAGTCGGTGAAGCAGTCTGAGAAGCATCTCCCTTCGAAACAACAAAAGATTTCTTCCATTCATTGTTCCTTTTCTTAAACATTCAATTGTTGAAACGGGGCACACTGATATTCACAAACCAAATACGTAAAACAGGTATGAGCAAAATTTATCAAATATGAAAAATTGAACAGCTAAACAACACAGAGAAAATTCCACAAGTCAACACACACGGCATAGCGTTTATGTTTACTGTTATGAACAGTCACTTGGCACAGATACAAAGCCATACAATGCTGTAAAACAAAACACTGTCTAATTCTGCAAAGATACCCTGCTTGCAGCCAGCGAGCGGCACCGTCAGAGGTGACACACCAATTCGCTGCAACCGTGCGGCGCGTTAATTTTGCAGTGATAAAAAACACACTCAAAATTCACTTGTTTATTGTTGTGGTCTTCAGTCCTGAGACTGGTTTGATGCAGCTCTCCATGCTACTCTATCCTGTGCAAGCTTCTTCATCTCCCAGTACTTAATGCAACCTACATCCTTCTGAATCTGCTTAGTGTATTCATCTCTTGGTCTCCCTCTACGATTTTTAAACTCCAATGCTAAATTTGTCATCCCTTGATGCCTCAGAACACGCCCTACCAACTGGTTTCTTCTTCTCGTCAAGTTGTGCCACAAACTCCTCTTCTCCCCAATTCTGTACAATACCTCCTCATTAGTTATGTGATCTACCCATCTAATCTTCAGCATTCTTCTGTAGCACTACATTTTGAAAGCTTCTATTCTCTTCTTGTCCAAACTATTTATCGTCCATGTTTCACTTCCATACATGGCTACACTCCACACAAATACTTTCAGAAACGACTTCCTGACATTTAAACCTATACTCAATGTTAACAAATGTCTCATCTTAAGAAACACTTTCCTTGCCATTGCCAGTCTACATTTTATATCTTCTCTACTTCAACCATCATCAGTTATTTTGCTCCCCAAATAGCAAAATTCATTTACTACTTTAAGTGCCTCATTTCCTAATCTAATTCCCTCAGCATCACCCGACTTAATTTGACTACATTCGATTATCCTTGTTGATGTTCATCTTATATCCTCCTTTCAAGACACTGTCCATTCCGTTCAACTGCTCTTCCAAGTCCTTTGCTGTCTCTGACAGAATTACAATGTCATCCGCAAACCTCAAAGTTTTTATTTCTTCTCCATGGATTTTAATACCTACTCCGAATTTTTCTTTTGTTTCCTTTACTGGTTGCTCAATATACAGATTGAATAACATCGGAAGAGCCTACAACCCTGTCTCACTCCCTTCCCAACCACTGCTTCCCTTTCATGTCTATCGACTCTTTATAACTGTCATCTGGTTTCTGTACAAATTGTAAATAGCCTTTTGCTCCCTGTATTTTACCCCTGCCACCTTTAGAATTTGAAAGAGAGTATTACAGTCAACATTGTCAAAAGTTTTCTCTAAGTCTACAAATGCTAGAAATGTAGGTTTGTCTTTCCTTAATCTTTCCTCTAAGATAAGTCGTAAGGTCAGTATTGCCTCACGTGTTCCAATATTTCTACAGAATCCAAACTGATCTTCCCTGAGGTAGGCTTCTACCACTTTTTCCATTCGTCTGTAAAGAATTTGTGTTAGTATTTTGCAGCTGTGACTTATGAAACCGATAGTTCGATAATATTCACATCTGTCGACACCTGCTTTCTTTGGGATTGGAATAATTATATTCTTCTTGAAGTTTGAGGGTATTTCGCCTGTCTCATACATCTTGCTCACCAGATGGCAGAGTTTTGTCAGGACTGGCTCTCCCAAGGCCGTCAGTAGTTCTAATGGAATGTTGTCTACTCTGGGGGCCATTTTTCGGCTCAGGGTTTTCAGTGCTCTGTCAAACTTTTCACGCAGTGTCGTATCTCCCATTTCATCATCATCTACATTCTCTTCCATTTCTATAATATTGTACTCAAGTACATCGCCCTTGTATAGGGCCTCTATATACTCCTTCCATCTTTCTGCTTTCCCTTCTTTGCTTAGAACTGGGTTTCCATTTGAGCTCTTGATATTCATACAAGTGGTTCTCTTTTCTCCAAAAGGTCTATTTAATTTTTCTGTAGGCAGTATCTATCTTACCCCTAGTGAGATATGCCTCTACATCCTTACATTTGTCCTCTAGCCATCCCTGCTTAGTCATTTTGCACTTCCTGTCGGTCTCATTTTTGAGACGTTTGTATTCCTTTTTGCCTGCTTCATTTACTGCATTTTTATATTTTCTCCTTTCATCAATTAAATTCAATATTTCTTCTGTTACCCAAGGATTTCTACTAGCCCTCGTCTTTTTACCTACTTGATCCTCTGCTGCCTTCACTACTTCATCCCTCAAAGCTACCTATTCTTCTTCTACTGTACGTCCTTCTCCCACTGCTGTCAATTGTTCCCTTATGCTCTCCCTGAAACTCTGTACAACCTCTGGTTCTTTCAGTTTATCCAGGTCCCATCTCCTTAAATTCCCACCTTTTTGCAGTTTCTTCAGTTTTAATCTACAGTTCATAACCAATAGATTGTGGTCAGAGGCCACATCTGCCCCTGGAAATGTCTTACAGTTTAAAACTTGGTTCCTAAATCTCTGTCTGACCATTATATAATGTATCTGATACCTTTTAGTATCTCCAGGATTCTTCCATGTATTCAACCTTCATTTATGATTCTTGAACTAAGTGTTAGCTATGATTAAGTTATGCTCTGTGCAAAATTCTACCAGACGGCTTCCTCTTTCATTTCTTACCCCCAATCCATATTCACCTACTGTGTTTCCTTTTCTCCCTTTTCCTACACTCGAATTCCAGTCACCCATGACTATTAAATTTTCGTCTCCCTTCACTATCTGAATAATTTCTTTTATCTCATCATACATTTCATCAATTTCTTCATCATCTGCAGAGCTAGTTGGCATATAAACTTGTACTACTGTAGTAGGTGTGGGCTTCGTATCTATCTTGGCCACAATAATGCGTTCACTATGCTGTTTGTAGTAGCTTACCCGCATTCCTATTTTCTTATTCATTATTAAACCTACTCCTGCATTACCCCTATTTGATTTTGTATTTATAACCCTGTATTCGCCTGATCAAAAGTCTTGTTCCTCCTGCCACCAAACTTCACTAATTCCTACTATGTCTAACTTTAACCTATCCATTTTCCTTTTCTAATTTTCTAACCTACCAGCCCGATTAAGGGATCTGACATTCCTCGCTCCGATCCATAGAACGCCAGTTTTCTTTCTCCTGATAACAACATCCTCTTGAGTAGTCCCCGCCCGGAAATCCGAATGGGGGACTATTTTACCTCCGGAATATTTTGCCCAAGAGGATGCCATCATCATTTAACCATACAGTAAAGCTGCATGCCCTCGGGAAAAATTACGGCTGTAGTTTCCCCTTGCTTTCAGCTGTTCGCAATACCAGCACAGGAAGGCAGTTTTGGTTAGTGTTAGAAGGCCAGATCAGTCAACCATCCAGACTGTTGCTCCTGCAACTACTGCAAAGGCCAAGGTCCCCAGTCCCTATGACGCACTATGTTCCACTGTTACCCAGATGTTGGGGTCACAGAGGACCAATGGCACTTACCAGTCCCCACTCAGGAAACCTACAGTGACCAAGCCCATACTCAGCAAACTTACGCTGAGCCCCTGATGCCACAATGCTGTAGCTGTGCCATTGGGTATACAACACAACCGCCTCTGGTTCACATAGCTGGTTATTTGGGCAGTAGTCATGACATTTGTAACATATTAAGGTTGGTGACCAACGCATGTCTTCAAGGTTTGCATGAAATTATCTTTCAACATGATAACACAAGACTGCGCATTGTTCATGTTGTCTGGCCACACCTCAATACAGAGGGTGTTTGACAGTAGGCCTAATGAGCCATGTTGTTCATATCCCTCACCTACTGAACACATTCAGTCATTGCCTGCCCAGAGACCAGTGTGTTGCAACTTACTAACCTCTATAATTAATAGTAATAGTAACAGTAGTAGTAGTAGTAGTAGTAGTAATAACAATTTCATGTGACTCAATGGTATGGTGCCCACTTTTCAATTGACACAATTTTGGCAACTTGCATGTTTCTAACTTACCACAGTAAACTTCCTGGGGAAAGGGGACCTAAACATGGAATCTGAACTATTTGACTTTCCTAGTAAATCTTCATATCACTGAGATGAAGGCTAGGTAAAGGCCAGACAAATATTCCATGACCCAATTGAGATACGATCCTGTGAACTTTCACTTTCCAGGCAGTACTTTACCATTAGACCACAATGGCCCAGCAATATTACTGATGAAGTTAGGCACAGAGCTGAAGCAGCATGGAATGACAGTCATGTCTGACTTCCAAGATTCGTTCAATATGAAGCCCAACTGGGTTAGAGCAGCAGCAGCAGCAGCAGCAGCAGCCAGCCGCCGCTGCCAGAGATGACAGCTCTCTACGCTACATTTCACACTCTGCATACCCTTGTATCACTATAAATTTAACCACATATTATTCCTACCACACTGTATACACCAAATAAATGAAATTTGGTCATTTCCTGTAGGTGTTGCAATTTAAATGGCTAACAGTCTGATTCAACATTGACCATGTTGAACCTAACGTGTTTCCTGTAATAAGTACACTCAAACTTTTAAGTACAATCTATGACTACTTTTCTGATACAATAAGACTCATTCAAAGACATTAAAATGTTTTACCTTGTGTCTCATCCATATCTTAGCTGACAGTGTATAGCACTTAACTAATAAGCCAGGTCACATACCAAACGAGGTACGAGTGTTGGAACTTTAATAGTTGCAACTATTTATTTACAACTCGTACAAAATAGATACATATTTCAAAGTTTTACTGACCTTCAAAGTAGTCACCAGCATTGTTTATAACCCGTTGCCAGTGATGTGGAAGTGGTAGGATACTCTTAGCAGTGCCAGTTGTGGTGACAGTTTGAGTGGCGTGGCCTACTGCCTGACGAATTTGTAGCAGTTCTGAAGCAAATGCCATGAAGAGTTTCCTTCAGTTTAGAAATAGAGTTGAAATTACAGTGGCTCAATTAGGGGAGTGCAGTAGGTGGTATAGCACTTAGCTGCCCCATCAGTCAAACAAATCAGTAACAGCTTGCACTGTACTGGCTTGAGCATTGTCCTGCAAAATGATGGTCAGGTCATCTAGAAAGTGTCATCACTTCTGTATCTAAGCTGGTCGTAGGTTGTGTTCCACAAATGAACAGCATAGATACAGAAGTAATGACACTTTCTACAGGACCTGACCATCATTTTGCAGGACAATGCTCAAGCCAGTACAGTGCAAGCTGTTACTGATTTGTTTGACTGATGGGGCAGCTAAGTGCTATACCACCTACTGCACTCCCCTAATTGAGCCACTGTAATTTCAACTCTATTTCTAAACTGAAGGAAACACTTCATGGCATTCTCTTCAGAACTACTGCAAATTCGTCGGGCAATAGACCGCGCCGCTCGAACTGTCAACACAATTGGCACTGCTAAGAGTATCATATGACTTCCACATTGCTGGCAACGGGTTATACACAATGCTGGTGACTACTTTGAAACACATATCTATTTTGTATGAGCTGTAAATAAATAGTCGCCACTATTAAATTTACAACCCTCGTACATACATTTTATGCTTTTTTTCCTTAGGGTGCTGCAAATTTTCATAAGCTGGATACTATAAACACAACCCTACTTCAACAAACACACAAAATGCCATCCTGTGCCTCATTAATAATGTTATCCTGTAATATTCTTAGTTGTAGGAGGGAGCAACAGCTAGTTAAAAGCAATTTGCACCAGTTGTGGCATTACATAAAGCAATGTTAACAAATGTGTGTAACAAAGTTCCAGCTTGGTCACAAGCAAGAACACCTCTGATAAAACTCTTAGATCATTATATATTATACACTACACAGCATACTTCAAATTATTATTTTTAAGACATGAAAGAAAACCTCAAAACATTTTTGTGTCAATACATCAAACTTTTGTCCACCATACGATGCATACAAATTAGTCAAGTTTATAAGAATGATTAGCATTGTTAAATTGTGGTCAAGTAACGATAAGAGGGCACAGATAAAGTTAAAACAAGAAAACACGGATTGAAAACTGAAGCACAGGTGAGACAAAATATAGTGATCAGCAACAAACGAAAGGGTATTATGATATAACTGAAGAGAAAGTTCCAGACAATGAACAGAAAAACAGAAAGAGAAAACGCAACACACAACATGATAAAAATGGAAAATACATAAATAAACGTGAAGGGTCGAAATGCAATGGCAGAAGTGAAGTAAAGAGCAAAGAGGGAAAGGTGTAAGGTGGGGCCACTTGGGAGAGAGGAAACAAGCACATTTGGTGGAGTAACTTCTCAAGTGCAAACTTCAGAAGTACTCATACTTTAAGTAGATTGTGACTCTTCAAGGCACCAAAGTCATGACTGTCCTGTTGCACAAAGTGCTTTAGTGTGCTTCTGGTTTCAGTCCCCTCTGCCTTTCCTAATTTCTCAAGTTTTCAAATCCCATTCATTAGCAAAATTATAGTCATCAGTTTCCATTATGCTCTGCTGAGTCACCTTCCCTGATCTGGACTCCTGGAATACTCCCTCACTTAACTTGACTTATCTTTGTTTCAATTTACACTAGAGAGCACAGACTTCACATTAAAACTCCGAGTCCATTGTCGTCTACCTATTAAATATGGTTCTGTTAAACATATTATTTTTATGTTGACTCCCACTTTTTGTAAGTAACAGTGAAACTTAATGGCATACTCCAGCAATAACTTCGGATAGATCTAAGAATACTCTTGTTTCTTTATGCTTGTCATATCTTCACAAATGCATGTGGACAGAACTGCACTACTACTAGCACAGAACTCCAAGCATTTCTGAAACCAAACTTGGAATTAGCTCACATGTAAAACTGTTATAGTACCCCAAAAGACTTCCCAGCACCATTTTCTTAACTAATTTACTAAAAGTTGAAAGTTATGCTGCACAGAGGGTTGATTACAGGCAGGTTTATCTTATAGTTAGTTTTACCTAACAGGGAATTATTCAACTTATTAGTTGAATAAGTGGTTTAGGTTCCTACTTAACTACTATCAATATTGCACATTACAGAAATCAGTTTCAACAGCATCCACAACATAATCATTAAAAAGATTGTCAACAAGAGAGCAATCAGAAATGCCGTAATTATTGAGAGCATATCTGTATTATTACTTTTAGTTACAGTTGTACTTTCTCTGATAATTGTTTACAGACTGCAAGATTATGATACATTGCCTGAGCTTTTGCACAAGAGGTAAAAAGACACATTTGCATACCGTTTTGTAATGAGTAACAAGACACAATGGTAAAATGACATGACAGAGATCCTATTTTTCTCACATAATGATAAAGACAGATAACTACTCGATCATATCTGACTGATGTGCAATGCATAAATGCACATAATAGCACGAAGATTTAACTAACTTTCAAACTACTGCACTCTTTCTAATACGAGTACATGCTATCTCGCATATGACTGAGCAGACTCAAAAACACAACCACCCACAACTACACTGGTTGGTTTCTCAGATGACAAGAGTTGGATGAGGGAGATGCGGGCTACGGTGAGAAGAAACAGGAGCAGAAACAGGGAAAAGGTAAGATGAACTGGGTAAGGAGGAGATGGTGAAGTCTGTAGCTGTAGTTGAACACAGTTGATGAATATGCTGCACACTACAACACCAATGACGTCAATAGCTGCCCATGGCATTTTGATTTCACCCTCTAAAGAACCAGTTCCTCTTAACTACACAGACAGTAACAGTGAGATCTTTCGTAACTCTCTTTAAAATAATGAAATGGATCACGGCAAGTTGTAAGGTTTATCTATTATTGTACTATTAGAATCTCTTCAGTAATTTTAAAATTCAGGCATGTTTCTCTAATAAGAGTAAGTAGTTCTACAGTATCTACATCTGTAACTGTACTTCGCTAGCGAACATATAATGTTTGGCAATGGATACGTAGTACAACACCATCAATTTCCTCCAATTTGTTCCATTTGTGGATGGGACAGGGGAAAAGAAGTTTTCACTTATCTCTTTTTACAAGCTCAATTTTCTCCTATTTAAACATAATGGTTAATGCATGTAAGTTACCTGCCCAGATAGCCACATGGGTTAGCACTCCACTTTTGGGATTTGGGAAGACATGCTGGCCCCAGATCAAATCTGTTTAGTGGATTAATAATTAACGTCAGTGTGTCGGCCAGGCTGTATGTGGGTTTTGGGCAGTTTCCCCACATCCGACTATGTGAATACTGGGTTGATACCAATATCTGTATCAGTTACACAATTGAAAAACCATTTAGAAATAATGTTCACACAGCTTCACAAGGACTAACACTAGATGCAGACAGTTGGAGTAAACAAATTCTATCACTGGGGAAAAGGGGGAAGGTGGGGGAGGGAAGAGGGACATGTAGCAGTGGCAGCAACAGGATGGACATATAAACAGGCTACCACTAATATTGCCAAATCCAATAATTATCATGTCAAACTCTTGAAGATACAGTACGAAGGCCAGGAAAAAGAAGAAGAAATGAGATTTACGTAAGCAGAAATTCAATCTTGACTTTAACTGGAATATGATCTCTTGAAATTTTGAGTGTAACGCTCTCTGCAATACTCATTGTCTCTAACAGTAGTTTGTTAAGCATTCTGTTTGTTTACCTCTCCAGCAGACTAAACAATCATGCAGAGTCTCTTTAAACTTGTCAAATGACCCTTTTGTAAGTGATTTCCTTTGTGGGACAATTAACACTTCCTTAAGATTCTCCAATAAAATCTCAGTCTTGCCTCTACCATCCTGCACAGCCAGATTCGTGCTCCACCTTAAATCATTCTGGACATATGCTCCACTACAGAGTGTAAGACTCATCCAGAAAACAATTGCCTGATAGCAGCTACGCCATCTCTCAAATTATTTAACCTACAAGTGTTATTCCAGCAATGTGTGCAGGAGATAATTACCCAGCCAAAGAACTTTCATTCTACCCACAAACCTTTCTACTTCTCTCCAAGCAGTTTTCCGGCACTGACGTAGATGGCAGTTATGGCACTGTGCATCTTTCCAGTCCAGTTTTCTATTAATAACTACTTCTCACAATACTTGTGCCCCGAATCATATACAGACGTGTCCTTTGAAAACAACGTCGCAGTTGAGCTAGGCTCAAGCACATGTGCCACAGTGTCATTTAAATAATGTAAGAATTCCTGAATAAAGCTCTCACTTTGTAGCAGAGTGGGGGCAAAGTATAGGCTGAGCTGAAGCTGTTAAGATAGCTTGTGTGTCACGCTCCGTTATCTCGGTCAGCAAGAGGAACTGTCTGGCATGCACCCGAACCCACATCAGAGTCACTGCCTGACAGAGTTTAAATCGTTCAGAAGGCTTTCGAGGAATGTAAAAATTGTTTCCGGCACACAATCTTGATATAGTAACAAAAAGTCACTGAATGAACTGCACATACAAGAAAACAACGTCATTTTATAACTAGTATATAAGCGAACTACTGCTAGTTGCTTAATTAAAAACTTTCTGCAACTGTTGATCAGAACTCTCATCTGGGGGGTATTCTTCAATTTATTACACAATATACAATTATTCACTCCACAAATTGTAGACATCAATTACATGGTTAGTAGCGCAAAATCAAATCATTAACATTCACACAACGTCCTTTAAGCCAGCTACATTTTGTGTGTGTTTCTCAGTAAGTTTTCTTTCCACATGCATCTGCTGACAACTTGACACTTCTATTTTGCAGTGAGTGGTCTCCTTTAATCTGAAGGTTTTTACATTTCATAAAATGAAATGTTCGTATGGTCAGTTTAACTATAATATACTGTATACGAAACCTACAAAACAAGAGATGATCTTTAATGGCCTCGAGGTCACAGTGGTTTATATCCTCGAGTTCATTTCAGAGCTGGACAATGCAAAATTTCTGCTCCATATATGTATCTACAGTAAATGCAGAAGATGCTATGGTCCCAGTATTGAATATCCATATAAAATGTGTACCATAATCAGGAAGTGATAAAACAAACATATATAAAGATAACATTTTTCTTAATTACTAGACCACTGTTACAATGTCTCTACCATACAAAAATAACTTCCACCAAAAAAACTTGAATCAAAGTTTTAACCATTTCATGTGGTTTTCCTTGATCTTACACATTCTGAATAAATAGTGAAAAGACTGTGCACAGTTCACAGCGGCACATAATGTAAAACAACTTCTAATTCATATAATGATCGCAGATGTGTTTTAAAGCTGATGAAATGCTTCTTTTGAAATGAATAATTTTTATAAACTGCAAAGCCCGAACAGTGTATTAAAACTGCACCTTTATAGTTTTATCAATCTTTTGAAAATATTCTAATTAATGCTACAGGACTGTATATCAAAGAGAGAAATGGTAGAATTGACATTTTATTAACAGAATTTCTTGGAACATTTCAAAAAGGATAAAAATTCAAGCAGTTTGATACATGCCAGATCCACGAAGTAAAATTACTTTGTGATTGACAGACGGCAGTGGTGGGGAGCAGAGTTTCTGGCTCATATGAAGCACACCATATGCTCATGCGATCGACAGTTGCACGTGCACCAAAAAAGAAACAAGTCGTCTACTTACCGACTGTTGCCAAAATCTTTATAGGTAATGGGGAGGGCAGTGTTGGGGGCTGCTGCTGCTGAAGTGCAGCGAAGTGAAAGATACCGTAATCACACGTTATAGATGAATAACAGCTATGAGATGAATGTTCTGTCATACATATATCACAAGGTAATGAATTATCTAAATAGGTAGATAAAGTTTTAATAGGTAGGCACAATCATATTTTTGATAATACAGTACACCACTAACAGATGCATACCACTTACATCTGAATCACTTTCACTATCATCCTTGTGGTCACTACAACTGTTGTCAGTTTTCAATGAAATAACAACCTCTTCTGTGTCATTTTACATTACGCATGCATTCTCCCATGCTTTCCTTATTCCTGATTGTGTGTCATACAGCATTATACCATGATAATTAAGTTTGGCTTACAGCATCATCTGTCAACCTTTTCACTTCTGCAAAGTGTATACTTTTTGTTGTTCTTTGCCACATAACCTTTAACTTGACTCTGTACAAGTACAATGGAATTGAAATGGCAGTGATATGTTGGCAGTCTGAGGACAGTTGGGCTATATTTTTGGCCAATTCATCAAAAACATACACGTAAAGCTAGTTTATTGTGGGCCACAAGATCCAGTAATTCACCCTTGGCACAATCATTTGGTATGTGAATGCTTTTGTTCTTGTTCTAACCAATTGATGATGTCTTTTTTCCTGGAAGTTACAGTAGGTGCCTTATCGAGATTAGTCAAATGGTATGAGGCATTGCCCGTAACTATTACTGAGGGTGAAGATGGTTCTTTGATATAGACAACAGCTGCAGGACAATTCACTGATTCCAACTATGTGTTCCTTTGGCCGATATAAATCTCAATTACATTTTAATACATCAATCAACAACAATAGGGAATAACAATTGTAATGAGCTACAGCTCACCTTCCACCCTTAAAAACAATTTCAGTACAATGGCCAAATTTTGTACAAAGTAGCCAGTCGAGCCCAAGAGACAGCAGCGATTAGCTGACACCCGGACCCTAATGCTTGGCTCACTGACACACAATAACTGGTAAATTACAACGGACTTCAAAGCCTTAACTCTTGTCTGCATCCTTCCCTCAAGCTATCCACTCTTTCAACAATTTTCCTCTCTTTTTGTCATTCACACATGCATCAGTACACCCTTTTCCTTCGTGAGATGAAAGTTAATGACAATCCCTGTTGTATCCGTACAGTGGTGTAGAAAAATCACCTAAACAAACTTACATCATATACACATCCAGCAAACAACAAATTTTACAGCTCAGTTGGCTGAGCTTCTTGCAGATAATAAGGGAGGGTGGGGTGGGTGGTGGTGGTGGGGGGTGATACCATCACACATAGCAAGATCCCTGCAGTTACTGGTGTCATAGGGGCACCTTTTTATGTTAGAATCAGGATTCTGGCACCTGTTTTGGAAGAAGTGAAAATAACAGAAGAGCCCCACAAAATGTTTAATAATGCACAGAAAAGTAAGGTTAACTTATTTCATCAAAATACAAAAGGACTGAGTAGTAAAATAGAAGAGCTTCTTATCTGTTTGTTAAATTTAGAGAGCTCTGAAAAGACAGACATCCTGTGCCTGTCTGAGCACCACATAACCACGGGGTTAGATAAGTTACATATAACAGATTACACTACTGCAGTTTACTCATGCAGAAATAACATAGAAAAGGGGGGAGTTATTACATATATTAAGACCGAACACACGATAAAAAATATTGAGAGAAGTAGATTTTGTAGCGATCAGCACATAGAAGTGTGTGCATGTTAATTAAAGCAGAAAAATAGTTCACTTTGAATTGTAATTATATATACATCGCCACTGGGAAATTTTGAACAGATTCCTAACTCTGCTGTCAGACAGTAGCAAGCAGTTAGTAGTCTTTTGTAACTTCAATGTACATTTTGTAAAGGATTCGGACATGAAAAATGATCTGCAAACCTTATTTACATCCTACAATTTGGTCTCAGTAATTAACTTTCCAACATGGGTGGATAAAGACAGTAGGACCCTATTTAATTATGTTTTCTTTGATGAAGCTCAAAGTAAGAAAATAACTGTTTACCCAGTAACAAATGTTCCCTCTGATCATGATGCATAGTTAGGATAAATAACATAGGACCTTACAGTGTAGACACTCCTCAGTGGAAATCAGATAGATTAATTAATGACTCGAGGACAAACGTTTTTAAGAATAGTTTACAGGAGATTACATGGGATGCAATTTATAATCAACCAAATGCTACCACAAAACTTAACCTCTTCTATGATAAATTTATTGATAGATTTCTGCATAAGATAATCATAGGACACTGAACAGCCATGTACAAAACCATGGACCACTAGAGGGATTAAAGTGTCTTTTAAAAAGGAAAAGGGAAATGTATCTGTTGGCAAGAACAAGTAGGGAACCTGAAGTAGTTGCACATTACAAAGACTACTCAAAATTGCTAAAAGAGATTATTAAAAATGAAAGAACTTGCACATAATGTCAGAAATCAGTACTTCCGACAACAGACTTAAGGCTATATGGAATTTTGTGAAACAAGAGACAGGATAACCAGCCACAGAACAAGACAACATTACTACTGAACTTAATGGAAGGGCTGTAAATGATAAGTCACAGGTAGCAAATACATTTCATAATTATTTCTTAAACATGTAAAAAGCTTAGGGACAAACAGTCCAAGAGCAAAATCACAGCAGTATGTTAAAAATATAACTTCCATACAATTCAAGCATTTGAATGAATCACAAAGTTCTCCTTCATAATTAAGAAAATTATACATTTTCTCAAAATTAAAAGCTCATCTGGTTTTGATGGTGTTTCCAATATTTGTTCCCATGTAATAAGCCCAGTCTTGTCTAATGCATCACTAACTCAAGGCATTTTTTATGAGATACTGAAATATGTTGTCATTAAACCCCTCTTCAAGAAAGGTGATAAGAGAGTTGTCAATAAGTACTGATCTGTTTAACTGTTGACATCATTTTCCAAAATTTCTGAGAATGTAATGTATTCTAGAGTAGTATCTCACCTTAGGAACAATATCATCATTAACAAATCACGGTTCAAGTTTCAGAAGGATCGCTCTACAGAGGATGCCATTCACATATTTACTCACCAGATTTTTCAAGAATTAAATAATAAAATAGTGCCAGTTGGTATTTTCTGCAATCTCTAAGTCATTGACTGTATGAATCAACAGTATTATTATAGATAAATTGACGTTTTAGGGGATTGATGGTATAGGCAACCTATGGTTAATGTCATATCTAACAAAAAGAATGCAGGAAGTTGTACTTAGTAATTCTTAGTATCCAGGATCATAATTATGACTGGGGAGAAATCACGTATATGGTTCCCCATGGTTCAATGTTAGGTCCACTACTGTTCCTCATATGTGTAAATGATGTTCCGTCTAGTATAAAACAAGCAGAATTAGTTCTTTATGCAAATGACACTAGTATTGTAATCAAGCCAAGTATACATACAGAAGCAGAAGAAATGGCAAACAATATTCTTAAAAGTATCATTGACAGGTTTTCTGCAAATGGTTTCACCCTCAATTTTTAAAAGACACAGGGATACTACATCAATGATAAGTGTACCACATGGAGAGGAAATAATAAGTATGGTGGAAACTTCAAAATTCTTAGATGTCCATATTGACGAGAATTGGGGGAGGGGGGGGGGGGGGGGGGGAGGAACTCTCTAAAGCATCTTAGTTCAGGAACATTTGCTCTTAGAATCACTGCAAATCTTAGGAATAGAGAAATCAATAAGTTGATATTCTGCATATTGTCACTCAATAACGCCATATAATTACTGAGTTGTTTCTGAACTTAGAATATGTATGACAAATGAAGTGACACAAGCTAGAAAGTTTCTTATATGGTCACAATTACAATAACAGTACGAAAAACACTTATTAAATTCCAGTAGACAAATTTCAAGTAGTTATCAAATTTTTAGAAGTATTTGATCAGCAAAAAAGTGTGTCATTATTGGATGACAAGTACATACATAAACTTGCTTACCTCAGGTAAAGAAGTATAAAATTGAATGAACTTCTCCGTTTCATTGTCACCTGAAACCAAACAGCAATGAAAAATTTTAAAAGAAATAAAACACACACACACACACACACACAGAACAGTGCAGGCCAATAAATTAAAAGAAAAGAATATGTATACCAAGAAAGCCTTACATAATATTCTAACATAATAGGGTTAGAGTAGATTTAACACAACAGAAAACAATTGCTTATCTCACAATCAAAGTGTGATCCGAACATTCTCACAAAATTAAAGCATTAAAATGCAGAATAGTGTAAACAATGTACCACACACACAACCTGGCAAGTCCTAGGATACGAAGGAAGGAAGGAAGAAAGGAAGGAAGGAAGGAAGGAAGAAAGGAAGGAAGGAAGGAAGGAAGGAAGGAATGAACGCCACACATCACAAAGCATTGCCCTACCATGAAGAGATGTGTAACACAGTCTCAGCTTACATGATATTTAAAAATTCTTCTGGTTTATTGTGTTACCAATGTAAGTATGTGTTCATTTGCACGACAGTGATCGAGTGTGAGTGGGGGAAGGGGGGGGAGACGATGAAAACGTGAAGTTTTCATCTCATGTGGAATCATTAACAGACTGAAATAAACTAACCACTCGTTCTTTGAACCTACACGTAATAAAATGTGATGTTGTGGTCTACACAATCTAAAGACTGCTCTCTGTGCTGCACTAGCCACTTCATATCTGCAGCCTACAGCCATCTGAAGCTCCTTACTGTAGTGATCCTAGTAATCCCTTGGTCTCCCTCTACTACTTCTACACCCTAACATCCCTCCATTAGCAAAATGGTAATTTGTTCATGCCTCAGGATGTGTCCCACTAACCAGACATTTAGTCACATTGTCCCATAAATTTATTATTCCATCAATGAGATTCAATAGCTCCTCAATTATTACCTCTAGCTAACAAATCTACAATACTTTTCTGCAGCACCGCAGCAGCATCTATCCTCATCTTGTCATCCATGTTTCCCTTCCATCATATAGGACAACATTCCATACAAATACCACAACAAAATCCTTCTGAGTACTTAAATTTATATTAGATGTTAGCAAATTTCTCTTTCTCAGAAATATTTTTGTGCTACAGACAGTCTGCATTTTATATTCTCCATACTTCAACCAGCACCAGTTACTTTTGCTATGTAAGCAACAAAACTTTTCTATTATCTTCAGTGTCTCATTTCTTAATATAATTTTTTCAGCATCACCCAATTTAATACGACTAAGTTCCATTATGATTGTTTACTTTTGCAATGTCAATCTTATGACCTCTTTCAAGACACTTGCAGGAGGGCTAGTATGTAAAGTTTGGAAGGTAGGAGATGAGGTACTGGCAGAAGTGAAGCTGTAAGAACAGGCCACGCGTCATACATGGGTAGCTCTGTCTGTAAAGCATTTGCCCACAAAAGATAAATGTCCTAGGTTCAAGTCCTGGTCTGGCACACAGTTTTAAATGGCAAGGAAGTTTCATATTGGCACAAAATCTGTTACAGAGTGAAAGTTCATTCTGGAAACTACTCACTCCATTCAGCTGTTATTCCAAGTCCTTCGCTGTCTCTGACAGAACTATGTCACTGGCAAACTTCAAAGTTTTCATTTCTTCTCCCTCTCCAAATTCTCCTTGCTCAGTGTACAGATTGAACAACATTTGGGATAAGCTACAACCCTGTCTCACTCTCTTCTTGATAACTGCTTCCCTTTCATGTCCTTTGAATCATTGTAACTGTAGTCTGGTTTTGCAGAACTGGAAAAAAAACTGCTGCTCCTTGTATTTTATAATGCTGCCTTTAAAATTTCAAAGAGAGTACTACAGTGAATATTGGCAAAAGCTATCTCTAAATCTACAAATGCTATAGATGGAGGTCTGCCTCTCTTTAACCTATATGCTAGGGTAAAATGTTAAGGTCAGTACTGTCAGGCATGTTCCTTGCTTCTCTGGAACCCAAACTTATCTTCCCCGAGGTTGGTTTCCACCAGTTTTTCCATTCTTCTGTAAATAACCCATATCAATATTTTGCAACCATATCTTACTAGGCCGATACCGTGGTAATGTTCACACTTTTCAACACCCGTCTTCCTTCAAATTACAGCATTATTCTTGAAGAAGTTTGATGGTATTTTGCCTGTATCATGAATACAAAGTGGAATAGTTTTGTCATGGTATGTTCTTTCAAGGATTTCAATAGTTTTGCTGGAATATTGTCTACTCCAGTTTTTGTTTTGAACTAGGTCTTTCAGTGTTCTATCAGTTCTTCTCATTTGTTTTGAACTAGGTCTTTCAGTGTTCTATCAGTTCTTCTCACAATATCAATCTCCCAAATCATCTTCATCTACTTCCTCTTCCCTTTCTGCAATATTACCTTCAAATTCTTTTCCCTTGTACAGTCCTATGTATTTCCTTCCACCTTTCAACTTGATGTTCTTTGTTCAGTACTGGTTTGCCATCTGAACTCTTGATATTCATACAGTTGCTTCTCTTTTCTCCAAAGGTCTCTGTAATTTTCCTATAGACGGCATCTAGTTACAAATGTTTCTAGATCCTTGCATTTCTCATCTAGCCATTCCTGCTTTGTCATACTTCACTGTGTCAATCTCATCTCTGTATTCCGTTTTGCCTGCTTAATTTTTATATGTTCTCCTTTCATCAATCAAATTCAACATCTTAAGCAGTTATTGCTAGCTATTGGTTACCCTACCGACAGAAAAACTGCCTATAGCAAGACATGTACATGTAAAATTTCAGAGAAGATAATGACAGTAGAATACAGCAAGACCTCTGGGCTCAATGATTGTTACAGCCTGGGAATTATCTTAATATTATTCCAGAAATTTGAATGTTAGCTGTAAATTGGGGCACTATTGACTCAGGAATCACAGGCAAAAAATCTGCTGTTTGTCAGCTATCACTGACAATCTAGATCTCAACCTGTGTGTCAGCTATCATGGACAATCTAGCTCTCAAATTTGGTGCACGATTCTGACCACAATGAGACACAGCCTGGTGGTGAAACAAGGTACACTCCAGAAAATTGCCATGCCCACAGCTCCAACTATGGTATAAAAAAATAGTGATGCAGAACAAATAATAAAAACTATCCATTGCTATTAAAGATCACATACTGAGGTGACTGTTGGATACAAAGTGCGTGTAAACCAGTTTTACGTCAAACAACCATCAGCATTTTCAGAAGACACTGATCGAGTTACAGTTCCATCCATCCATCCATCCATCCATCCATCCATCCAGGTGCCCTGTATTCAGCCAATGCCCAGTCGGGACTGGTCTCCAACTACGTGAAGAACCAGCCATACCTTTACATGGACTAATACACAGTTTCGATGTCAACATGCAATAACCTCTCAAATGGCAGGTGGCAGCACAAGCAGTGGAGAGTATGTAAAGTGTCAGGGGTGCAGAAAACAGTGCAGTCATTGTCAGATTGTGAAAACTAAATGATTTATCTGATGTCCAAAATGACATCAGTGGCTTTCGAGCCAAGGGTGGAAGCATTTACGAAACAACTAAGTTTGAGCAATCTTTTTACGCCCCCATGGTTAAAATACACCATGGATGGAAAAATGGTGCTATCTAAAACCGGCACCAAGGCTATTGTGGGCCATATGACACGAATGAACAATGGCTGCAGAGATGTTTACAGGCAAATAGATAAGCAACTGTTGAACAACTTACCACCCACATGAACCAAGGGGTTACCAACAGTCTCTCCTCAACAACCAATCAGTGAACCTTTTTATGTGTGTGCCTCCACAGCAGACACCTGATTCATGTACCCATGCTAATTGCTGTTCATTGGCGATGAAGGATGGATTTTTCAAGCCAGTCTTACAACAGTGTGTCTACCAAGTAATGACATGTGGCCTTTGAGATGAATCACATTTTATGCTGCATCGGACAGATGATCTTAGGTGGGTGTAGAATGAAATGGCTGAAAGCAAACATCCTGCAACAACTGTTGAAAAGGTCCAAGCTAGAGGAGGAAGCGTTATGGTCTGGGGAATGTTGTGCCATTTCGTGGGTGATCTCGTCATTCTGGAGGACACAAAGGATCAACAAAAGTACACATCTATCCATGGAGGCCATGTCCACCCCTACGTGCAGTTTGTTTTTCCTCAGCATGATGGCATTTACCAGCAGGACAATGCAACATGTTACACATCTCACAATGTGTGTGTGTGTGAGGTTCGAAGAACACCAGTATGAGTTTACCATACTTCTCTGGCCACCAAACTCACTGGATTTAAACCCAATCAAGAATCTATGGGATCACCTTGATTAGGCTGTTCATGCCATGGACCCTTACGCAGCTGGCCACAGCACTAGATTTGGCATGGCTGTCGGGTTGCCACTCACAAGGTCTTGCCCAGGATACCATTAAATATTTGAATGATCTAACCCAGTCATCAAATGCAAAAAAATGAGATGATATGGAGATTCTTATTGATGTCCGCTTTTATCTCAATGAAAAAGTCCAGCAGAGAACCACAACAAAGACAAGCTCAACAACAGTGAGAAATTTTGGGTAAACATAAACATTAAGAAAACATGTAGCTTGGAGGAAGACCAAGTGAAGCACAGATCCAAGCAATGTAGAGAAGACACTCATATAGAAAGAACATTTTTTTGCTGTGCCACACAATTACTGTGTTGAGAGGATCATGTGTGGCAGTTTGTAGGTGCACAGGGAATGGTTTGGGTTGCACCAGATTGCGTTCAGAAAGGGTACATCTACTGATAATACAATACATAGGGTTACAAGTGTCGAGGACAGTACCCTGAAGAAATATGGAGTAGTTACAATAGTGGACATCAAAGGTGCCTCTGATAATCTCGTATGCTCTGTGATGTTCACATGATTAATATCTCTAAACCCCATAATTCCTCTACAATAGTCTGGAGGACTACTGTTACGAAAGAGCGGCAGGCTGCACAGCTAAAGCTAATCAATGACATTACCAAGAGCTGATCTCAAGGCTCCATCTGTGGCTCATTTTTTTGGGATCCAACCATTAAGCCTTTGCTAGCTGTGCTGGCTGAGGAGTACAACGTAGACTGTGTCATCACTTAAGAGGATAACATTCTGATAATTGTCTCAGAAGACTTGAGGACAAAGCTGTTTTATCACTGAAGCAGCAATGGTGCAATAAAAACAAATTCACAGCAGTTGCCCACAAAAATAACCTTTCTAGTGCTAAAATATACATTTCCTCTACCAAGAAATCCTACTCTCAAATTTTGAGAAAGTTCAATTCATAAAAGTCAGGTGTGTAGATACTGAGGATTGTACATCGATGAAAAAAGAAATTTCTCAATCGTGCTCATTAAAGTCACTGAGAAAGCTTGCAAAACCATGGACAAGCTGGCCTGCTTTGTCAGTAGTGGAGACTGCACCATAGTGTCTTCATTATTGCTATTATTGCATTTGCAGCAAGGATGTGGGTCTGGTAGTTGTGCTGGCAATGTGCAAGATCACACCCAGATGTATGGAATGACGTGCTTCTAAGATTAATGGGTGTTTCTGGTACACTCAAATAGAAGCATTTTTAGCAATTCTGAGAATATATCCTAACAATAGTCACGTACAGAATTGTGTGGTACTGGTTGCGACAAGAGACCATTGAGATAGTGAGGCATATCACTGAAGAACAAACACAAAGTGTAACTTTAGTTCTGGAGAACCAGTATGTTACAGAGGATACTTCACAAAAATTATAGTGATGGCTGTCCTGTTTACCAATTGTTTCCTGACATTCAAGAATGGCATGGTGCAATATCATAATGGAACATGAGATGTACACTGTATATCTACATAAAATCAGCAAAAGTCAGTCAGACAGATGTGAATGTGGAGAGAGAGAGAGAGAGAGAGAGAGAGAGAGAGAGAGAGAGAGAGAGAGAGAGAGAGAGAGAGAGATAGAGATAGAGATAGAGATAGAGATAGAGATAGAGATAGAGATAGAGATAGAGAGAGAGAGAGAGAGAGAGAGAGAGACTGGTACACCTGACCATACATTACCGTGTCCTCCAAACCAAGATATTAAGGGGGGAAAAAAGCTCGATTCCTGGGTAACTACAGATAACATTTGCAACCAAATACTCAACAGGGGGTTTCTAAGGTTCAGGGCATCAAGGATTGCAAACAACTGAAGTGTGAAGCACATCAACGGCTATTGTAGTTACATTTTCAGATATCAGTTAAGAATAATTATTAGTGCCTAATATATTAAACATACTTTATGAACAGGGTTCTTAATATTATGTACTGCAGTTTGTAATTGTAACAAATATGTTACTTGTTGTTGCTGTAGACAGACTCAATTGGTATGCAGTAAGTCATTTGTAAAAATGCAGTAACAGTGTTCATGGCTTTTATGTTGCATGCTGCTGTTGGTAAGAGTTCGCGTGGCAAATCACGGGAGGTCAACACGACAATTCACAAGTCAGAAGTATGTAGTCAATGAGATTATTATTCTTAATTTTCTATGGTTCTTACATAAAGTTAGATGGAATTTTCTTCTATTAGGTTAGAATTTATCCATGTCATCGAAATTTTTGGAAAAATTGGAAACAAAAGATAAAAGTAGGTTATTGCAATTATTAATGTATATCTGTGACTAAGCAACACACCAATCTATTATGACAATTGTATTTTTGTGTCAAGATTCACAGGCTTCACCAACTCACAAGCAAATCATCGCATTCCCACCTGACCTAGGGCTTTGGCTTCACTACAGGTCAGTCTGTCAGCACATCTAGTTTTTTCAAGTCGTCAAAGAAATACAAAACTCAGTAAGTGACCTTAAAATTCATAATAACCAGATCAGTAAAAGTTATTCTAGTGCTGTTGATAAAAAAAAAATTAATGTAATCAAATTGTATCTTCTGTCAAAAGATATCATTAGGTATAGAGATCCCCATTGGCTACCACGTACTATCACCTTATTGGCTACAACCAACGTCAATAATTGGCATCAGCACACAACACAAAAACTGCCAGCAATGCAAGTGCACTTTAACCCAAGTCATGTGTAATTCATAATTTTTGTTCATGCTGTGGACCATGTAACTAAATCTCTGGCAACACTACATGCAGCAACTCAAGTTCTACAGAGTCCTACAAAAGCAAAGGGCTTTATCTACACAATTGAAATTGTGAACAGGCAGAACAGAAGGTGCTGTGACTTTAGTTTCACAAACACTGGCAAGGATGCAGTGTACAACAGGGTTTAAGCTCAGCTGGTGATGGTTTATACACACTATATCTGGGGTGTAATTGTAGGATTATATCTTATCTTTTTTTCCAATCACTAATGTTTTTTATTAGATTTCACAAAGATGATAATATAATGAATTTATAAATAAAATACCATATATCTATAATACTATATAAAGGCAAGTCTTACTTTAACACTGTTTTTTTTTTCAAATTTTTTACACATTACTATAAAAAATGTTTGGACAGAATGGACTACATATTTTTTAACTACGTGCCCCCCCCCCCCCCCCCCCCCCCCCCTCCCCCACCCTCACACACACACAGGGTGTCTCTTCTACGAGTCATTAGGTGCATTTTCTCTGGCAATTCAGCAGATATTTGCAACGGTTGTCTGCAAGTTGTGGCTCATGTTGGCACCAATTATATCTGTTTCTTGTGTTCCGAGGTCATCTTCAGGTCATACAGGCGGCTGGCGGAGCTCGTGAAGACTGCTAGACTCATACATGGGGTGCAAGCAGAGCTTGCAATTTGCCAGTTGTTCCCGCAGTTAATAAGGGTCCTTTGGTTTGGAGCCAAGTGGAGAGTCTCAACCAAAGGTTCTGTTAACTCTGTGATGGTCTTGGCTGCAGATTTCTGGATTTGCATTATGGAATGGAGAATTGCAGGACTTTGATAGGTCAGGGTACACAATACAAAGGAAACAGCTCCTCAGGTAGCAGAGTTCATGTGGCGTGCACAAGGGAGGGGTGGGGGTGGTTTAGGCTAGACTCAGACAGTTGCCAATCGATACGCAGATAGTAAATTCAGACCACAATTAGAGTAAAGCCATTCTGACTATAAAAATTTTATCAGTAAATTGTCAAAGTGTTTGTAACAAAGTTCCTGAATTTACTGCCCTCCAGAAAGGTTCTCACACTCAAATTATTCTTGGGGCCAAGAGTTTTAGATATTATAGGACCAGGGTGGTGGTGGGGGGGGGGGGGGGGGGGTGTTCATTGCAGTTGACTAAAATATTGCCTCCATTGAGGTCGAAATTGAGTGTGACTGAAGTTATCTGGTTGCATATAAAAAGTCTAAGTGAAACCAAGTATGGTTTCACCAGCCACCCAATTCTGCTGTGACAGTTCTCAAGTCATTTAAAGAAAGTCTGCGATCAGTAGTGTATAAATACCCAGCTCATGGAGTACCAGTTAAAGGTGACTTCAACTTACTGATTATGGACTGTGACATATGCTGATTCATTGCGGAGGGTTACAGACTGTCAGCCCTGTGAAGTACATTTCATCACGTTTCTGAAAATGTGTCTTGAGCAGCCCCTTCACCAGCAAACATGCAATGGAAATTCCTTAGACCCTGAAGCTACATACAGGCCGGACCTAACTAACAGTGTTGGCACAGAGAGCAACTATGTTTACAAAAGTTAATAAGTAAGTCAAGAAGGCTAGGAGAGTGGGCAAAGTTTAAGCATACCATGGTTCTTGGTCTGAAGAACTGTGCACCTAGTAAGTGGATTAATGACTGAAAAGACCCACCAACGTCTAATAATGAAATACAGAATGTGGTGATGAAGCAAATGCGGTTGCACTCCTAGTTCAAAAGAGAATGCACCAATGACGACAGGCAAAGGTTTGTAGAGATTTGTGCATCTGGAAAGAACTATGCGCAATGCATAGAACTACCATGTCATACCTTAGCAAAAGATCTGACAGAAAACCAGAGAAAATTCTGGTCCTATGTAAACTCATTAAGCGGGTCCAAGGCTTCCATCCACTCACTCACTGACGAGTCTGATGAAAGCAAAACAAAAGCCGAAGTATTAAATTTCGGCAGTTTGGTAATCGTTAAAGCAGCAGAACCGGATAAATATACTGTCATTTGACCATTGAACAGACTTCCATATGGATGACTTGTAATAAGTATTCCTGGCATAGCAAAACAACTGAAAGGGTTGAAAACAAGTCAGTCACCAGGTCCAGAAGGTATCCGAATTCAGTTATACAAAGAGTACCCTATGGCATTGGCCCCTTACATGGGTTGCATTCATCACAAATCTGTTGCCCAGAGCAAAGTCCGGAGTGCAGTGACATGGGCTGGGCAAACGCCCACTGGGTAGAGCATTTGGCCGGAAATTGGTTCTTAGCAGTTTTAAATGCCCAAAATCTGGGCATTTATAAAGTAGTATTTTTTAATTTTTTGTTGCTAGAATGTATAATTTACCAATTAAAATATAGAATGGGATGATATTCCTAATATCAAAAGTTGGTTTCTTACTAACAAGGGAAACTCTCCATCACATCCACCCCCCCCCCCCCCACCCCACCCGACCAATATTTAGTGGTAAGATGGCCCTGATCATAGATCAAGCATGAAAACTGGAAGGAGGTGTACTGAATTGTGGTAAAAGAAGCAAAATACAAACACTAAATGGTCCAAGCTGAAGGTGTGCAACATCGAGCAAATTTGAAGAGCTAAGGCATCCTAGTTATGCGGCCATGGTGTTGGACAGTGAAGATCCATGTTCAAATCTCTCTCATGCACGAATAATTTTTTTTCCACAAAATTATAAACTGTCCATCCAGTCACTGATGTGTCTAATCCCCTTCTGTGGGCTTGGCATTTATACTATGCACTGGTTATAGAATATGGATCATGTGGTAAGAATATGTTAACATCACAAGTAAATGTGATGAATAGTGAGAACAGGCGAGAAGCCACATAGACCTCTCACAGAAATGAAAACAACAAAGAAATGGATGTGAACTATGTTACAACAAAGGATTTCAAGAGCCAAAACTTCCAAAACAGAACTAAAGAGTCACAACATGTGGTACTTGTGTAGAACAAATAGGAGATACATAAGTCTTGATGTCTCTTCCTTACACTTTGCTGCTGCGAACGGACATTACATCACAACACGACACAGAGACATCTATTCCCAGATGCACAGTTCACGAGTTTGTGAGGAAAAAGAAAGTGGGACACAAGAGAGATTTGAACACTGATATCCCCTGTTGCAGTCCAACACTGTGACCACTTAACGACAACACCGTGGCTTTTTAAATATGCTCGATGTTTGACTGATCACTGTTTCTATTTTTCTTTTTTTCTTCACAGTTCAATACACCTCCTTCCTGTTTTCATGCTTGGTCTGTGTTCAGTTTTCGAGAGGCTATCCACTGGGCCATCTTACGACTAGATCTGAGAGGCTGGAGTGCGATGAGGAGTTGTCCTTCCTTGTAAGAACGAAAGGAAAGACTCACTCACTCACTCACTCACTCACTCACTCACTCACTCACTCACTCTCTCTCATCTGTGCCAAATCTCTGAATATTATTGAAGAACAATTATTGATAAAAAAATTATTACTGAATGTATTAAACAGCTGGCATGTGTTTCTTGATGACAAATTTATTCTTAAATGTTAAACTGTTTTCAGTGGAAAAAAAAAGAGATTTATTGTCTGATGTAGGGCCTGTTTGGACCTTTTTCAATTTAAAAGGGAAAGGAGTAGCCTGTAAATATTGCTTTAAGGAATACAAAGAGTCACCTTCCAACAAAATGGAACAGCGTATCAAAAAGTGTTGCAAGTGCTCTCAGAATCTCAAAAACGTGTGAGTTAGGAACAGTGACAGAACAACTTTCCAATTTTTTGCAGTAGTACAGAAAAGTCAAAATACTACCTACAGGCTAGCTACTTTACATAAACCATACTTTACTTCAAAAATACTTTTAAACTTGTGTCATTTTCATTTTTTATTATGTCTAGTACAAGAATTGACTACATTAAAGTTGTAAAAAGTTCCGTTTACAGTCTTATTTATTTCCCCTAATAACTCTCCACTACCTCTTGAGCAGCTTTTTCAACTTGGTTACCCAATCAGTGAAGAAGCAGTGTCGTAAAACACCTTTTCCAATACCAAATATCAGCTTAAAATTTTTTTATTAGTGCCGCTTATCAATTAATTTTTAAAACGCACAAATACCTGGGCATTTATGAATTTTGTACACTTGCCCAGGCATTTATCCGGAAAGCATTTGACACAGTTCCCCTCTGCAAACTGTCACCAAAGGTACGAGAATATGTAATAGGTTCCTAGATATGTTAGTGGCTTGATGACTTCTTAAGCAACAGGACACGAATTGTGAAAGGACCCCTATTGTTCTCTATACAAAGTTGAGTCACTGTAGGACAATAGAAGATGACTTACACAAAATTTCTAGTTGGTGGAATGAATGGCAAATAACTCTAAATGTAGAAAATCTAAATTAGTGCATATGAGTAAGGAAAAAAATCCATACTATTTGGATACAGTGTGTAAGTAGTGTCTTGCTTGACACAGCCACATCAAAAAATATTGAGGCATAATATTGTAAAGCTATATGAAATTGATCAAGCATGAGAGGATTGCGGTAGGGAAGGTGAATGGTCAAATTTTGGTTCACTGGGGGAGCTTTGGGAAAGGGTAGTTCATCTGGAAAGTAGACAGCATGTAGGACACTAGTGTAACAGCAGAATGTAGTTTGCATCCAGTGACTTCTTGGGTTAGTGTTACATATGTGTGGTGTAGAAAGAAACTGATTATAGATAGACTGAGACTGCACATGTTGGGTACGGATATGAGGGGAATTGACCACTGTCCATAAACAGCTAGAAGGTGTGTTGCCAGGGCTGATCGGCTTCAGGCTGCTGCCCTGGGCTGTGAAGGTGCTGGGGCACCTGAAGCAAATGCTTTGGCATCTCTGGAGCCTATAGTGCTGGCTAAGATCCGTGAGAACGCTGTGCCTTCCAATTCGCACATCCCAGGTGACTGACAATTACCCGATGGTAACTGGTGAACAATGGCGGAGTTGTGAACCTCTGAGCAGAAGGTGAAAGTGGGTGCAAGCAACACGGCTCTACCATTATGCCTCAAAAACTGGTTTGTGGTATTGCTCACTGATGGAAGTATGTCTGAGCCAGCCCCAAATGCCCTTTCTGTTGGGACTGAGTCCAATCTTCCTTAGGGGTCCGGACAAGTGCAGAGGATGGGACTGCTTGTCACTGGGAGCTCTAGGTTAGGCAGGTAATGGAGCCCCTCAGGAAAATAGCAGGCAGATTGTGAAAGAAGGCCAATGTCCACTGTGCTTGCTAGAAGGTCTTGTCCCATACATGGAAAAGGCTCTGCCTGCAGTGATTGAGCACACTAGGTGCGACGTGCTGTGAATTGTGGCTCATGTTAGCATGAATGATGCTTGTTGCTCCGGTTCAGAGGCCATCTTTGGCTCCTATAGGTGCCGATTGATTTGGTAAACACAGCTAGCCTCACTCATGGGCTGGAACAGCTATAATTTTGTAGTATCATTCTCAGAACTCATCATGGTCCTCTAGTTTGGAACTAAGTGGAAGACTTAACAACTGTCTCAGATGATTCTGTGACGATGTTGGATGCAGATTTCTTGACATCTGCTATTTGGGGGAGAAATGTAAGAAAACCCCCTTAACAGGTCAGGTATGCATTACACGCACAAAGTGTCTGAAACAGTAGCAGAGTATGTGTGGCGTACACATGTGGGATTTTTAGGACAGAGAAATCCCTCCACAGATCCAATTTGGTGCGTTCAGAGTCCAGACAGGGTAGCATTTGTCATATCAGATTGGAGAAAGAAAACATGAACATAATATCAGTCAGCAACAGGAACGTCTACAGAAGTGCTCCGGAACCAGTCTTGCTTATAAATTTTAACTCTACCCACATATTACTAGGGGTAGAAACTAACGGAAATCAAATGTCACTAGGAACAAAATTCTTAACTCCAACTCGAATGTATATTGCAAAAATAGCTGAATGCTGGTAGTGCACAATGTTTAAAGCAATAAAGGATAAAAGCACAAATGTGATGTCAGCAGCTTTTCTGTTGCATGCTGCAGTTGGTGACTGTATGTGTGGCGAATTATGAATAGTGAACACAACGGGTGATGAGTCAGATCATTAGACAATATGGCAGGACTAATGAGACAATTGTGTTCAAAATAACACAGTGACATAAAAGAATATGCTGTGCAGAATGATGTCGCATAAAGCAGAATATGTCGTAAAATTTAAACTGTACTCTCAGGTTTTTGCGTAACCATAGAAATGATGTTTCAAAAATATCTCACAAAGTTTTCAAAATGATCACCGGGCTATGCTACAGACCAATCTATTGCAACAGCAAGTTTTACTCTGGTCTCATTCATTAGCTTCATTAAGTCTCAACCAAACTAAGATTCCAGCCTAAGCTCTACGTTGGACTACACTGCAGATCACTGGCACCACAACCTGTTTTGGTTTTAAGTTTAAAAAATGTGGTATTGTGGGTTGTGGAAGTGTTTTCAGTGAGTTATTAAGGGATTTTTTGTTTATGTATTTGATGGTTTTGTTATGTCTTATTAGTTTGGTGTTTGTTGTGTGGAAAGAAGTCTAATTTTTTAATTGCTTTTTTGTTATGTAAGGATATAACTGTGAAGTTCACGAGTGTATCATTACATTCTGAGGTGGCGATATGTTGTCTGTCATACAGTTTCTGCGTATGTTTGGCCTTATTTGCTGAATGTGTTAGGTGTCATGTTTCTGGCAACAACATGATGATGAGAGTTCTGACCGCTTGGACCAGTGATGCATATATTGTCGGTATGACAATATCTGGTACCTGGTTTGAGAAATCTAGATTGCCAACGACAGAGATTGTCTTGCTTACTTATTATTTTTGTTATCGGGTCTGTATAATTTTTTATGCGCACAAGGCTGGTGTGAGTGAAACAGTTTTGGACTGGTTTTCTTTCTGTCGAGAGGTTTCTCCGCAGTACATGGAGTATATAGGGCAGTTGGATGTGCTGGGGATTGATGAAGAAATTGATGAATCACAGTTTGGTAAGAGGAAGCATGGGAGGGTCAGTTCTCGGGTTGGTTTGTTGGTGTGGGGGTTGTTACTTTGGGAGGGGGGAGGTTGAGGTTATGCTACTCATGTTTTTAGTGTTCTGCACTTTCATAGTAAGAGGGAACTAGTGGGTCCAATTGAGGAATATATTGAAGAGGGTATTACTATAATTTCTTATGCACTTTTGTCTTATACGGGGATGGGGAAGAGGGGGTATAATCATTCAGCAGTTAACCACACTTGAGTTTAAGGATTATGAAACTGGGGCTTGTACTAACATGACAGAGTGATTTTGTGGGGCAATTAAATCAGTCATAGGGAAGAGAGAGGAGCTCTTCCAACATACAATCTCATTTAGATGAGTACTGCTGGCGGAAGTGTGCCTTGCTAAGTTTAGTATTTTTTGTTTTATTTTGAGGGCTGTGGGGAGGATGTACAGGGCGGGGTAGGTTGGTTGTGTTTTAACTGTTGTAGGGAATACAGGGTTTAGTGTGCGAGTTGTTGGGGTTTTGGTTCCACTTTTTGGAATTATAGGTGTTGGCTTTTTTGTATTGATAGCTGTGGTTGAGCTACGTAGGTAAAGGGAAATGTCAGATTCCTGTGGTTTTGTTGGTATAGCGGAATGCTGTAAGTCAATTTTTTTAATATTTTTTGGGGTGGAGCAGTGATTTATTTTTATTATTGTATATTTAGCTTGTCCCTGCCCTGAACCCCCAATTTCCTGCATTTGTACCATTAGTTTCATTTTAATTTTGGAATGAGGCATTATCATGTCATTTTTATTTTCATTTACTGGTGTACATACGTAGTGACGTCACTGGTCACTGTCGACATTTTGTATACACTGGAAACTGTGGTTTTCGCCATACTGATGACATTATAGGTCAAAGCAGAAGGGTGAAATCAGACACTTCTGTAATGTCCTATCACTCAATTGGCTATGGCCAATGGAAACAAATTCCCAACGCCAACATGCAGAGGAAGAGCCACTGCCACCGGAACTGCACTTTAACCCAATTAAGAACACAATAATATCTAGTGAGAATAGTACATAATCAGAAACCAAAATAAATTGGGCAAAGGTAAGTGCCAAAGGTGGAATAAACATGGTCACTGGATGCTTTTATAAATTCCCTGCCTCAGCAACAGTGGTGGTGGAACACTGGAGGGGAAAACTGCTGAATATTTCGCAAAAAAATCATTGTCATGCTATAGTTTTAGGTAGAGACTTCAACTTATCATATATAGACTCAGAGATTCAAGTGATTAGGTTGAGTACTAGGACAGGGAATATTGCGGAACTGTTCTAAGTGCCTTATCTGAAAATAACCTTGAACAGTTAATCAGAGAACTGACTCATGTAGGTAACATCTTTGGCCTGCTGGTGACAAACAGAGTAATTTTTCGAATTGCCACAGAACAAGAAATCAGTGATCATAAGGCCATTATAGCATCACTGAATACAGCAGTAAATAAAGAATACATAGAAAGGTAGAAAGATCTTTCTTCTTAGCGAGAGTGACAAGAAACAAATTTAGGATTAGTGGACAGGTAAACATGAAAATTTCAGCTCCAGCATTGACAATATTAAGTATCAATGGACAAATTTCAAGAGCACTGGAAATTTGTTTTAGCCAGGTATGTGCCGTGCAAAATATGAGGGAGAAAAAAGACCTGCCATGGTACAACAACCGCATTAGAAAGTGCTATAAAAGAAGAGAGAGCTTCATTGCACATTAAACATAGCCAAAGCCTCGCAGAAAAACAAAGCCAAAATTAGCATTATGGAGGACAAAGGCTAATGTGTTCAGCATATTTGAAGGTAAAATTCTATCTACCAACTGGACAGAATATCTGAAGAAGTTTTGATCTTATGTTAAATCAGTAAACAAATCAAAGCCATCTACCCAGACACTATGTGGTCATTAGGCATTGAAACAGAGGAAGACCGCACTGAAGTTCTGCCATTAAATCATTGCATGAATGACAACTAGTGAAATGTGACTATGAGATAGAAAAGCAACTAAAAATACTAAACAGAGGAAAGACTGTTAGACTTGAATAGGTACCAATTTAATTAGGTGAAAGATCTTTGCTCTCTTCTTCAGGTAGGTCCCTCTAAGAGCGAAGTGTTCCAAATGAGTGGAAAACAGCATAGCCCATTTCCATTCTGAAGAAGAATTGTCGAACATATGCACAAAACTATATCTCTAATGTCAGTCTGTTACACATTTTGGAACATGTTTTATGCTCAGTTGTTATGACATTTCTGGTGACAAAAAAATCTTCTCAATAGGAATCAACACAGGTTCTGAAAATAATGACCGTGTGAAACCCAGCTCACTATGTGCATCCATGGGACGCAGAAAGCAGTAGACACAGATGTCTAGATAGATGCAGTGTTCCTTGATTTATGGAAGGAGTTCAATACAGTTCTGCACTGCTGCTTAATGACCAAAATATCCGATCAACTGTGCAAATGTACTGACGTTTTTCTTGCAAACAGAACACAGCATGTCATTATCAACAGAGCGAAGTCTTCAGATGCAAAAGTAACTTTAGGGGTGCCCAAAGTAGGTATTACAGGACCATTACTTTTCATGACACTCATATACATGATCTAGTAGACAACATCAGATGTCCCACATTTTTCACAGAGGGTGCTGTTCTATACTGAAAAGTTTAAACACTAGAAAACTGTAGCGAACTGCAGGAAGACCTGCAATGGATTGACATATGGTGCAGGAAGTTGCAACTGACCCATCAACATAAACAAATGTAATGTATTGCAAATACATGTACAGAAACAACCTTTGTTGTACGATTACACAACTGCAGAACAATCAATGGAAGCAGGTAAAATAATTAGGAGTAAGCGAACAGAGCAATTTTAAATGGAACAATTACACAATATTGATCATGGGTGTGGCAGGTGCTAGACAGATTCACTGGACGAATCCTCAGGAAATGTAGTCTGTCGACAGGAGCAGTAGCTAACAAACACTACTTTGATGAATACTTGTGTATTGCTCGTCAGTCTTGGATCCATACCAGATAGAACTGACAGAAGAGATTAGACAGATTTGAAGAAGAGCAACACGTTTTGTTTAGGAAGAGGAAAAGCATCATGGAGGTGTTCAGTCAACTTCAGTGACAAAAGCTGTAAGAGAGGCAGTCTGCATCACAGTATGGTCTACTGTTAAAGTTCCAAGAGCATATGTCTTTAGAGGAGTCAACCAATATATTGCTCCCTCCTACATATATCTCGCATAAAGACCGTGAAGATAAAAGTACATTCAAGCCGACATAAAGGCTTACCAGCAATCATTCTTCCCGTGAACCATTCCCGACTGGAGCAGGAAAAAAATGAAAATACAGCGGTACACAAAGTACCGTCCACCACACACCGTACGGTAAATATGATGCAAATGTAGACATGAGGCTGTGTTACGGACAAATGTGTTACCAAAATCTTTAATCCGCATTTCCATTCATTGGCTTCACCAACTTATATTTAAGTCATTACTTTACAACCTAATTTAAACCTTGGGGTATACTATGATCCTTCAGTCGCCAAAGGCAAAATTTCAAGGTAGGAAGAGGAGGAGGACACTACCCATCTCTGGCAACAACTGCTGTTTCTCAGAAAGTGCAACTGTTCACCAATTTTAGTTATTCTTTTTTCCTACTTCTCCTAAATATAAGTTGTCACATGGCCACTGCTTCCGAAAAATCTTCCTTTTAGTATCATCCTTTCTATAAATCAATCTAAAACTGTCCACAACCTAAGGACTAACAAATGCCAGTGGTGCAAGCAATATTTGGATTTCATTCTAGCACGTAAACATTGAGCCACACAGCATTTTTATTAGTGCTCAGTAACTAATCTCTAACCAGAATACGATCTGAAATACCTTCTTCAGTTAATTGCTGGCAGGATGTGTGACAGACCTAATGATACACAAAAGTGGGAGTGCCAGTTAGCAGCCATGACTAGTGTAACGATGCGGTAATTTGACAATAAATATGGTTTTGTGAAAAACTAAAGAAAAGTGTTACGAAAGTGTGCTAAAAAACAGAGGTACAAGGATTCTTTCATTCAACACATTTCATAACAAAAATATTTACAGCACACTACTACATTGTGTTTGCACGCATACTTCTATTTTTGTTAGCAAGATTTAAAACAAAAAGTGCGACGAAGTGTAGTAAGTACATAAGCAAAGAACTGAATTCCACACATGATCATTTATTATATTTCTCATTCACTTCTATCCATTACAAAACCAATATCAGTGAATCTTCATTGCATACAGTGATTAAAAACAGATCTGGGATATGACAATACTGGTATGTAGCTATCCACCAGTAAAACAAAAGCACTGGCGTTTTAGGTTGAATGCACTTTTGTTTCGTACACTCAACGCGAGGAGATTCTCAAGGATGTGGAACATGTCACATAAGCACCTCACACAAAGCGAAAATGAAATGGTCACTAAGTAAAAGTAAGAAACTTAATGTAGACATCACAAAGTCAAACGCAAGGTAACAGCTATTCTGAAACGGGTACTAACAATGAATTTGCTCAGTAACAATAATACGGCATTATGGTTTGATGTCTTTCTCATGTTCTGAATGGAAAGAAGTATCAGCGTGAACAGAGATGAAACACGACTTATCCACAAGCACCTTATTCGGGACGACTCATACTTTTAAAACATAAATCTGTTCACAAGTACTTCAGATACATACTTAAATTCAAATATGGGCCTTTCGCATCTCCCATGTCGACACAACACTTAAACTGCTCAACTGCAACTTAACAACACGAACATACACACAACAGAATCAAGTTCCCTCCTATTCCAAAGCCTCTTCCGGAAGATATGCTATATACTACGCGCCTTTACTTGCATATACGTTACAAGAGGTACTGTGGATGGGCTCCTTTGAATTTCTCGAAGGAATCAATAGATGTCTCAGTTGTAAAGGTGTCGTCACAGTCAAAAGCCAGATCCATACACACGCATTTTTTTGGCTTGCTGTAGTGGTATCGAGAGCTACCGTTCACACAGAACGACATAAATTCTACATAGTTGCACAGCTGTCAATGTGGCGTAAATGGAAATCATATGGGCGAGTATGAATGTTATAGCGCAGTTTATGGTATTAGAGCTATGACAAGAGTTAAATACAAGGAAGATGAAACCCAAATTTTGAATCCGAAAATAGATTTCATCCAATACAAAAAGGCGTCATGTGTAGACATAGTAGTAAATCGTTCTGTTAAATTTCCGAATTTAATTAACTTAAACTGTAAAGCGTGTGAAAGAACACTGATAAAGGGTGTTCGAATGTGCCCAGTGATACATCTGTGAGCTCATCTATGTTGTTTGTCGAATTTAAATACAAGTAATCTTTAGTGTGAACGTACTTTAACAGACTGTAACTGTCAAAAAATTGTGAGCACGGACTTAATGTTGGTTTGGAAGAAGCTATGGTAGAAGTACTCAGAAACGAAGTTTCAGTAACAGAAAATTATTTGCGGAATATGAAATCAGTATTAATGCAAGTCAACACTGAAGAATATGTGCAGGACGAAAACCAACGGAAAGACATATTAGACCTAAGATCTCAACTTGTTTAGTGCGAATAACAGAGAAATTTGTGCTACAAATGGAGAACAAATTTGATATTCTTGAACATGAAGACTATAAATCCGAAGGAAAAGGGACGACAAGGAAAACTGATGATTGGGAAGAGAGTAAGAAATTTCTAACAAAAGTGATCGAAAAAGTCAATCATACATAAACCATGCACCGAAGCAAAACGGCCATTTCTTTGCTTTTACAGACTGCCGTGGTAAAGGAAACACCGAAATTTTGCGCAGTGCTCAACAAAGACTTGACATAATTGGGACTGTAAAACCAAGAGCACCTATATCTGAAATTCTAAAAAAAAAAGTGAAAGATCGTTACAATCTGGAAGCAAGTGTATTGTAACAGGAGGTGCAAACGACGTTTACTGTAATGAAAGTAAGCAAGCAATGAGGCTTTTGAAAAATAAACTTCGAAATAACACACATATTATCTTCTGTGTGGTGGCTATTCCAGAGAGGCATGATTTAATACACATATCAAAGAAAGTTTTGCATCACCCAAAGTCCCAGAACTCCTGAAGATAACTGTCCACTGTGGATATTGTCCGCCCCCGGTAGCTGAGTGGTCAGTGTGACAGACTGTCAATCCTAAGCGCCCGGGTTCGATTCCCGGCTGGGTCGGAGATTTTCTCCGCTCAGGGACTGGGTGTTGTGTTGTCCTAATCATCATCATTTCATCCCCACCGACGCGCAGGTCGCCGAAGTGGCGTCAAATCGAAAGACCTGCACCAGGCGAACGGTCTACCCGACGGGAGGCCCTAGCCACACGACATTTCATTTTTTACTGTGGATATTGTATCACAGACACAGTCCCTTTGACTGTTCAGAGATGTCACTGAACCTGCGCAAAGATGTAAACAACCATGCATGAGTAGTGTCTATTGGACAGAGGGGGGTTCGACAACCGATCAGTGCCAGTCATTCCACCAGGAAGGTAGTACACGGCTCATGCTGACTGTAGTTCAACCATGCCTAGACGGTCAATACCGCTGTTTGATCGCGTCCGAATTGTTACATTGTCCCAGGAGGGGCTCTCATCAAGGGAAGTATCCAGGCGTGTTGGAGTGAACCAAAGTGATGTTGTTTGGACATCGAAGAGATGCAGAGAGTCAGGAACTGTCGATGACATGCCTTGCTCAGGCCGCCTAAGGGATACTACTGCAGTGTAAGCCCGCTACCTACGGATTATGGAACCCTGACAGTAACGCCACTATGTTGAATAATGCTTTTCATGCAACCATAGGACATCTCACGATTGGCATCACGTTCTCTTAACCCGTGAGTGTCACATATGCCTTCAACCAGACAATCGATGGAGACGTGTTTAGGGGCAACCTGGTCAGGTTGAACGCCTTAGACACACTGTCCAGCAAGTGTAGCAAGGTGGAGGTTCCCTGCTGTTTTGGGGTGGCCGACGTACACCAGTGGTTGTCATGGAAGGTGCTGTATCGGCTGTACGTTATGTGAATGCCACCTTCCAACAGATAGTGCAACCATATTGGCAGCATATTGATGAGGCATTCATCGAACATGCCTGGGATAGATTTGAAAAGGGCTGTTGATGGACAACGTGACCCACCAACCACTCTGGGGGGTCTAAACTGAATGGCTGTTGAGGAGTGGGACAATCTGGACCAACAGTGCCTTGATGAACTTGTGGATAGTATGCTATGACGAATACAGGCATGCACCAAAGCAAGAGGACATGCTACTGGGTATTAGAGGTACCGGTGTGTACAGCAATTTGGACCACCACCTCTGTAGGTCTCGTTGTATGGTGGTACAACATGCAATGTGTGGTTTTCATGAGCAATAAAAAGGGTGGAAAAGATATTTATGTTGATCTCTATTCCAATTTTCTGCACTGGTTCCAGAACTCTCAGAACCGAGCTGATGCAGAACTTGTTTCGATGTATGTAGAATAATTGTGTTAATATTTAAATAATGAGCACTGACAGGAAACTACACCATATTGTCATTTCCCAGTGCCATTTTCATACCAATTGATGGCTCTGTAATAGATCATTTTACAACTCATGGTCTGCACAAAATTAACAAGTAAATAAGTCATAGCTGCTAAAATAATAAAAGCTGTTCTGTCAACAAGTAAAGTAAACAACATCCCATTTTCGCTGCCAGCAGTGGTAAATTTAGAAGGCCCAATAATACCTGCGTAAACAATGGAAAATCAACAGGATCACTACCACAAACTTCATGTGCAGCAACAGTGATTGTGGAGTCTCAAAATGTAGCAATCAAACCTACAACTGCTGACCCCTGCACTCATCAGCAGCAGTGTCAGAAGCTTCAACTGCCGTTGACCTCCCATCAGTGGCTCAAGACCTTTTACTAGTATTAGTGCCTTCATAGTCTTCAGCAGTGCAAGACCCTTCACCATCTGATGTGTTGCACCATCATCAGCAGTGACAGAGGCAAGCAGAAGAAGCACAAGAACCAGGAAACACACAACTCTACATGGTTTTGGTACCCGGCCTCACTTCCAGGACTAACTTAACTCAGAAACATGCAGGTACACTTCCTACAATCTCTATCTACAATTTAGAACAAAACAGTGACGTCAGAACAAAGAGTTTGGGGAATGACAAACTTCATGTTTTTTCACCAGAATATAATGAATCTAAGAAACAAACTGAAGCAGTTGCCTGTTTACATTAATGACAGCAATGCCATAAACAATGTGAATATATTATGTTTTACTGAAAATCATTTGAAGGAAAGGATTGAGATGATACTATGATGTATATATATATATATTTGTTCTGATGTCATATATACACAACACAGCATTGTAATTCAATGGATTAAGGTAAGGTTGTAATGTATATTAAAAATAATAAAGCATACAGGTCTGTTGCTGTAAGAAATTACTGTGTTGATCAACATTTTGAGGCTTGTTGCATGGAACTCCATGTCAATACTCTGCCTGTTTCTGTGGTTTCTACTTACGGAGCTCCCTTAGAAAAGCTTAGTGTGTTCCTCAAAAATATTTTAACTCGTCTGTTCTCAAAAATCAGAGAAATTATCATGCTTGGTGACTTTACTGTAAATTTCCTTACTTATAATAATGATGGAACAGATTTTGAGAATGTAATGACCTCTTTTAATCTGAGGGCAGCTGTTGACTTTCCCACAAGAGTGACAAAGGACTGCATAAGTCTGATTGACAATATCTTTGTAGACAGCAACAGAACTGATAACATATGTGTAACACAAATTTTAAATGGCCTTTCTCACAATGATGGGCAGCTGTTAAACATGCATTATGTAAGCCCTTCTAAAAAGAGTAGTTTTATCAACAGATCGTTTATACTAATCAGTAGGAAGATCTAGAAACCTTCAGCAGACATTTGCAGCAGATAGAATGGGACACAGTGTATAAGACCAAGAATGACAATGATAAATTTAATCTATTCCTAAATGAATTTATTACCCTTCTTGAAGATGTATTTCATAAGAGAATTGCAATTAGTACCAACCTGAGTGATTACAGGAAGCAATGACTCACTAAGGGAATCAAAACAGAGTGTAAAGCAAAGAGAATGCTACATGTTTCACTAACAAATTCTAACTAACCTTAAGGTAGGAGCACCACAGATTATACTGTAGCATTCTAAAGAATGTAATTAAAAAATCCAAGAGTGTGTTTATCAAATCTTATACTGACAACTCAGATAATAAAATATAAGCTATATGGAAAGAGATCAAAAGGGAGAGAGGAAAAATTTCAGAAGATAGAGACAGTATCGAAGTGTGTAGTAATGGAAGCATTGTAAATGTAGCAGATCAAACTGGTTGTAAAGGATCTATAACTGAAGCCATGAACATTTTTCAAAAAGCAATGCAGAGCAAAATAAGTCAGATGCATATACCTTATATCACAACTGATGAGAAGGAGAAGGCAATAAGCCAAATTAAAAATAAAAATTTCACTGGAGTGGGTAACATATCTATGAGAGTACTGTAGCACTGCTGCAAAATTTATTCTTGAAATTCTCTGTCACGTATTTAATGAGTCTATAATGCAAGGTACTCTCATCAGTAGACTCAAATATGCAACTTCTACGCCACTGTTCAATAAAAGGTGATAAAGCTAAGGTTCCCAACTACTGGCCAGTTTCATTGCTAATAACTCACTCTAAAATCCTAGAGAAACTTAAGTTCCATAGAATCATGGATTATCTTAATAAACATAACATCGAGTGTGTAGATCACAGAATTCTACTTACAAAGGCTGAGCACTATGGCTTATCTGGTAAAGTAGGGATTTGGCTTGAATAATATCTAGATGCTGCAATGGCACCTGCTTGCTGTGATGGGGGGCACAGTAAAATGGGGAGTACCGCAGGGCTCAGTGCTTGGTTCGTTTTGTTCCTTATCTTTATCAATCATCCGCCATGGTGTATGACACAAAAAGCAAACTTCACCCTGTTTGCAGATGACACAATCATTATGATAGAGAAAGTACCAAACCACAGTCTAGAGAGCTCTGTGGCCATTATATTCAAAGAATCTCTAGATTGGTTCACTTCTAATGGTCAGTTTCTCGATGTTAACAAGCCTCAGTTCATGCAGTTTCAAACAGCAAACAAAAAACTTGAAAATATTGAAATAAAATGTGGTGACAAAGAAATATGGAGAGTTGAGTGTTCCAAATTCCCGGGATTACACATTAACAACACTCTAAAATAGTCAGTTCACATCATTGACGTATGTTAAAGACTGAACTCGGCAGCATTTGCCATTCACTCAATTTTATCTGTCCGTGACTTGGAAATAATCAAATTCGTGTGCTATGGATATTTCCAATCACTTATGATGTATGACATCAAGTCCTGGGGAAACCAGTCACGAGCAAATAAAGTCTTTATTGAGCAGAAGAGAGTGATCTGAATTATGGGTAGAGTGTACCTTAGATACTCTTGCAGAACTTATTCAAACAACTGGGGATCCTCACCATGCCATGTCAATACATTTTATCACCAATGTGCTTTGTAAGCAATAATCGTACAATATACTGACAAAGAGTGAATACCATGATAATGATACAAGAAGTAAACATGATCTTCACAAAGATATAAAAAATCTCTGCATGGTACAGAAAGGAGTACATAATGTGAAGGACAGTCAAAGAATTTAAAATCAGAGATGTTAAAATAATTTATGTTAAACTGAGTGAAAGTCCAAATCCGCAATAGCTGTTTATTGTTTTTTTCCCTCTATGAAGACTAGTTTAATACCCTGGACATATATCTTCAGGTCATATAAAACCAATACTTCTAGTGCCATGACTTCCGAGGTGCAAGTGCGCATAAGAACATGTCACTCCATAGTAAAACCATCAATGAGTTGGCAGACGGGCATCCAGTCTGAACCATGCATGATTAGTAAAACCTCTCTAAAACTTTGTGAAAAGATGAGCCCAGATAGAACATAACAATGTACATCTGATAAGATAAGACCATCGTCAAACTACATGGGGGAAACGAAGAATTAAAAGACACGCAATCCTAGGGAGTTATGAACATAATACAATCAATATATTGGCAGGTGTCAAATAGAGCTGTATGTTAGTGCGCTAGCCACATACTGCTATCACTGTAACATGCAGTTCTATTTGATGCCTGCCAATATATTTTAGTATGTTGACAACTCCTAAGGACTGTGTGTCTTTTAGTTCTTTTTTTCCCCCCATGGAGTTTGACAATGTTTTTATCCTATCAGATGTGGATTGTCATGTTCTGTCTGGGCTCATATTTTGATAGAGTCTTAGAGAGATTTTACTGGTCAAGTACCTTTTGGATTGCATGCCTATCTGCCGATTCATCCATGGTTTTACTGTGAAGTGACATGTTCCCATGCGCACTTGCACCTTCGAAGTCATTGCACTAGAAGTATTTGTTTTATGTGACCTGAAGATATTCCTCCAGAGCAAGGAACCAGTCGTCATACAGGGGAAAAAAGCAATAAACAGCTACAGCGGATTCAGACTTTCACTATTAAATAAAGATTATTTTACCATCTCTGATTTTAATTTATTTGATTGTCCTCCATATTATGGGCGAATTCTTTAGCTGTGGTTGGCTGACCAATAAGGTTATTTGTTGTACAGAAAGGAGTACATTATTCAAGCATAAGAGTATACTATAAACTCTCAGTTCATGTTAAATCAGTCATTGCAGATGAGACTAAATTCAAAAAACAACTAAAACTTTGTCTTTTGAATTGTTCTTTCTATTCTCCACTTGAATTTGTTGACAATGTGTAATAATTAGTGAAATGTGTTTAATTTTAGGCATTCTTACAAGAAATGACTATGTAGCACTGTACATCAGTTGTTGACAATGCTTTTTATATGAATTAAAATGAAAGCCTTATAATTTGTTTGTGTAATCATCATTACTACTATAATCTAAGTTGGTATCTGAACATGTGAACCTCATGTATCTGTTTACATATGATTTAGATTGTAAGACTCATGACCATTTGCACATAGTTATTATTGTAATAATCTGACATATTCTACATCCTACTGACACACAAGCATCCATGATCCATGGAACTGGAAAACAGATAAATACGTAAATAAATAAGAACAGGGATAAATCAGTGGCCACAAGCACATTTATAAAACAAATAACACTTGGAGACAAAAATGCTGTCTGCAATTACAAACTAACCAACAACTGACGTGTAAATGTCGTCTGCAAACACACCACTCTTCGAATATTTTTGAATCTTATTGTATTCGTTGATTTAAGGTATTCCGAATAAATAGTTTCTAGTTTAACATTCAGGAGCTATTTCCCGAATATTGTCCACAGTTTATACCATGCTATGGCTAAAAATCACGAAGTTTATAAGGCTCACTTTTTGGGTACATATATTAAGTTTATTTATTCATCCAAAAATCTTTTAAGATTGTGAGATATGTCATTGGTTTGCAAATATTTCGCGTGTGTGCACACACCCACACACACGCAAACACACATGTTCACTGGTGCAAAAAACCAAACACACTTGTAGTTCCAGAAGCTGTGAAGGTGTACCTGCCGACCACTGGTTTCATTTTTTTCAGTAATAAAATGGAAACACACTGCAATCAAATGGAGTACAGCAGCAATTACTCCACAATAACTGTGACAGAGTCTTTGTGTTTCGAATTACTGCCACCAGGGAGCTGTCTCCATCTACATCGTACTTCGGAAGCAACCGAATGGTGTGTGGTGGAGCGTACTTTTTGTACCACTAACTGAGTCCACCAACCCTGCTTTACTCACGAACAGTGCATGGGAACTATGATTACCGGTAAGCCTCTGTATTGGCTGTAATATCTCGAATTTTCTTCTCATGTTCATGATCCAAAACGCATGTGGGGGACAGTGATATGTTGTCCAACTCTTTTCAGGATGTACTCTCTCGAAATTTCAATAATAAATCTCACCATCATGTATAAATCCTCTCTTGTGACGTCCACCAATGGAGTTTGTTCAGCGTTTCTGTAACGCTCTCGCGCCATCTAAACTATCCTGTGATGGAACGCGCCACTCTTCATTGGATCTTCTCTATCTCTTCTATCAGTCATATCTGGTAGGGATCCTACATTGATGAACAATACTCAAGAATTGGTCGAACAAGCTCCTTATAAGCCACTTTCTTCGTGGATGAGTTACATGTCCTTAAAATCCTTCCTATAAAACCGAGTCTGACATCTGCTTTTTCCAGTATTTGTTTTACATGGTCATTCCATTTAAGGTCGCTCTGGATAGTTACTCCTTGACATTTTACGGTGGATAGTGTTTATAGCGGTATTTATCAGTAGTGTAGCTGTACAGTAGTGGATTTCTTGTACTATGAATGTGAAATATTTTACATTTATTTACGTTCAGGGTCAACTGCCAGAGCCTGTAAAATTAATCTATTCTCTGGAGATCATTCTACAAATCGTTACTATATTCTGGCGTTGCTAGTTTGTCATAGACAACTACGTCATCTGCAAACATCTTAAAAGAGCATCTGACGCTTTCTACTGGATCATTGATATATACTATAAACAGTAATGGTTCGTAATAAAGTTCCCAAATTGACAGCCCTCCAGGAAAGTTCTTGCACTCAGATTATTCTCGTGCTACTCTAGCTGATAAAGAAACCCACATCCAAATAGTCACCAGGAACCTATATATGTTTAATGTAAAATTGTCTGCCCATTCTCCCAGTTCTTCTTCCTAACAAATGAAAATATGACATGCTTTAAGATCTTAGACTATCAAGAGTAAGACTGTGTGAGAATCCAAATGTTTACAGTAACCAAACGAAGCCATAGGGCATTTTTTTGTGGAGAAAAAGACGTTCTGATGTATGCTGAGTATCAAACCATTTTTTTTGTTTTTATTCACAACGGCTATCCTGTCATGTGGACAGTTAGGGTGATCAAAGAATATGCCAAATAACTACAAACTAAAAATTTTATTTGTGCTTAAAATGTGAAAGAATGTTTGTTGTAATATAATTGATCACTTATCATAGAATATGCAATCTGTTTCTTATCTGAAATATATTTTATATATACTTTGTTATTTTCGTAGTATGAAAAAGGAAGACGTTAGTTGATGTAAGCTTTGTTAATAAGTAATTAAATTTTTTTATTAATCTTAAATATTAAAGATTTTGATTGCAGGTTTTATAATTTTTACAGCTGATGCTGCCATAGCCAAAGGAGCTCCTATATTTAAAAAATCAGCTAAATATGTACAAATGGCTAAATTTTGAAGGAGTGACTAATTTTATGTATATTCCTTAAAGTCACACACTCTTGCACAATTTCTATGTCTAACGTTGTATAAGAGTGTTGTTTTAATAAGCCAAGATCTTACAAAAGTTCTCTTAATTAAAGAAATTCGTGATATAACCTGTTTTTTAACCACGTTTACTCTGTTTTGTGGTAGTGAAGAACCTGATTAATGTTCTTGGATATTTATGAAGTTTATTAGCTCTTGAGCTAAGCTATGATTATATATACTGATTATTGATTGATATGCTGCCAGGTTATCTCACAACTACTAATTTCGAATTATGTTAAATCATAAGAAATGGAAGTTTAGAAATTATTAACTGAGCCATGGACAGCTCTAGAAGCTGCTGGAATAAATTAAGTTTGCAAAAGGAACAGATGGAGTTATCCTTAGTCCAACGCTTTTGCGTTTCTCTTGCAAGAACTAAGCTATTAGGATTGTTGTTGTTGTTGTTGTTGTTGTGCTCTTCAGTCCAGAGACTGGTTTATGCAGCTCTCCGTGCTACTCTGTCCTGTGCAAGGATCTTCATCTCCCAGTATCTACTGCATCCTACATCCTCCTGAATCTGTTTAGTGTATTCATCTCTTGGCCTTCCTCTACGATTTTTACCCTCCACACTGCCCTCCCCCTTGATGACTCAGAATGTGCCCTACCAACCGATTCCTTCTTCTAGTCAAGTTGTGCCACAAATTTCTCTTCTCTCCAATTCTATTCAGTACCTCGTCATTAGTTATGTGATCTAACCATCTAATCTTCGGCATTCTTCTGTAGCACCACATTTCGAAATCTTTTATTCTCTTCTTGTCTAAACTATTTATCGTCCACGTGTCACTTCCATACATGGCTACACTCCACACAAATACTTTCAGAAACGACTTCCAGACGCTTAAATCAATACTCTATATTAACAAATTTTTCTTCTTCAGAAACGCTTTCCTTGCCATTGCCAGTCTACATTTTATATCCTCTCTACTTCGACCATCATCAGTTATTTTCCTCCCCAAATAGCAAAACTCCTTAACTACTGTAAGCGTTTCATTTCCTAATCTGATTCCCGCAGCATCACCCGATTTAATTCGACTACATTCCATTATCCTCGTTTTGCTTTTCTTGATGTTCATCTTATATCCTCCTTTCAATACACTGTCCATTCTGTTCAGCTGCACTTCCAGGTCCTTTGCTGTCTCTGACAGAAATACAATGTCATCGGCAAACTCAAAGTTTTTATTTCTTCTCTATGGATTTTAATTTCTACTCCGAATTTTTCTTTTGTTTCCTTTACTACTTGCTCAATATACAGATTGAATAACATCGGGGACAGGCTATAACTCTGTCTCACTGCCTTCCCAAACACTGCTTCCCTTTCATGGCCCTAGACAAATATAACTGCCATCTGGTTTCTGTACAAATTGTAAATAGCCTTTCGCTCCCAGTATTTTACCCCTGCCACCTTCAGAATTTGAAAGAGAGTATTCCAGTCTATATTGTTAAAAGCTTCCTCTAAGTCTACAAATGCTAGAAACGTAGTTTTGCCTTTCCTTAATCTATTTTCTAAGATAAGTCGTAGGGGCAGTATTGCCTCACGTGTTCCTACATTTCTACGGAATCCAAACTGATCTTTCCAAGGTGGCTTCTACCAGTTTTTCCATTCGTCTGTAAAGAAATCGTGTAAATTTGTTGCAGCCGTGGCTTTTTAAACTGATATTTCGGTAATTTTCACATCTGTCAACAGCTACTTTCTTTGGGATTAGAATTATTATATTCTTCTTGAAGTCTGAGGATATTTCGCCTGTCTCATACATCTTGCTCACCAGATGGTAGAGTTTTGTTAGGCCTGGTTCTCCCACGGCTACCAGTAGTTCTAATGAAATGTTGTCTTCCCCCCCGGGGCCTTGATTCGACTTATGTCTTTCAGAGTTCTGTCAAACTCTTCACGCAGTATCATATCTCCTATTTCATCTTCATCTACATTCTCTTCCATTTCCATAACATTGCCCTCAAGAACATCGCCCTTGTATAGAACCTCTATGTACTCCTTCCATCTTTCTGCTTTCCCTTCTTTGCTTAGAACTGGGTTTAGACCCTGGCTATGATATTCATGCAAGTAGTTCTCTTTTCTCCAAAGGTCTCTTTAATTTTCCTTTAGGCAGTATCTATCTTACCCCTAGTGAGATAGGCCTCTACATCGTTACATTTGTCCTGTAGCCATCCCTGCTTAGCCATTTTGCACTTCCTGTCGATCTCATTTTTCAGAAGTTTGTATTCCTTTTTGCCTGCTTCATTTACTGCATATTTATATTTTCTCCTATCATCAATTAAATTCAATATCTCTTCTGTTACCCAAGGATTTCTGTTATCCTTCATCGTTTTACCTACTTGATGAATTCCTACCTTCACTATTTCGACTCTCAAAGCTACCCATTCTTCTTCTACTGTATTTCTTTCCCCCATTCTTGTCAATCGTAACCTAATGCTCTCCTTCAAACTCTCTAAAACCTCTGGTTCTTTCAGTTTACCCAGGTCCCATCTCCTCAAATTCCCACCTTTTCGCAGTTTCTTCAGTTTTAATCTACAATTCATGACCAATAGATTGCGGTCAGAGTCCACATCTGCCCCTAGAAAGGCCTTACAGTTTAAAACTTGGTTCCTGAATCTCTGTCTTACCATTATATAATGTATCTGAGACCTTCCAGTATCTCCAGGCTTCTTCCATGTATACAACCTTCTTTTATTATTCTTGAACCACGTGTTAGCTATGATTAAGTTATGCTCTGTGCAAAATTGTACCAGGCGGCTTCCTCCTTCATTCCCTCCTTCCATTCCATATTCACCTGCTACCTTTTCTTCTCTTCCTTTTCCTACTATCGTGTTCCAATCACCCATGACTATTAAATTTTCGTCTCCCTTCACTATCTGAATAATTTCTTTTATCTCATCGTACGTTTCATCAATCTCTTCGTCATCTGCAGAGCTAGTTAACATATAAACTTGCACTACTGTGGTAGGCGTGGGCTTCGTATCTATCTTGGTGAAAATGATGTCTTCACTATACTGTTTGTAGTAGCTTACCTGCATTCCTATTTTCCTATTCATTATTAAACCTACTCCTACTTTACCCCTATTTGATTTTGAATTTATAACCCTGTATTCACCTGACCAGAAGTCTTGTTCCTCCTACCAGCGAACTTCACTAATTCTCACTACATCTAACATTAACCTCTCCATTTCCCTTTTTAAGCTTTCTAACCTACCTGCCCGATTAAGGGATCTGACATTCCACACTCTGATCCATAGAACGCCAGTTTTCTTTCTTCTGATAACAACGTACGCCTGAGTAGTCCCCATCTGGTGATCCGAATGGGGGACTATTTTACCTCCGGAATATTTTACCCAAGACGACGCCATCATGATTTAGCCATACAGTACTGCTGCATGCCCTCGGGAAAAATTACGGCTGTAGTTTCCCTTGCTTTCAGCCGTTCGCAGTACCAGCACAGCAAGGCTGTTTTGGTTAGTTTTACAAGGCCAGATCAGCCAATCATCCAGACTGTTGCCCTGGCAAATACTGAAAAGGCTGCTGCCCATCTTCAGGAACCCACATTTGTCTAGCCTCTCAACAGATACCCCTCCCCCCCCCATTGTGGTGGCACCTACAGTACAGTTATCTGTATCGCTGAGGCGCGCATGCCTCCCCACCAATGGCAAGGTCCATGGTTCATTGGGGGGGGGGGCTATTAGGATTAATAGAACAAAAATTATTTTGGAAATTTGTGGTAAGGTCTTATGGGCCTAAACTGCTGAGGTCATCGGTCCCTAACCTTACACAGTACTTAATCTAACTTAAACTGACTTACACTAAGGACAACACACACACACACCCATGCCCAAGGGAGGACTTGAACCTCCGATGGGGGGACCAGAAATGTGTGCATTACAAGCACATGTTTTCCCTGTAGTGATTCTGAAAGATGACTTATGAAGATCTGGGTTGATGGATGGAAGAAATTCGATACTCAGTGAAGGATACTTTAATGTTTCCATTCCCCTGAAACTGCTTTCAGGATGTTTCGAGAACATACTACTACAAACCAAAAAAGAACTTACATTAGTACATGCCACATCTGCTCATAATTCGAATATTCATATGAAGGAGAGTAATCAGCATCTACATGTACATGATTATGTTCAGTTCACATTTAAGTCCATGGCAGAGATTAGTTCTCTGCTGCTTACCTCTCACATATCTGGTGGAAAAAATGAACAGTTAAATTCTTCTGTAGTAGTTCTGATTTTTCTTATTTTATTACAATTATGGTTTCCCCTGTGTAGGCGCATACGAACAAAATATTTTCGTATTTGGAGGAGAAAGTTGGTGGTTGACATTTCGTAAAAAGATTTCGTCGCAACGAAAAATGCCTTTGTTATAATGTTTATTACACCAACTAGCATATAATATCCGTTATACACACTTCCATGTTTTCTGATAGTACAAAACGAGCTGCCCTTCTTCGAACTTTTTGATGTCCTCCATAAATCCTATCTGATTTGGATTACGCACTGCGTAGCAGTGCCCCAGAAGATTACAGACAAGCATAATGTAGGCTGTCTGTTTAGTAGATCTGTTACCTCTTCAAATGATCTGTCAATAAAATGCAGACTTCGTTTCGCCTTGCCCACAACATTATCTATGAGATCGCAATAAAATTTTACCATGCTTTTCCAATGAGTAAAGCGGTAATCCGTGAGGTGTGTTGGAAGGGGCCTGACATTTCATTTCCGTAGCTAGGAACTGCATGAGCCTCCACTACTGCCAGCAGCATCTAAACAGAATAGAGAATCTGGAAGCACAAAGTCATACGATTCTAGTTGGCCAGACAGATAGAAAGAATAACATTACAACTGACACTAGTAAGTTTGGGCGCTGCAACCCAACCAATGTAAAAGTCTATCTTTATTCAGAATTTTACCTGTACGATAATCTACATCTAAATTTCTCAAAAGAAATACCTGCATTGCTATGCGATTATACGCTCGGTTTTCAACTTCATATTATTAAATAAAAGTTATGTCACCTCTCTTGGGACTAGCTCGATTGAAAGATCGTGCACCGACCACTGTTATAGAGCATTCACGACAGAATGAAAGAATTTAAAGGTAGCATATCATCGTACAAATTGAGTATGATGGCTGTACTAATGCCCCTGAAAAGACAATGGCTTATCGTCTAATTTTACGTGATCGCATTGTAGTGTATACACCTGTGACTGGCGTTGTAAGCCAACCTTTCAGTTGCTACAGTATCACTCTACAATGACAACATATAAAGTGATGATTCTTGACGCTGAAGCCTTAACGAATGATGCAATGACGTTCGAACAAATATCGGGATTGCAGCCGGTTTTCGATTCACTCGTTTCACGATATTTAGACAGGGCACCTGCCAGTCATCTTCAGGTGAGCCATCGAAGACTGACGAACATTTGCTCCGTTCTACCCTATATAGCGCGCAGCGAGTATTCTGCGCATGCGTCATTGTTCAAGCTGACACATGAACCACACCTCATGGTGGCACCTCCCTCGCTGGTGGAACCGCGCAACTCAGATGTCCTCTGTATTACCGCTCGCCGTGGCTGTTGGCGCACTCTGCCATCTTCAATTAGAACAAATTGTGGAGATGATGGGGTTCCACGCACTGTCTAACTGGCAGTCACTATATACACTGAAGCGCCAAAGTAACTGGTACAGGCATGCATATTCAAATACAGAGATATGTAAACAGGCAGAATATGGCACTGCAGTCGGCAAAACCTATATAAGACAAGTTTCTGGCGCAGTTCTTAGATAAGGTACTACTGCTAAAACAGCAGGTTATCAAGATTTAAGTGATTGTGAACACGGTGTTATGCCACCCGCTCTGTTTTCCACTTAAATTCCTACGCCACCTACTCCCACAATCAGGCCCACTTTACCTTCATCCGCCTCGACAGCATTGTTTAAGCCCCTCACCCCCGGTACCGATTCCTTCCCGTCTCCCACCTCCTGGCGTGTCACCAGTATCGTCTCCTCTACCTCAACATTCTTCCCTCTCTGTCAACAAATACCTATTTATGCATACCCTACCCCAGGACCAGGTTGACTCTTTCATCCTTAGTGAAGCCTTCCTCCAACCTGACCATGTTGTCCGCACCTCTCCCTATCTCCTCCACTGCGCCAACAATCCCCTTCCCCTCGCGCGAGGTGGGGTCGCTATTGGCCACCTCAAGTATCTCCCTGTCTGGTCACAGCCCCTCCTCAATGACCCAACTGAACGTTTTCTCCTCAGCATGTTTTTTCCCTCCCTCACCATTACCTGTGCCACTATCTATATCCATCCCATAGCTCCTCTACCCTACGACTTCATTTTGCATGTTGACTGTACCTTCTCTACGAATGTGATTGTCCCTGCCCTCAACATCCACAGCCATGACCCTGCCACCCTTTGGCAGTGGCATCAGTTCCTTGCCACCCTCCATGGTGACCTTGTTCTTGTCCCACAACACACCTCTCCTGAAAGTAACTCCAACCCCGATGTTATTCTCACTTCCCCTAACCTCCTTGACCGAATTCCCATGGACATCCTAGATCCTATTGGTAGTGACCACCTCCCCATCCTTCTCAATGACTCCTCTGCCCGTGACCCCCCTGCAGCCCCCTGCCCAGCTGCCCCTCCAAAGTCCGTCCATAACTACCACCGTGCCGAACGGAATGCCTAGCAGGTTGAAAGCCACCCCCTCACCTTTCACCATCCAACTGATATCACCCCTGCCTCTTCCTTCCTCCAGAAGACCATAACAGACGCTGTGGAGGCCCATGTCCCTACCAAACTCATCCACCCTCACCAACCTATGCTTCCTCCACAGGCCATCCTCCCTCTTCACAAATCCCGCAGGCACTACCGCTCCTTCCTCCACACCTGTGACTGGGATACACTCATCTACCACTGGCAATTACAGCGACACATCTGGAACCTCCTTACAGCAAAGAAACGCTGGGACTGGCGAAGACATGCACGTGCCTCAACTCCATCCTCCCTGTCAACTCCTCCAAGTACTGGTCAGCCTTCCACCACCTTTCAGGTAGCCATCCCACCCCACATTACCCTATCCTCCACGATGATTGCACCTTTACTAACAACATCATTAAGGCTAACCAATTTGCTTCCCACCTCTCTGAGGTCTTCTCCATTCCTGATGATCCCCATTTTGATTACTCCCTCTTCCCCACCGTCCTTGACAGCAGTGATACCTCTGTTCCACCACTCACTCCTAGCTTCCAGTACTTGGATCAGTTACCCCCCCCCCCCCCCTCAGACCAACAGTCCCAATACTGCACACAGCATCACACTCGTCCTAGGCTCCAAACGCAACACCGCCCATGGTCATGATGGCGTCATCTACCGCCACCCCAAGGAATCCCCCCCATCCTTCGTAGCTGTCCTTGCTTCCCTGTACAATGTCCTCCTCTCCACTGGATTTTACCATGACCTATGGGAGACTTCCCGTGTCCTGCTGTTCCCTAAACCCACCAAACCCCCCTCTGATACCTCTTCCTATCATCCCATGTGCCTCACCTCCATGTTCAGTACAGTCTTTGAGACCATCCTCTCCCATCATATTCATCGTCACCTTAACCAGCACCACCTACTTCTTCTTACCCAGTGTGGCTTCCGGCCTTCCTTCTCAGCTGATGAGAAACTCCTTAACCTTACCAATGTTCTTTACCTACAACTTAACTCCCACCACTCCGCTATCTTTATTTCCCTTGACCTCCAGAACGCCTATGACCGTATCTAGCATCCTGGGCTCCTCTTCAAACACCAGACCTATGCCATCCCTATCAATTTCGTCCATCTCTTTGCTTCCTTTCTCTCCCTTCGTCACTCCTACGTCACTGCCCTCAATTTCAATTCCCATTCCTTCTGTTCCTCCGCTGGCGTGCCCAAGGCTCCGTCCTTTCCCCTCTCCTCTATCTCCTGTACACTGCTGATACGCCCAAATCTTCCCCGCCTGTTCATCTCCTCAGATTTGCTGATGACACAGACTTCTGAGCCCTTTATCCTTCCCTTCAACAGTCTCAACGTACCCTCCAAACTCACATTGACCGGTTCACTGCTTGGTGCAACCAGTGGTTCCTCCGTATCAACCCCTCCAATACCCAGGCGGTCATCATAGGCTGCACCATCTGCTCCTTCCGTCTCCATGATTTCTACCTCACGATTTATGGCCATCCTATCCACCTCACTTCTACCCTCAAATACCTGGCCCTCACCTCACCTGGACTCTCCATCTCCTTACCATCCAACACAAAGCTCACAACAGTATCTGCCTCCTGAAACTCCTGTCTGACTGGACATGGGGACTGCATCCTTCCACCATCCTTCACACCTACAAATCCTTGGACCGCCCCATAGTTTGTTATGCCAGCATTGCTTAGATTTCCTCCCCTTCCAGGTTCTATAAAGCCCTCTAAATCCTCGAACGCCATGCACTCCACCTCCTCTTCTGCATCTGCCTTCCATCCCCCATGTGCATCCTCTATGACCTCATCCTCTTTCCCCACCTTCTCCTTTTGCTTGAACACAACTGCACCCTGCATATTGTATGCTGACTCGATCCCCCTCACTCCATTGTGTCTCCCTTCCTCTCCACCCCGAGCCTGTTGCTGTTCCTTTACCATTATGTCCCACCCTCTCTCCATCACCAAACCTTCCACCTCCTTTCCTAATACAATTTCCAGCATCTACTCTTCCCGGATGATGAGGTTCACCGTGACGTCTACTCTTCCTACCAATTCTAACCCCACCTTCCTCCTGCCTCCTTCTCCTCTCCTCCCCCTCCCTTCTCCTGAGTGGCTTTCCCCCTCCTATACTCCCTTCCTCTACTGTGCTCCCCTTCAGTGTCTCTACATTCCCTTCTGCCTTATCTTCCCTCTTCATTTCCCACCCTGCCCGTCTCCTGCATCTTGGTGCGCCCCCTGTCCACTCCTTCTCCTCTTCCTCCCGCCCCCTTCCCCCCTCTTTTTTACTCCTCTATGACCTCCAGTCCTTCATCAGGTCCCTATCAGCAGTTTTTATTCTTTATGAGTGTTCTGTCGTTTCCAGTGGTTTTGTTTTTTTAAGTGCCCCGCTCTGTGTAATTTTTATACTGTGATCAACTTTTAACTTGTGTCTGACTCCAGTGATTTAAAGTACACAACGAATTGCCAGCTGTTTTCTTTTAACTCTATGCCGACTTTTTAATTGTCCCCCAATGTCCCCGTATTAGTGTATATTTTAAGTCCCATATACTGTGTTTTATGTCCCCCTTTTTACCCCCGTTTCTTATGTAAGAGTTCCCCTTGTATATTTTTGTTAAAGCCGTTTGGCTGAAGAACGGTGGACTATGTCACTGCCAGCCATCCCCTGCCTGATAGGGGCAGGGCAATGAAATTAAAATAAAGGAAAAATGGAGTCCCATCAATAAGTGTCAGCGTGTGAACCATTCAACGAAATATCATTGATGTGGGAATTTGGACTCAAAGACCCACTTGTGTACCCTTGGTGAATGTACGACACAAAGCTCTATGCCTTGCCTGGGCCCATCAACACCGACTTTGAACTGTTGATGACTGGAACCATGTTGCCTGTTCGAACGAGTCTTGTTTCAGATTAACCAAGCAGATGGACATGTATCGGTATGGAGACAACCTCATGAATCCAACGACCCTGCATGTCAGCAGGGTACTTGGTCAATTCCAGCACGACAGTGCGACACCCTACACTTGCAGAATTGCTACAGAATGGCTCCAGAAACACTCTTCTGAGTTTAAACACTTCCGCTGGCCACCAAACTCTCCGTACATGAACATTATTGAGCATATTTGGGGTGTCTAGCAACGCACTATTCAGAAGAGATCTCCACCCCCTGGTACTCTTACGGATTTATGGACAGCTGTGCAGGATTCATGGTGTCAAGTTCCTCCAGCACTACTTCAGGCATTAGCTGAGTCCATGTCATGTCGTACTGCGGTACTTCTGCGAGCTCGCAGGAGCCTTACACGATAGTTGGCATGTGTACCAGTTTCTATGGCTCTTCAGTGTATTTAGATAAAATGATTGAAGAAGACAAAGTACAAGTGGAATGTGAGTTGATCTAGCTACAATGACTGTCTCACTGGCTGTAAGCTGAATCGAAAGCACAAGTGAATAGTGGGCAGAACAGTGAGTAGTAGGGAACTGTGGGTTCTGGTCAGAAAAGTCCTGACATTAGTATCAGCAGTTCTCATCAGTGTCGTCATATGATGGCTAGGACAGTTGTGTGTGTTTTATGTAATTGAAGTCAGGAGCTGCACAGTCTTACCTCCAAGGTAATTTCAGGAAACACAGCATGTTGCCATCTGCTAGGGCCAAGGGCAGAAGGGCTTCCACACCCATCCTACACTCCTGCATAAAGCATCCCACAGCCCATGATCCCATGCTCCCATGAGCCTCATACCCACACTCAGCAGCTATGTTTGCATTATTGACTTCCAAAAATATGTTTAAGGACCGATTTTAGAGTCCTCACATCGATTACTTTGATTTGAAGCTATATATCATTCGGTTTGAAATATTGGAACAAGTAGATATCATATTTCTATATAACTCATTAAAAATCAAAACTCATGTATAAAATATAAATAATTAAATAGGAATTCTCATTTTTGTTGAAAAATTAGATTGTTGTACCTAAAACACTTTCCCATAAACTCTCAAAATGAAAAAAAATTCAAGAACACTGTCACATCCTACTTGCTCCTGTCACCAGCAGATAGCTCCACTGAAAAATCGATTTTTCCCTATAAATAATTATAAACGAACATCTGCTTGGAAAAAATAAATAACGAATTAGGAATTTGTTGAACACGAGTTTCACCTTAAATACCATTCCAAAAACCCAGAAAATGTGAAATAATAGCAAATCCCAGTTCCTCCAGTCACCAGAAAATAACTACATTGTAAAATCGCGACCATAGTCTGATCTTTGTACCACACCAATAGATGGCTTCATTAACAATTAAAAGCTCAAAGATTGTAAATTAATTATTTTCTTCAGCTAAGATGTTGGAAATATTCTCAAATGTCCTCAAAATACTACAGCATTGCGATGTTTCCATTGCTTGTTGAGGTTATTACATGAAAACGCTCTTTCATGTCACAGTTTAGCAAGAAAGTCTGCAGTGTAAAAGAAAATGCGATTTAATTTCCACATATACACGCATTTGCCAAATTAGTGCCCAAAATTCAGAAGTATATATCCCAACAGTAGATTTCAACATTTGACATTTGGGAATGTAGGCCTAAAAATTCGGTGTCATATAACTACCCCAACCAGTCTTATAGCAGCAGAAAAATAAGTGGTAGCTAAGTGGAAAATAGACAGACTGAAGGTAACTAATTAGTCACACCCTCAAATAAAATATTTCACCCTCATAGTATATATTTCCGCATTTTTAAATAGTTCTCAAGCACCAGTTCAGGAGGTAAAAGTATAATGCATCATGTTGTTCACTAGGAACATCATAAACGAAAGTATATATTGCCTGTTATTGCTCTTATTATTAATGACACAGGCCTACTAAAGTGTACGTAAACAACAATGATTTGCGGTCAGGAGGCACCCTACGAGCTTTTTATACTGTATGTGTCCCACTTTATTGTCCACAACATACTAAAAAAATATGTCAGCTGTGCTGTTTACGTTGTTAAGTACGTAAAATGAATATTCGATATGAGCAGTTGCATTTCTGCAAACTATGAGTTGCCAAAATAAAAACCAGCAACCAACTACACCACCACAAACGCCCACATAACACAATTGTTTTATAAGAAAGAAGGGAAAGACTGTGGGGTTTTTTATTACAAAAAATGTTACTTATACAACAGCCTTGCCTGCACATCTGCTGTATATTTTTATATTTCCAATTACAGTTTATATTCTTCCGTCATGACAAAATTTACTCTTTTTCTTACGACATGTAGGATAAAATTATTTGTGAGCACCAGTCCGAATTCAGTGATATCTATACTGACCGTATTGTGGAGGATAATACCCTGAACTGAGATAAATATGTTTTCTTCGCCTTAATACAGCACTTCTGTGTAATACTTCCGTTGCCTTTGTTGGAGTAAGCGTTGTGAATTTCCACGTAGTTTAAAGGTAGATAATTAAAACTGTATGCAGACAGAACATAATTGATAAGCTTTTCTCTGTTTTGGGTGTCACGAAGGGTTATTTGTACGCCAGTGGATTTTCGTGTTTTCTTATTACCCATGTAGACAAACTGCAGAACGTTTTTATACACCACACAGAAGTTATTATGTAACTTATTCGTAACTGACACCACGTGGACATGATTGACACAGGGTAGAGTGTAGCACATTGTAAACACTGTTCGTTGAAGTCTTATACACATTAACAGTATTGTACAGGGTCAAACACAAGAAGATATACTCTGCAGCCTCCAGCCTGGTAAAACCATGGTCCTTAGCCAAGGAAGATCTAAAAGTTTGTCATAGTGGTGTACAGGCACATTATAAAATCTATAAGGTGGTTGTCAATGACTTCGATAGATTTGTTCACTCCTGGACTTGCGGTTTGACATATAAAATTATTATATATCTTTATTCCACAAATTGGAGTTCAGCCACATTAAGCAGTCTGTTACAACTGTCATATAGCCGTCGATAAACACAGTGCTCTTTCCCTGACAGTCTACTTCCATGCAGAAGTTGTAGTTTGATATTAGGTAGCTACACATATCCACTTTGTTAAAAATACAGGCAAGATCGTGCGTTATGTCCAAATCCTAAAGGTAAAACAAGTTTGGACAAGTAGATAATAAGTTAAGAATTTTACGAAAATACATCTTTGCTTCTCTGTATGTTCTGGAAAACTACTGCAGAAACACGACTGGGACATATTTTATTAGATTCACCAGATCAATAACAACAAAATGAATGGAAATCGTGCTTTACTTTAACCTCGTACAGTTTTGCGATGGCTAACCTGTATTAGTGAAATTGCTAAGTTTCAGGCAAAATATTTTATTAGCCGTAACCAAACATTTGTGAACCTATGTTTATATGAACTTTTTTCTTTAGTTTTACTTGTAGAATAACATATTAAAATTTTTGCATATCTTCGTGAATCACTGTATATTGGACATGGTTTGTGATATTTATAAATGTATTTTACTGTGTATTTTTGGGCTATTGTGATGTGTCTTTTTTCAGTTATTGGTTTGCATCAGTCCTCACAGTATCACAGTTATTTCAGACTACCTCATATCTTTCCCTCTTTTCTTAATAAAACAATTGTGTTATGTGGGCGTTTGTGGTGGTGTAGTTGGTTGCTGGTTTTTATTTTTGGAAGTCACAGTTTGCAGAAATGCAAATGCACATATCGAATACTCATTTTACGTACTTAACAATGTAAACAGCACAGCTGACATATTTTTTAGAACGGTGTGGACAATAAAGTGGGACAAATACAGTATATAAAGCTCATAGGGTGCCTCCTGACCGCAAACCATTGTTATTTACATACACTTTAGTAGGCCTGTGTCATTATAATAAGATGTGAGAAATTGTTTTTTTGTCATAATATCGATTACCTTTCTGTACATTTTCACTTCCATGGAACGTCCAGCGTGATATTCTTTCAACTCCAGTGTGTTACGATGCTTTAACCTGAAACTTTACCTGGACCCTTATATACATGGTGAAATTTCTGTATTACATGGTCGTCTTCCTTAGATTGGTGGGTTCATATTAATACAAGGTCCCCACCTCGATACATGATCTCATGCACCATTTTATTGTTCTGTTTCTCCATTTCTTGAGCTTTCTTGAGGACGTTCTGTTCTACTCTTTCCAAACTTTCTTGCAATGTTACATTTTCAGCTGTGACGTTGTTCATACTTTTATTATATGACTGTCTGGCGCCACGTCTATTAAAATTTTCACCAGAGCATATTCAGTAGAGTTGTGGGGCACATGCTTTATTATATCTTCAAAAGTGCTTGTCCACTGTCACCATTTACTTTGTTGGTTATGACAGTAGGCCCAATATAGCCTATCAATCTTTTTAATATTTACCGGTCGGTCTCTTTCAGGTTCAAATACTTTTTTCGCCTGTCTTGCATCTAAAACCAAACGAACCTGCCTATTCGTCTTAACGATGTGAGGGTACAAGCTGTGGGGGGAGATTTGAGTGGCAGTTCCCCGTCGCAGAGCACGTGGCTGGCGGTTGCTATGGAGCCGTGGCGAGTGGCTACTGTTTACGTGGCCTTGGAAAAGCCTGAGCGCGTGCTAGGCGGGGGAGCGCATGTTTGCATGCTTGGAGGAATTTATATTCCAGAGAAAAAATGATAAAAACAAAACTAAGAGTGGCACAGAGATGCGAGTTGATACTCATGGAGAAAAAATATGTAAAGCTAAATTATGTAGACGCGCCGCAAAAATATATAATAGTTTAAACGTTATTGCTGTCTTAAAATTTGTAAATTTAAGAAAGTTCAAAAGCTATTATTTCGGCAATGCTTTGGCCAATTAATATAAACAAAGTGCTGATAGTAGAGGTGCATGGAGCAATCATAGCCTGTTGCTGCTATGGTGTTTTTTATTGCAAAAAATGTTACTTATATAACAGAAGTACATGTAGCCTACAGCTTGTAAACACACGAACAAAGATGCTAACTGTGGGAAATGTGACATTTCCAAAGACGATATCAGAGTCGATTTCTCAGAAAAAAAAAAACTATCATAATACACTGCAAGACGCTTCGAATTTTACAAGTGCAAATTTAATATTATCACAACTAAATTATTTGTTTAAGTGAGTAAAGTACATTATATTGTAATATAAACAAAATTTCAATGGAAAGTCGCTTCTGTATATCTTGCATACACAAAGCTCCATCACAATACACCTAACATAAGGTTTTGTATGATCATCCTCTGTGACAAAGAAATAGTTAATGGAGATAAAGATGTTAAATCATTGGATGAAGCTGTGGCGGGAGATTTGAGTGGCAGTTTCCCGCCGCAGAGCACGTGGCTGGCGGTTGCTATGGGGCCGTGGCGAGTGGTTGGCGTTTACGTGGCCTTGGATAAACACGAGCGCGAGCTTGACAGGGGCACGTATGGCGGTGTTTGCGTACTTGGAGGAATTTATATTCCAAATAAAAACTGATAAAAACAAAACTGAGAGTGACACAGATATGCAAGTTGGCACTCATGGACAGAAATTTATGGAAAGCTAAATTATGTAGACGCGCCACAAAAATATATAACGGTTTAAAAGTTATTGTTGTCTTAAAAATTGTAAATTAATGAAAGATCAAAAGCTAATATTTCGGCAATGCTTTGGCCGATTAATATAAACAAACTGTCTATGGATGGAGCTAGTACAGCTGCATGAAGCAGTCATAGCCGATTTAGCAGAATCTGTACCATTTTTGAATGAGATGTCGGAACATGGGATTCGATTGAGAGAAACTGTGGTTTTGGTAATAAATAAATGTAAAGAGATGGAACTAGCGGCAGCATTCTAAAGTTTAGAGAAGTGGGTGAGTAATTAAGTATGTATTTTTATTTGTTTATTTACGTTTAGTATCAAAAACCTGGGAAAAGCTAAATCACGCCGCAAGAACATCATCTGTGAAAAACCGGCGCAGATACCAAAAATTGGACTTAAGATTATTATTGTCCAGAAAATTTCCATATTTTTCCAAACGTCATATGTGTTTTTGTGTTTAGTTTAGGTTTTGAATGACGCTTAGAGCCGGACGTGCCGCGCATCTGGGGGTACTGAAGAGCTGGTAGCCACGTTCGGGGACAACTATGTATGTAGCGACGTTCGAAAAAAATCAAGTTGAGCGCGATATAGTGGTTTAGGACAGCAAACAACAGTGTATTTTGTGAACTGTGAACAGACTGTCGAGTACCGTGATCGCGACAAATGAATTTTATAGTGAAGTGGTATAGCATCAGTTATTAGTGGCCGCCTTTAGGTAAAAGCCCCTGAGAGTGCAATTTAAGATTTTAGTCAATATATTGAAGATTTTCGTGGAAAAATAGAAAAAACTACTTGTTCAATATATAAATCAACGTGAGCGACTCAATATTTTTTTGATTTCACCGCAATAATGGACTGCATTGCTACTTTTATATTTTTATTTAATCTTGAAAATTGAGTTTACGCTGGGTGTGAACTGGCATCCTATGAATGAAAACGTAGTCAAACATTGATACCAGCCACATCTCTGGGCCGCTCAGTTAGCTGCATGTTGAGTGTAACACACACACACACACACACACACACACACACACACACATATATATATATATATATATATATATATATATATAATCCTCAAAGATGGCCGCCCTATCCATCCTCGAAACGACAACCTAACTCAAAACAATGCTAGACAAAAATGCTAGACAAAAAAATGCTGGACAAAAAAATTACGAATATTCTAAAACCAAACACAAAAACTCATATGACGTACTGAAAAATATGGAAATTTTCTGGACAATAATAATCTTATATATATATATATATATATATATATATATATATATGACGTGGGGGCTCCAGCTAAACTATTCAATCTACAGTGCGTAGTGCCCCTACTGTCGTAAGGACAACCATCAGAAAGTTGTTAAATTGACTCCTGAATTGTTTTTTTACTCTGCATGACATCGTTTGGAGTTCATTTTCGACGGCTTCCTTCTGTGCTTGAGATAGAATGTATGGAGGCAAAAAATATGGTTTGTGTGGTCTCATTTTGGTTTGATAATGTGGTCCGTTTATGATCCTTGGTTTTCGACTGCATACCTCTTTATGTTTTCCAATCAACTTGAACAATTCTTCAGTTTCCCTTGGTACCGAAGTCGCAGTGCCATTAATTTTCGAACGCATTTCAACTGGAGTGAGTTCATCTTCTTCTTCTGATTCCTCTAAATTTTTAGTTGTTGTGATCTCCTGTGCCTCCAACACATCGTTTATACGTCCTTCCGTTTGAACTACTTAGTAGATGCGCGAAAATTTCTTATCTATTTTTATCCTTTTCGTAAACTGAATTTTCTTGACTCCTCCATCTCCTCTTACTCTCATCTCATTCCTTCCATAACCTATTTTTTCTCTTTGCTCGGTGAACTAATATGATCGAATAATAAACTCCTCCTGTAAGCCAGGTACCAACATGGCATCCACTCGATAAGTTTCGCCATCTGTTGTAACTTATGACACTGATGCGCAGCTAATTGGTTTTCTAGCTTGTCCCACAGGTCTTTTAATCTTAAAACCTGTCACAGGCAAGCTTGGTATCTCTGCATTCTCTGCTAATAATGTTTTGTAGCCGTTGTTGGCAACTGCACACAGCTGTCTCCCAGAGACAACACCAATTACTTCTTCTTCTCATTGCCTCTATACCCATAGCCGCCTCATCCTCTGACGCGCGACCACCGAACTCCTTTATCCGTTCAGTTTAGAGCCAGCCTTGCAGCTGTCGTCCGTCATTCACGAAATTTTCTGTAAACGCTTCCCTTTGTCTTGTTTTTCTCCGAAATAGGGCGAATAACGTCCTTGCTTGATCGACGGACTCAGTGATGGTTCCTACTCAGTGGCTGGTACAAATGGTTCTGAGCACTATTCCACTTAACTTCTGAGGTGATCAGTCGCCTAGAACTTAGAACTAATTAAACCTAACTAACCTAAGGAAATCACACACATCCACGCTCGAGGCAGGATTCGAACTTGCGACGTAGCGGTCGCCCGGTTCCAGACTGCAGCGCCTAGAACTGCACGGCCACTTCGGCCAGCTTGAGTGGCTAGCTATGTTTCTAGGTAATCTTTTCACCATCCACCTTACAGCTGCTCTTTCGTCGTATGGAGTATTTAAGTGCTAGATCCTTTCATGTTTCGTTTCCAAAAATTCGACATATGTCCCGTCCGATCTTTTGTTATACAGCCGTTTGTAAATGATATTAGTATACCATGCCTATTGTTCTGCAACCAGTATTTATGCAGACACATGTTCTCAAATTTTTGGTATGACATTCATTCCTTTTCTAGCCTCGTACCCCAGTTATAGGCTTCGTCTTCCATCTGATTTACCAAGTACGCGATTTTCGTTTTATCGTCCTAGCGTGTAGGTGACAGACCGCAAAAATTTCCAATGAAAGCTATGGTGTGCGTTTCCTCGTTGGATGAAATTTCCTGAATTTACAACTGTTAATGAACGCAACCTGTGAGTTATTTTTGCTAATTATAGTTTTTTCTCCACTAAAAGATCCCAATTCCTGCTTCAGTTTACTTTTCAGTTCCTGATCGACCCGCTGCTCTACTGTTTATTTAACCTATACACAGCTTGCATCTTTTCTACCTTTTTCTCAACTTCGTGAACCCTATTGCCGTCTTCTCTTGACATTGTGAAGTGTCATGTGCGAGAATGGAAACCACTACCACATTACCCTGTAATACAGTTTGGTTTTCACGAATTTCACCTATTTCAACCTTTTGCAAATTCACTTGCCGCCTTAATTCCTTATTGACCACTAACTTTTCCCATACCTTTTCTATCTGTTTGTTTATGTCCTTTTCCCATTTCATCACTAAGTTCTTAATTGTTTGTTCATGCATTTCCAGTTTTTCGTCAAATTTTTAAAATCTTCCCTCGATGCCATCGACGCTACAGATGACTGGAGTTCTTTACAATTTTCCTTCATGAAATGCGTTATTTGTGTGCTAAAACCTTCCTGATTACTCTTCTTATTGATGTTTTTATCACTGTACTGCAGCCTTCTAACATTTCCTTCTCTACAGTGTATTCCGGTAATGTGAACTGACATTTTGCGCTTTTTATCTCCAGTGTTCCCATGTTTAACGGGCTGTCCATTTCCGCTCTGTTTCACACCATTGCTTCAGTAGAATTTCCTAACGAAATTTCCACTATTCCCACAGACGATTTATTTTCCTGAATTTGACTTTCAGTTAACAATTGTTTTGAAATACTTTCCCATTCACAAAATCCTCTCTCGTCATCTATTTTTCCATTTTTAGCTTTATCTACAAGAGTTTCTTTCGTAAACGTCAAACAACGTAAGACCAGTTTTCTGATAATATTGAAACTACTATGTTCGTCAAGCGCACTTTGCTTTGCACGCTTTCAAACTTCAGTCCTGTGCGTGCTCTCGCCTATGTCCCACTAATTTTACGCCTTCGAGTAAATCAAGTGGGGCAGAGCAGGAGTTCCGATAACAAACTTTGAAAGCAAGAATCTGTGTTCGCTAAAACAGGGAACCTTGAACTGAATGGTGAACTGGGGGATTTCTGTAATCCGTTTAGAGAGTCCACAGCGGACGCCAACCTCTGAGGGATGCGCGGCAGCAGGTGTACAAGTGTTTACCAAAACAGAGCAGTGGGTAGCTGGACAGGCTTTCCTGTGCGTTCTCTCGCCTGTGTCCCACTAATTTTCACCTTTCGAGTAACTCAAGTGGGGCAGACCAGGAGTTCCGAATAACTAACTTTCAATGCAAGACTCTGTGTTCGCTAAATAGGGAACCTTGAACTGAATGGTGAACTGGGGGATTTCTGTAATCCGTTTAGAGAGTCCACAGCGGACGCCAACCTCTGAAGGATGCGCGGCAGCAGGTGTACAAGTGTTTACCAAAACAGAGCAGTGGATAGCTGGACAGGCTTTCCTGTGCGTTCTCTCGCCTGTGTCTCACTAATTTTACGCCTTCGAGTAACTCAAGTGGGGCAGACCAGGAGTTCCGAATAACAAACTTTGAATGCAAGAATCTGTGTTCGCTAAAACAGGGAACCTTGAACTGAATGGTGAACTGGGGGATTTCTGTAATCCGTTTAGAGAGTCCACAGCGGACGCCAACATCTGAAGGATGCGCGGCAGCAGGTGTACAAGTGTTTACCAAAACAGAGCAGTGGATAGCTGGACAGGCTTTCCTGTGCGTTCTCTCGCCTGTGTCCCACTAATTTTACGCCTTCGAGTAACTCAAGTGGGGCAGACCAGGAGTTCCGAATAACAAACTTTGAATGCAAGAATCTGTGTTCGCTAAAACAGGGAACTTCGAACTGAATGGTGAACTGGGGGATTTCTGTAATCCGTTTAGAGAGTCCACAGCGGACGCCAACTTCTGAGGGATACGCGGCAGCAGGTGTACAAGTGTTTACCAAAACAGAGCAGTGGATAGCTGGACAGGCTTTCCTGTGCGTTCTCTCGCCTGTGTCCCACTAGTTTTACGCCTTCGAGTAACTCAAGTGGGGCAGACCAGGAGTTCCGAATAACAAACTTTGAATGCAAGAATCTGTGTTCGCTAAAACAGGGAACCTCGAACTGAATGGTGAACTGGGGGATTTCTGTAATCCGTTTAGAGAGTCCACAGCGGACGCCAACATCTGAAGGATGCGCGGCAGCAGGTGTACAAGTGTTTACCAAAACAGAGCAGTGGATAGCTGGACAGGCTTTCCTGTGCGTTCTCTCGCCTGTGTCCCACTAATTTTACGCCTTCGAGTAACTCAAGTGGGGCAGACCAGGAGTTCCGAATAACAAACTTTGAATGCAAGAATCTGTGTTCGCTAAAACAGGGAACCTCGAACTGAATGGTGAACTGGGGGATTTCTGTAATCCGTTTAGAGAGTCCACAGCGGACGCCAACATCTGAAGGATGCGCGGCAGCAGGTGTACAAGTGTTTACCAAAACAGAGCAGTGGATAGCTGGACAGGCTTTCCTGTGCGTTCTCTCGCCTGTGTCCCACTAATCTTACGCCTTCGAGTAACTCAAGTGGGGCAGACCAGGCGTTCCGAATAACAAACTTTCAATGCAAGAATCTGTGTTCGCTAAAACAGGGAACCTCGAACTGAATGGTGAACTGGGGGATTTCTGTAATCCGTTTAGAGAGTCCACAGCGGACGCCAACTTCTGAGGGATGCGCGGCAGCAGGTGTACAAGTGTTTACCAAAACAGAGCAGTGGATAGCTGGATGGGCTTTCCTGTGCGTCCTCTCGCCTATGTCCCACTAATTTTACGCCTTCGAGTAACTCAAGTGTGGAAGACCAGGAGTTCCGAATAACTAACTTTCAATGCAAGAATCTGTGTTCGCTAAATAGGAAACCTTGAACTGAATGGTGAACTGGGGGATTTCTGTAATCCGTTTAGAGAGTCCACAGCGGACGCCAACATCTGAAGGATGCGCGGCAGCAGGTGTACAAGTGTTTACCAAAACAGAGCAGTGGATAGCTGGACAGGCTTTCCTGTGCGTTCTCTCGCCTGTGTCCCACTAATTTTACGCCTTCGAGTAACTCAAGTGGGGCAGACCAGGAGTTCCGAATAACAAACTTTGAATGCAAGATCTGTGTTCGCTAAAACAGGGAACCTTGAACTGAATGGTGAACTGGGGGATTTCTGTAATCCGTTTAGAGAGTCCACAGCGGACGCCAACCTCTGAGGGATGCGCGGCTGCAGGTGTACAAGTGTTTACCAAAACAGAGCAGTGGATAGCTGGACAGGCTTTCCTGTGCGTTCTCTCGCCTGTGTCCCACTAATTTTACGCCTTCGAGTAACTCAAGTGGGGCAGACCAGGAGTTCCGAATAACAAACTTTGAATGCAAGAATCTGTGTTCGCTAAAACAGGGAACCTCGAACTGAATGGTGAACTGGGGGATTTCTGTAATCCGTTTAGAGAGTCCACAGCGGACGCCAACATCTGAAGGATGCGCGGCAGCAGGTGTACAAGTGTTTACCAAAACAGAGCAGTGGATAGCTGGACAGGCTTTCCTGTGCGTTCTCTCGCCTGTGTCCCACTAATCTTACGCCTTCGAGTAACTCAAGTGGGGCAGACCAGGCGTTCCGAATAACAAACTTTCAATGCAAGAATCTGTGTTCGCTAAAACAGGGAACCTCGAACTGAATGGTGAACTGGGGGATTTCTGTAATCCGTTTAGAGAGTCCACAGCGGACGCCAACTTCTGAGGGATGCGCGGCAGCAGGTGTACAAGTGTTTACCAAAACAGAGCAGTGGATAGCTGGATGGGCTTTCCTGTGCGTCCTCTCGCCTATGTCCCACTAATTTTACGCCTTCGAGTAACTCAAGTGTGGAAGACCAGGAGTTCCGAATAACTAACTTTCAATGCAAGAATCTGTGTTCGCTAAATAGGAAACCTTGAACTGAATGGTGAACTGGGGGATTTCTGTAATCCGTTTAGAGAGTCCACAGCGGACGCCAACATCTGAAGGATGCGCGGCTGCAGGTGTACAAGTGTTTACCAAAACAGAGCAGTGGATAGCTGGACATGCTTTCCTGTGCGTTCTCTCGCCTGTGTCCCACTAATTTTACGCCTTCGAGTAACTCAAGTGGGGCAGACCAGGAGTTCCGAATAACAAACTTTGAATGCAAGATCTGTGTTCGCTAAAACAGGGAACCTTGAACTGAATGGTGAACTGGGGGATTTCTGTAATCCGTTTAGAGAGTCCACAGCGGACGCCAACCTCTGAGGGATGCGCGGCTGCAGGTGTACAAGTGTTTACCAAAACAGAGCAGTGGATAGCTGGACAGGCTTTCCTGTGCGTTCTCTCGCCTGTGTCCCACTAATCTTACGCCTTCGAGTAACTCAAGTGGGGCAGACCAGGCGTTCCGAATAACAAACTTTCAATGCAAGAATCTGTGTTCGCTAAAACAGGGAACCTCGAACTGAATGGTGAACTGGGGGATTTCTGTAATCCGTTTAGAGAGTCCACAGCGGACGCCAACTTCTGAGGGATGCGCGGCAGCAGGTGTACAAGTGTTTACCAAAACAGAGCAGTGGATAGCTGGACAGGCTTTCCTGTGCGTTCTCTCGCCTGTGTCCCACTAGTTTTACGCCTTCGAGTAACTCAAGTGGGGCAGACCAGGCGTTCCGAATAACAAACTTTCAATGCAAGAATCTGTGTTCGCTAAAACAGGGAACCTCGAACTGAATGGTGAACTGGGGGATTTCTGTAATCCGTTTAGAGAGTCCACAGCGGACGCCAACTTCTGAGGGATGCGCGGCAGCAGGTGTACAAGTGTTTACCAAAACAGAGCAGTGGGTAGCTGGACAGGCTTTCCTGTGCGTTCTCTCGCCTGTGTCCCACTAATTTTCACCTTTCGAGTAACTCAAGTGGGGCAGACCAGGAGTTCCGAATAACTAACTTTCAATGCAAGACTCTGTGTTCGCTAAATAGGGAACCTTGAACTGAATGGTGAACTGGGGGATTTCTGTAATCCGTTTAGAGAGTCCACAGCGGACGCCAACCTCTGAAGGATGCGCGGCAGCAGGTGTACAAGTGTTTACCAAAACAGAGCAGTGGATAGCTGGACAGGCTTTCCTGTGCGTTCTCTCGCCTGTGTCTCACTAATTTTACGCCTTCGAGTAACTCAAGTGGGGCAGACCAGGAGTTCCGAATAACAAACTTTGAATGCAAGAATCTGTGTTCGCTAAAACAGGGAACCTTGAACTGAATGGTGAACTGGGGGATTTCTGTAATCCGTTTAGAGAGTCCACAGCGGACGCCAACATCTGAAGGATGCGCGGCAGCAGGTGTACAAGTGTTTACCAAAACAGAGCAGTGGATAGCTGGACAGGCTTTCCTGTGCGTTCTCTCGCCTGTGTCCCACTAATTTTACGCCTTCGAGTAACTCAAGTGGGGCAGACCAGGAGTTCCGAATAACAAACTTTGAATGCAAGAATCTGTGTTCGCTAAAACAGGGAACTTCGAACTGAATGGTGAACTGGGGGATTTCTGTAATCCGTTTAGAGAGTCCACAGCGGACGCCAACTTCTGAGGGATACGCGGCAGCAGGTGTACAAGTGTTTACCAAAACAGAGCAGTGGATAGCTGGACAGGCTTTCCTGTGCGTTCTCTCGCCTGTGTCCCACTAGTTTTACGCCTTCGAGTAACTCAAGTGGGGCAGACCAGGAGTTCCGAATAACAAACTTTGAATGCAAGAATCTGTGTTCGCTAAAACAGGGAACCTCGAACTGAATGGTGAACTGGGGGATTTCTGTAATCCGTTTAGAGAGTCCACAGCGGACGCCAACATCTGAAGGATGCGCGGCAGCAGGTGTACAAGTGTTTACCAAAACAGAGCAGTGGATAGCTGGACAGGCTTTCCTGTGCGTTCTCTCGCCTGTGTCCCACTAATTTTACGCCTTCGAGTAACTCAAGTGGGGCAGACCAGGAGTTCCGAATAACAAACTTTGAATGCAAGAATCTGTGTTCGCTAAAACAGGGAACCTCGAACTGAATGGTGAACTGGGGGATTTCTGTAATCCGTTTAGAGAGTCCACAGCGGACGCCAACATCTGAAGGATGCGCGGCAGCAGGTGTACAAGTGTTTACCAAAACAGAGCAGTGGATAGCTGGACAGGCTTTCCTGTGCGTTCTCTCGCCTGTGTCCCACTAATCTTACGCCTTCGAGTAACTCAAGTGGGGCAGACCAGGCGTTCCGAATAACAAACTTTCAATGCAAGAATCTGTGTTCGCTAAAACAGGGAACCTCGAACTGAATGGTGAACTGGGGGATTTCTGTAATCCGTTTAGAGAGTCCACAGCGGACGCCAACTTCTGAGGGATGCGCGGCAGCAGGTGTACAAGTGTTTACCAAAACAGAGCAGTGGATAGCTGGATGGGCTTTCCTGTGCGTCCTCTCGCCTATGTCCCACTAATTTTACGCCTTCGAGTAACTCAAGTGTGGAAGACCAGGAGTTCCGAATAACTAACTTTCAATGCAAGAATCTGTGTTCGCTAAATAGGAAACCTTGAACTGAATGGTGAACTGGGGGATTTCTGTAATCCGTTTAGAGAGTCCACAGCGGACGCCAACATCTGAAGGATGCGCGGCAGCAGGTGTACAAGTGTTTACCAAAACAGAGCAGTGGATAGCTGGACAGGCTTTCCTGTGCGTTCTCTCGCCTGTGTCCCACTAATTTTACGCCTTCGAGTAACTCAAGTGGGGCAGACCAGGAGTTCCGAATAACAAACTTTGAATGCAAGATCTGTGTTCGCTAAAACAGGGAACCTTGAACTGAATGGTGAACTGGGGGATTTCTGTAATCCGTTTAGAGAGTCCACAGCGGACGCCAACCTCTGAGGGATGCGCGGCTGCAGGTGTACAAGTGTTTACCAAAACAGAGCAGTGGATAGCTGGACAGGCTTTCCTGTGCGTTCTCTCGCCTGTGTCCCACTAATTTTACGCCTTCGAGTAACTCAAGTGGGGCAGACCAGGAGTTCCGAATAACAAACTTTGAATGCAAGAATCTGTGTTCGCTAAAACAGGGAACCTCGAACTGAATGGTGAACTGGGGGATTTCTGTAATCCGTTTAGAGAGTCCACAGCGGACGCCAACATCTGAAGGATGCGCGGCAGCAGGTGTACAAGTGTTTACCAAAACAGAGCAGTGGATAGCTGGACAGGCTTTCCTGTGCGTTCTCTCGCCTGTGTCCCACTAATCTTACGCCTTCGAGTAACTCAAGTGGGGCAGACCAGGCGTTCCGAATAACAAACTTTCAATGCAAGAATCTGTGTTCGCTAAAACAGGGAACCTCGAACTGAATGGTGAACTGGGGGATTTCTGTAATCCGTTTAGAGAGTCCACAGCGGACGCCAACATCTGAAGGATGCGCGGCAGCAGGTGTACAAGTGTTTACCAAAACAGAGCAGTGGATAGCTGGACAGGCTTTCCTGTGCGTTCTCTCGCCTGTGTCCCACTAATCTTACGCCTTCGAGTAACTCAAGTGGGGCAGACCAGGCGTTCCGAATAACAAACTTTCAATGCAAGAATCTGTGTTCGCTAAAACAGGGAACCTCGAACTGAATGGTGAACTGGGGGATTTCTGTAATCCGTTTAGAGAGTCCACAGCGGACGCCAACTTCTGAGGGATGCGCGGCAGCAGGTGTACAAGTGTTTACCAAAACAGAGCAGTGGATAGCTGGATGGGCTTTCCTGTGCGTCCTCTCGCCTATGTCCCACTAATTTTACGCCTTCGAGTAACTCAAGTGTGGAAGACCAGGAGTTCCGAATAACTAACTTTCAATGCAAGAATCTGTGTTCGCTAAATAGGAAACCTTGAACTGAATGGTGAACTGGGGGATTTCTGTAATCCGTTTAGAGAGTCCACAGCGGACGCCAACCTCTGAGGGATGCGCGGCTGCAGGTGTACAAGTGTTTACCAAAACAGAGCAGTGGATAGCTGGACGGGCTTTCCTGTGCGTTCTCTCGCCTGTGTCCCACTAATTTTACGCCTTCGAGTAACTCAAGTGGGGCAGACCAGGAGTTCCGAATAACAAACTTTGAATGCAAGAATCTGTGTTCGCTAAAACAGGGAACTTCGAACTGAATGGTGAACTGGGGGATTTCTGTAATCCGTTTAGAGAGTCCACAGCGGACGCCAACTTCTGAGGGATACGCGGCAGCAGGTGTACAAGTGTTTACCAAAACAGAGCAGTGGATAGCTGGACAGGCTTTCCTGTGCGTTCTCTCGCCTGTGTCCCACTAGTTTTACGCCTTCGAGTAACTCAAGTGGGGCAGACCAGGAGTTCCGAATAACAAACTTTGAATGCAAGAATCTGTGTTCGCTAAAACAGGGAACCTCGAACTGAATGGTGAACTGGGGGATTTCTGTAATCCGTTTAGAGAGTCCACAGCGGACGCCAACTTCTGAGGGATGCGCGGCAGCAGGTGTACAAGTGTTTACCAAAACAGAGCAGTGGATAGCTGGACAGGCTTTCCTGTGCGTTCTCTCGCCTGTGTCCCACTAATTTTACGCCTTCGAGTAACTCAAGTGGGGCAGACCAGGAGTTCCGAATAACAAACTTTGAATGCAAGATCTGTGTTCGCTAAAACAGGGAACCTCGAACTGAATGGTGAACTGGGGGATTTCTGTAATCCGTTTAGAGAGTCCACAGCGGACGCCAACCTCTGAGGGATGCGCGGCTGCAGGTGTACAAGTGTTTACCAAAACAGAGCAGTGGATAGCTGGACAGGCTTTCCTGTGCGTTCTCTCGCCTGTGTCCCACTAATCTTACGCCTTCGAGTAACTCAAGTGGGGCAGACCAGGCGTTCCGAATAACAAACTTTCAATGCAAGAATCTGTGTTCGCTAAAACAGGGAACCTCGAACTGAATGGTGAACTGGGGGATTTCTGTAATCCGTTTAGAGAGTCCACAGCGGACGCCAACTTCTGAGGGATGCGCGGCAGCAGGTGTACAAGTGTTTACCAAAACAGAGCAGTGGATAGCTGGACAGGCTTTCCTGTGCGTTCTCTCGCCTGTGTCCCACTAATTTTACGCCTTCGAGTAACTCAAGTGGGGCAGACCAGGAGTTCCGAATAACAAACTTTGAATGCAAGATCTGTGTTCGCTAAAACAGGGAACCTCGAACTGAATGGTGAACTGGGGGATTTCTGTAATCCGTTTAGAGAGTCCACAGCGGACGCCAACCTCTGAGGGATGCGCGGCTGCAGGTGTACAAGTGTTTACCAAAACAGAGCAGTGGATAGCTGGACAGGCTTTCCTGTGCGTTCTCTCGCCTGTGTCCCACTAATCTTACGCCTTCGAGTAACTCAAGTGGGGCAGACCAGGCGTTCCGAATAACAAACTTTCAATGCAAGAATCTGTGTTCGCTAAAACAGGGAACCTCGAACTGAATGGTGAACTGGGGGATTTCTGTAATCCGTTTAGAGAGTCCACAGCGGACGCCAACTTCTGAGGGATGCGCGGCAGCAGGTGTACAAGTGTTTACCAAAACAGAGCAGTGGATAGCTGGATGGGCTTTCCTGTGCGTCCTCTCGCCTATGTCCCACTAATTTTACGCCTTCGAGTAACTCAAGTGTGGAAGACCAGGAGTTCCGAATAACTAACTTTCAATGCAAGAATCTGTGTTCGCTAAATAGGAAACCTTGAACTGAATGGTGAACTGGGGGATTTCTGTAATCCGTTTAGAGAGTCCACAGCGGACGCCAACCTCTGAGGGATGCGCGGCTGCAGGTGTACAAGTGTTTACCAAAACAGAGCAGTGGATAGCTGGACGGGCTTTCCTGTGCGTTCTCTCGCCTGTGTCCCACTAATCTTACGCCTTCGAGTAACTCAAGTGGGGCAGACCAGGCGTTCCGAATAACAAACTTTCAATGCAAGAATCTGTGTTCGCTAAAACAGGGAACCTCGAACTGAATGGTGAACTGGGGGATTTCTGTAATCCGTTTAGAGAGTCCACAGCGGACGCCAACTTCTGAGGGATGCGCGGCAGCAGGTGTACAAGTGTTTACCAAAACAGAGCAGTGGATAGCTGGATGGGCTTTCCTGTGCGTCCTCTCGCCTATGTCCCACTAATTTTACGCCTTCGAGTAACTCAAGTGTGGAAGACCAGGAGTTCCGAATAACTAACTTTCAATGCAAGAATCTGTGTTCGCTAAATAGGAAACCTTGAACTGAATGGTGAACTGGGGGATTTCTGTAATCCGTTTAGAGAGTCCACAGCGGACGCCAACCTCTGAGGGATGCGCGGCTGCAGGTGTACAAGTGTTTACCAAAACAGAGCAGTGGATAGCTGGACGGGCTTTCCTGTGCGTTCTCTCGCCTGTGTCCCACTAATTTTACGCCTTCGAGTAACTCAAGTGGGGCAGACCAGGAGTTCCGAATAACTAACTTTCAATGCAAGAATCTGTGTTCGCTAAAACAGGGAACTTCGAACTGAATGGTGAACTGGGGGATTTCTGTAATCCGTTTAGAGAGTCCACAGCGGACGCCAACTTCTGAGGGATACGCGGCAGCAGGTGTACAAGTGTTTACCAAAACAGAGCAGTGGATAGCTGGACAGGCTTTCCTGTGCGTTCTCTCGCCTGTGTCCCACTAGTTTTACGCCTTCGAGTAACTCAAGTGGGGCAGACCAGGAGTTCCGAATAACAAACTTTGAATGCAAGAATCTGTGTTCGCTAAAACAGGGAACCTCGAACTGAATGGTGAACTGGGGGATTTCTGTAATCCGTTTAGAGAGTCCACAGCGGACGCCAACTTCTGAGGGATGCGCGGCAGCAGGTGTACAAGTGTTTACCAAAACAGAGCAGTGGATAGCTGGACAGGCTTTCCTGTGCGTTCTCTCGCCTGTGTCCCACTAATTTTACGCCTTCGAGTAACTCAAGTGGGGCAGACCAGGAGTTCCGAATAACAAACTTTGAATGCAAGATCTGTGTTCGCTAAAACAGGGAACCTCGAACTGAATGGTGAACTGGGGGATTTCTGTAATCCGTTTAGAGAGTCCACAGCGGACGCCAACCTCTGAGGGATGCGCGGCTGCAGGTGTACAAGTGTTTACCAAAACAGAGCAGTGGATAGCTGGACAGGCTTTCCTGTGCGTTCTCTCGCCTGTGTCCCACTAATCTTACGCCTTCGAGTAACTCAAGTGGGGCAGACCAGGCGTTCCGAATAACAAACTTTCAATGCAAGAATCTGTGTTCGCTAAAACAGGGAACCTCGAACTGAATGGTGAACTGGGGGATTTCTGTAATCCGTTTAGAGAGTCCACAGCGGACGCCAACTTCTGAGGGATGCGCGGCAGCAGGTGTACAAGTGTTTACCAAAACAGAGCAGTGGATAGCTGGACAGGCTTTCCTGTGCGTTCTCTCGCCTGTGTCCCACTAATTTTACGCCTTCGAGTAACTCAAGTGGGGCAGACCAGGAGTTCCGAATAACAAACTTTGAATGCAAGATCTGTGTTCGCTAAAACAGGGAACCTCGAACTGAATGGTGAACTGGGGGATTTCTGTAATCCGTTTAGAGAGTCCACAGCGGACGCCAACCTCTGAGGGATGCGCGGCTGCAGGTGTACAAGTGTTTACCAAAACAGAGCAGTGGATAGCTGGACAGGCTTTCCTGTGCGTTCTCTCGCCTGTGTCCCACTAATTTTACGCCTTCGAGTAACTCAAGTGGGGCAGACCAGGAGTTCCGAATAACAAACTTTGAATGCAAGAATCTGTGTTCGCTAAAACAGGGAACCTCGAACTGAATGGTGAACTGGGGGATTTCTGTAATCCGTTTAGAGAGTCCACAGCGGACGCCAACTTCTGAGGGATGCGCGGCAGCAGGTGTACAAGTGTTTACCAAAACAGAGCAGTGGATAGCTGGACAGGCTTTCCTGTGCGTTCTCTCGCCTGTGTCCCACTAATTTTACGCCTTCGAGTAACTCAAGTGGGGCAGACCAGGAGTTCCGAATAACAAACTTTGAATGCAAGAATCTGTGTTCGCTAAAACAGGGAACCTCGAACTGAATGGTGAACTGGGGGATTTCTGTAATCCGTTTAGAGAGTCCACAGCGGACGACAACATCTGAAGGATGCGCGGCAGCAGGTGTACAAGTGTTTACCAAAACAGAGCAGTGGATAGCTGGACAGGCTTTCCTGTGCGTCCTCTCGCCTATGTCCCACTAATTTTACGCCTTCGAGTAACTCAAGTGTGGAAGACCAGGAGTTCCGAATAACTAACTTTCAATGCAAGAATCTGTGTTCGCTAAATAGGAAACCTTGAACTGAATGGTGAACTGGGGGATTTCTGTAATCCGTTTAGAGAGTCCACAGCGGACGCCAACCTCTGAGGGATGCGCGGCAGCAGGTGTACAAGTGTTTACCAAAACAGAGCAGTGGATAGCTGGACAGGCTTTCCTGTGCGTTCTCTCGCCTGTGTCCCACTAGTTTTACGCCTTCGAGTAACTCAAGTGGGGCAGACCAGGAGTTCCGAATAACAAACTTTCAATGCAAGAATCTGTGTTCGCTAAAACAGGGAACCTCGAACTGAATGGTGAACTGGGGGATTTCTGTAATCCGTTTAGAGAGTCCACAGCGGACGCCAACATCTGAAGGATGCGCGGCAGCAGGTGTACAAGTGTTTACCAAAACAGAGCAGTGGATAGCTGGACAGGCTTTCCTGTGCGTTCTCTCGCCTGTGTCCCACTAATTTTACGCCTTCGAGTAACTCAAGTGGGGCAGACCAGGAGTTCCGAATAACAAACTTTGAATGCAAGAATCTGTGTTCGCTAAAACAGGGAACCTCGAACTGAATGGTGAACTGGGGGATTTCTGTAATCCGTTTAGAGAGTCCACAGCGGACGCCAACATCTGAAGGATGCGCGGCAGCAGGTGTACAAGTGTTTACCAAAACAGAGCAATGGATAGCTGGATGGGCTTTCCTGTGCGTCCTCTCGCCTATGTCCCACTAATTTTACGCCTTCGAGTAACTCAAGTGTGGAAGACCAGGAGTTCCGAATAACTAACTTTCAATGCAAGAATCTGTGTTCGCTAAATAGGAAACCTTGAACTGAATGGTGAACTGGGGGATTTCTGTAATCCGTTTAGAGAGTCCACAGCGGACGCCAACCTCTGAGGGATGCGCGGCTGCAGGTGTACAAGTGTTTACCAAAACAGAGCAGTGGATAGCTGGACAGGCTTTCCTGTGCGTTCTCTCGCCTGTGTCCCACTAATTTTACGCCTTCGAGTAACTCAAGTGGGGCAGACCAGGAGTTCCGAATAACAAACTTTGAATGCAAGAATCTGTGTTCGCTAAAACAGGGAACCTCGAACTGAATGGTGAACTGGGGGATTTCTGTAATCCGTTTAGAGAGTCCACAGCGGACGCCAACATCTGAAGGATGCGCGGCAGCAGGTGTACAAGTGTTTACCAAAACAGAGCAGTGGATAGCTGGACAGGCTTTCCTGTGCGTTCTCTCGCCTGTGTCCCACTAATTTTACGCCTTCGAGTAACTCAAGTGGGGCAGACCAGGAGTTCCGAATAACAAACTTTGAATGCAAGATCTGTGTTCGCTAAAACAGGGAACCTTGAACTGAATGGTGAACTGGGGGATTTCTGTAATCCGTTTAGAGAGTCCACAGCGGACGCCAACTTCTGAGGGATGCGCGGCAGCAGGTGTACAAGTGTTTACCAAAACAGAGCAGTGGATAGCTGGACAGGCTTTCCTGTGCGTTCTCTCGCCTGTGTCCCACTAATTTTACGCCTTCGAGTAACTCAAGTGGGGCAGACCAGGAGTTCCGAATAACAAACTTTGAATGCAAGATCTGTGTTCGCTAAAACAGGGAACCTCGAACTGAATGTGAACTGGGGGATTTCTGTAATCCGTTTAGAGAGTCCACAGCGGACGCCAACTTCTGAGGGATGCGCGGCAGCAGGTGTACAAGTGTTTACCAAAACAGAGCAGTGGATAGCTGGATGGGCTTTCCTGTGCGTCCTCTCGCCTATGTCCCACTAATTTTACGCCTTCGAGTAACTCAAGTGTGGAAGACCAGGAGTTCCGAATAACTAACTTTCAATGCAAGAATCTGTGTTCGCTAAATAGGAAACCTTGAACTGAATGGTGAACTGGGGGATTTCTGTAATCCGTTTAGAGAGTCCACAGCGGACGCCAACCTCTGAGGGATGCGCGGCAGCAGGTGTACAAGTGTTTACCAAAACAGAGCAGTGGATAGCTGGACAGGCTTTCCTGTGCGTTCTCTCGCCTGTGTCCCACTAATCTTACGCCTTCGAGTAACTCAAGTGGGGCAGACCAGGAGTTCCGAATAACAAACTTTCAATGCAAGAATCTGTGTTCGCTAAAACAGGGAACCTTGAACTGAATGGTGAACTGGGGGATTTCTGTAATCCGTTTAGAGAGTCCACAGCGGACGCCAACCTCTGAAGGATGCGCGGCAGCAGGTGTACAAGTGTTTACCAAAACAGAGCAGTGGGTAGCTGGACAGGCTTTCCTGTGCGTTCTCTCGCCTGTGTCTCACTAATTTTACGCCTTCGAGTAACTCAAGTGGGGCAGACCAGGAGTTCCGAATAACTAACTTTCAATGCAAGAATCTGTGTTCGCTAAATAGGAAACCTTGAACTGAATGGTGAACTGGGGGATTTCTGTAATCCGTTTAGAGAGTCCACAGCGGACGCCAACCTCTGAGGGATGCGCGGCTGCAGGTGTACAAGTGTTTACCAAAACAGAGCAGTTGATAGCTTGACGGGCTAATTTCTGTTTTTACAACAGATTTTTAACTCGTTTAGATTTTTTCGTTTCTTTATCTCCAACTTTATAAGCAAAACTTTAATCTTTAATTTTTTCTAAACTTTCTTATTTGCTAGGAGTATTCCATAAATATTATGTGTCAAATTCGTTTATCATCGATTTCATATCTTTATAAAAACCTTCAGTTGTTTTTTCATAAATAAAAAATCAATATCCAAAAAACATAAATCAATATTTTCAAGGTATTTTTGTTTCATGACATTAATGTGAAAGTCATACATTTTTATTTTTGATATATCTAAAATACTCACTCCAGTATAAATTGGCTTATTGAATATTACTTTATTTTTTCCATGTGTAGTGCTACTAGATTTTTTGCAAATGCAGTGGTATGTCCATATTGTGTTTGGAAATACAATTCGTTTATTTTCTTCGATCTGTTATTATGTTTTCTCTTTGTAATATTTTTTAATGTTTTTCCAAATACTGAATTATTCATTAACTTGTAGAAATGTTTTTCAAAATTTTTAGCTGTATTTTTTCTCATTTCTGTATTGAAATGAATGTATTTCTTCAACCAGTCTGACTGTTACAATGATAAGATTCTATGAATTTCCGTTAATTTTAATCCAAGATTTAAACATTGCTCAAAGTTTCTAAATGTAAAACATATTTTTCTTTATTATTTAATAGTATTAACACCTGATTTCCTGCAACAGGTGCAAATTGTAAATCTTTATCTAAGTATTTTCTAAATTGACTTTCAAAATATAACCATATTTTGTATCATATGACATTTTAAGTATTATTTCATAATCAAACATTTTGGTTCTAGTCAACTGAAATCTTTCAATGGTAAAAACCATTTTATGTAATTGTATCTAAATAGCCAATATATTTTTATTGTCTTTTTGGCTCAAAATTATTTCATTTAGCATATTTTTTATACTTTGAGAAAATATTAATCCAATATCTTTTTCGAGAAGTAAGTATAATTCATTTTTGTAATTTTTAACATAGAATTCCAAGATAATTCTGGTGCAGTAAAATACCAACATGAATCAGGTTAATATGAATTAATACAAATATCTCTAAAATTTGCGAAAATGTCCAGGGAAATTAAAACACATTTATTATATAAGCTTGTATATTGTTCTAAATTTCTAATATTTAATGTTTTCCAAATTGTTTTTGCTTGATTATAATCTTCATCAGAAGTACTATCTTTATTAAGTCACAAATAAAAACATTTTTTTACATATGACTTAGTCTCTTGTAATTTTTCGTCGTGATCTATATATTCACAAGAATAAACTCCTTTTTTAGTAATTGTATCTAATTGCCCACCTGCAAAATGTTTGGTGTTTCTCTAAATTGTTCTTTTGTAGGATAAGAAGATAATTTATCAATACTTAAGGCCATAAATTTAAATGTAGCTAAAAGTCTTAATGTTTATCCATCTTCATCACATTTTCTAAAAGAAATATAATTTTGTTCATTATTTGGAATAGCATAAATATCTTTATTATCTATTGGTAATTCTTTGATCATCAAATGAACATTGTAATTTGTTAAATTATGAACATAAACTTGTATAAATTAAAGATTTTTGAAAATTAAGATTATAATTTTCATGTGCAGGTCCTCAATACTTTTCTGTTAACTGACAGTAATCTTTTACTTTTGTTTCTCCTTTAGTATATTTCTTTTCACAAATACGAGAAGTTTCCGAATTTTGAAGGATTACTTTATATACAGTTGTCATTATCATTGGAATATTTCGTCCCTATATTTTAGCAATTTCTGTAGATCCTTATTTTAACATTTCAACGAATTTTTAGCTGCATGTATACCAGTGTACATAACAGGATTTTTGTAATCTTCATTAGAATATTTAACATAGTAACTGAATGAAATTGGTATATGTTTTATATATTTATTAATACAAGATTTTTCAGGATAGGGTTAACCAGGGTTAATATCTTTTAATAAACTTGCATAAATCTGCATAAAGGACAAGAGGTACCCTTAATGAATGATTATAATTTACAAATTCAATTTTTATCCCTTAAAAGGTATATCTATTGTCACCTCTTTACTGTCAATTACGTGATTTAATTTCTTAGACTTTCCTGGCGATTTCGTGACATCTTATTGAATTGGGTGTACTACCGATGGTCTGCGTTTATCTAACACAATATTTCGACGTCGTACCTGTGTGTCTTCATGAGGTGCTTCCTGTGACTGAAAGACAGGTTAACCATGTCCTATATTTATGTCTGGACCGTGTCTGGCTTTCCCTATGCCGTCCGCTCCCACTGCGACTGTGTCGCTTGGTCGCCAGATGTTCTGCCTTCCGTCAGCGCCCGCTTCCGCTGTTTTCTCCAGTGGCAGACGTTTCATGGCGTACCCTACTAGGTCCACATCTGCCAGACGCGTTCCTTCCACTGTCGACAGGCTGCGTTTGCTGTTGGTAACCTGTCCGACTTTCACCAGCGCCCCTGTCATTCTCCTTGTCTTGTGTTTTCTTCTGTTGTTTTTGTAATAGGTCTAAAGCCAGGTTCCACGCTGTACTGAGTTGGTATCCACCTTCCCAGTTTATCAAGTCCTCTGTCATCTAGATTTCAATCGAATCAATGATGACGCTGTCCCAAAATTTAGGGCTCTGAGATAAGATCCAGATTTTGTCATAATTCATTGCGTGCTCAAGTTCCAAGCAATGTTCTGCTATTGCCGATTTTGTGGCTTGTATGACTTTGGTGCTCTTTACATCTTATATCAACGGTCCTGATGGTTTGGCCACTGTAAGACATACTACATTCACATGGTATATGGTAGATACCAGGTTTTCGCAATGCCAGATCATCCTTAAGTGTTCCAAGAAGCACCCTGATCTTGTTTGGTGGGCAGAACATATTCTTGATACTGTGATTTTTCAGTATTCTGCTGATATTAGCACATATAGATCCTGCATATGGTAGAAAGGCTACCCTCCTGATCTCTTCTTCTTGTTTTTCTCTATCAGTATCAGGTCATGTGGAGGGATGTAGCGCATTGCAAATGTCCCTTGTTCAGTATCCATTGTCTGTGAACACTTGCTGTAGGTATTCGAAGACTGTTTACAGATTTTTTACTCAAATCTTTATTCTTTTTGTTAATTTTACTTTCAGATCTTTTGATAAGAGCGAGTTATTGTCTTCTATTAAGTTTAGAATCATTTTTCAATTTTCTTATTTTACAGGTTTTATGAAAATCTTTTTATTGAGTTCACTACCATTATCATTGTTATTAATATAGTCAATAGGATTTGTAAAGATTGATTCATTTTTCTCTATTATGTTTCCAATAATTCCTTAAATTTTTTATTTTACAAATTGATCAAAGTTCTTTTATATTTGTATAACTTAGCTCTCCCATCTTCATTTCTTTTTTCATTTCTTTCTTATTATAGTAATCAATAAATTCCAACAGATCTTGTCTAGTTAGATTTAAATAACCACTTTCTTTAGAATAATTTTTTAATTAATTGTAACTTAATTCATATTTTCCTATACTGTAATTTTCTGAGTTTTGAAATAGCTTAGCTTTGGCGTATATTTTTGTTATGCTTTTATTTATATAGAAAAAATTTAGCTATTCAGAATTAAAACACTTATGTTTTAAATATACCTTTGAGTTTTTAATGCAAATTTCAATAGGTGTCATAGATAGATAAGGTTTGACAGATCTCTTTTATCAAGAGAAAATTTATTAGCTGGTTGTTTTTTAAATAAATTGGTAGTTCGTTTTTTGGGTGTAGACACATGATGTTTGATAGCTCTTATTTATAAAGAATGAAATTTGTTAGATTTTTAAATTTTGAATGAAAATTGAATTTTATAGATATAGTCACATGAGGTTTAGTGGCTCTTATTTATAAAGAATAAAATTTATTGTATTTTTAAATTTTTAATGAGGATTTAGTTTTATGAGTATGGATAAATTTTTGGTGGGAGGATATGGCAAAACTAGAATCTTAATTTATATCCTGGAATTCTTTGTGTCTGAACTCCATTTTATATACTACTATGATGAACTGCGTGGCTCAATTCCTGTTTCAATACCACTTTCTCTTTTTATGCGCATATCATCATCACTATTCACACAGTCGAGCATATAGGACACCACTCATTCAACTGATGCTCTTGTAGAGAAGCTAATATTTCATCTGCCACTTCTTTCTCACTCTGCAAAATTCTTCGTATTCCTTTCTGAGGAAATCTCAACTTCTGCAACTGTTGTTGTAGATATAATGTAGTGTTTACTTTCTTTGTAGCTGCCATTGCTCTGCTTTTTATCAACACCACTAGCATTGTAGGACTGTTGTGAATCACTTGTCAACTAAGCAGTTCAACTATGCTTCTCACCCACACGCTGTGCTCACCATTGGATACATCCAGCCCCGCTCCTTGTAGTCATTAGCAACAAATATTTTGGTTGCATGGTAGGCAACATGTGGGTTGTTGAATGGCATAAACATCTTTGGCCTTTTGTGACTTCGCACTCAGTGGAGTTCCTTGTTAGCAAAGTGATCATTCGACACCGCTTCCCTCCCCATCTTTTTTCTTTCTTGCCACTGTAATAGATATAGAATCATCTTAATACCGACAAAGAAAAATATTTATGAGATTCGAGTCATTCGCCTCAGAAAATATCGTTATTGGAAGCTTAGCAACCCATTGAAAGCCTGTCTCTTCTATCTGTTGTTATCAAGGTGACAGAAACTTTAAGCCCTTGTTATTGTCCATAGTTTGCTTCCCATCATATAATTCACATAATTGTTTGTGATGTAAGAACAGTTTCATTCTATCAAGCATGTCTGGCTAATATCTTCGAACTGTGGCATCTCACAGGCTTACTGAGTATTTCTCACTGAAACTAAGTTAACGAGAATGCAGAAAAGAATATTTCAGTCGTGAAGAACTTAAAACTGTGGGAGAAAAATAAAATTCTTAAGTAGTTGGAAAATCCATTAACGACATCTGGATCATGTTACAAGAAATGGCGTACATCACAAAGAAAGTTGTTTTTACTGGCTGTGATGTTCATAGGTAACTGTTTTATTTCCACATGTTGCAACACAAGAAAACTGACATCTTTATTGAATTGTTTCTGGTCAAAATTCCTTCCAAAAATGGTTCAAATGGCTCTGAGCACTATGGGACTTAACTGCTGTGGTCATCAGTCCTCTAGAACTTGGAACTACTTAAACGTAACTAACCTAAGGACCCCAGAATGCGATTTTCACTCTGCAGCGGAGTGTGCGCTGATATGAAACTTCCTGGCAGATTAAAACTGTGTGCCCGACCGAGACTCGAACTCGGGACCTTTGCCTTTCGCGGGCAAGTGCTCTACCAACTGAGCTACCGAAGCACGACTCACGCCCGGTACTCACAGCTTTACTTCTGCCAGTATCCGTCTCCTACCTTCCAAACTTTACAGAAGCTCTTCTGCGAACCTTGCAGAACTAGCACTCCTGAAAGAAAGGATATTGCGGAGACATGGCTTAGCCACAGCCTGGGGGATGTTTCCAGAATGAGATTTTCACTCTGCAGCGGAGTGTGCGCTGATATGAAACTTCCTGGCAGATTAAAACTGTGTGCCCGACCGAGACTCGAACTCGGGACCTTTGCCTTTCGCGGGCAAGTGCTCTACCAACTGAGCTACCGAAGCACAACTCACGCCCGGTACTCACAGCTTTACTTCTGCCAGTATCCGTCTCCTACCTTCCAAACTTTACAGAAGCTCTTCTGCGAACCTTGCAGAACTAGCACTCCTGAAAGAAAGGATATTGCGGAGACATGGCTTAGCCACAGCCTGGGGGATGTTTCCAGAATGAGATTTTCACTCTGCAGCGGAGTGTGCGCTGATATGAAACTTCCTGGCAGATTAAAACTGTGTGCCCGACCGAGACTCGAACTCGGGACCTTTGCCTTTCGCGGGCAAGTGCTCTACCAACTGAGCTACCGAAGCACGACTCACGCCCGGTACTCACAGCTTTACTTCTGCCAGTATCCGTCTCCTACCTTCCAAACTTTACAGAAGCTCTTCTGCGAACCTTGCAGAACTAGCACTCCTGAAAGAAAGGATATTGCGGAGACATGGCTTAGCCACAGCCTGGGGGATGTTTCCAGAATGAGATTTTCACTCTGCAGCGGAGTGTGCGCTGATATGAAACTTCCTGGCAGATTAAAACTGTGTGCCCGACCGAGACTCGAACTCGGGACCTTTGCCTTTCGCGGGCAAGTGCTCTACCAACTGAGCTACCGAAGCACGACTCACGCCCGGTACTCACAGCTTTACTTCTGCCAGTATCCGTCTCCTACCTTCCAAACTTTACAGAAGCTCTTCTGCGAACCTTGCAGAACTAGCACTCCTGAAAGAAAGGATATTGCGGAGACATGGCTTAGCCACAGCCTGGGGGATGTTTCCGGAATGAGATTTTCACTCTGCAGCGGAGTGTGCGGCTTCTGTAAAGTTTGGAAGGTAGGAGACGGATACTGGCAGAAGTAAAGCTGTGAGTACCGGGCGTGAGTCGTGCTTCGGTAGCTCAGTTGGTAGAGCACTTGCCCGCGAAAGGCAAAGGTCCCGAGTTCGAGTCTCGGTCGGGCACACAGTTTTAATCTGCCAGGAAGTTTCATATCAGCGCACACTCTGCTGCAGAGTGAAAATCTCATTCTGGAAACATCCCCCAGGCTGTGGCTAAGCCATGTCTCCGCAATATCCTTTCTTTCAGGAGTGCTAGTTCTGCAAGGTTCGCAGAAGAGCTTCTGTAAAGTTTGGAAGGTAGGAGACGGATACTGGCAGAAGTAAAGCTGTGAGTACCGGGCGTGAGTCGTGCTTCGGTAGCTCAGTTGGTAGAGCACTTGCCCGCGAAAGGCAAAGGTCCCGAGTTCGAGTCTCGGTCGGGCACACAGTTTTAATCTGCCAGGAAGTTTCATAACCTAAGGACGTCACACACATCCATGCCCGAGGCACGATTCGAACCTGCGACTGTAGCGGTCATAATTCCTTTAACTTATGACATTGGTCCATTCACTCATTGTTTCCTAAGGGATAAACTTAGCACATAACTGAGTTGACAATATGTGGATAACAATGTGTCACCTTCCCTATGAGGCATAGTAATAGATGGTGAAGGCTATCAGTTCTGCATAACTGTAAGACGAAGAATCTCGCGAACTATGCCTCCAACCTTACGTATACTACCTAATGGTAAAAATAGAAAATTCCCCGATAGTTGACTGGCCGTCTCGTCATGCTCAGTCATTCATCATTGTGTGCAGTATTATATAATTTCAAATCATTGAAACATGTATGCCACACTCACTCAATGAACTCTCAACAGGAAAACGGTTTCCACTTGGATAACTCTTGTTTAACCATAGTCGTGCACTGTCCTGCTGGTTTCGTTTTGAATTAACTTCCAGCAGAACTGGAAAAAACTGAATGACACCTAAAAGTTTTCCAAATTTTAGTTGAAACCCTTTATTGCGGCTAACCTCTTTTATTTTGTGCAGGAGTTCTTCACATTACTTTACAGTCTTGCCCTATTATTTATAAATTATTGTATATACTGTAATATTTTTTAAACTTTTCGTAGTATTTTTTAGTCTTTAATTTTATTATGAGCTTTCTGTGAATTATGTTGTGATTTGTTTGATGACCAAGTAGATTTGACTGAGATGGTCTCTCATAAGCTTGTCAATTTATCTTCACAGCTGTCGGAAATTACTGTCTATAATGAGAAAACTTCAAATGACGTCTTCCTGAAATGAATACCTGACAGTGTGTGTAGACAAAATATTTGTTTCTGCAGTTAGAATTTGGACTTTCTCCATCCCTGCCATTGATCACAATGCCTGGCGACACCCCCAGCATGTGAAGCCAACCTCTGCCAATCACTGAGTCCGCTTGGGGGCAAGCTCAGGATGATATTCTAGGGCCCATTAAGTGTAGCAGTAATTCTGATCAGTAGGAAAGCTCAGTCTTTGGCAAACGAAACTAGATCAGGGTTACTCCAGGCTATGAAGTTTCTCCAAAGTACAAATATCTAAACATATCAACATTTATGTACAAGCACAAGATCATTTAGAGACCAGGCTCGTGGATCGATGTCAACGACAGTGCAGACCAAATATCTACAACGTTACATACAGCCTACTTTCAGTGACGATATCGCAGGCGGAAATGAGCACAGGCGTCGAATGATTTCATAGACAATGTTAACGAGACTTACAAAAATAGTAATGGTAGCAGAGCAGACGACAGTAGCACAGACGAATATGGAGTGACGTGAAAAAACAAGTAAATGTAAACTTCTATTTCACAAATATGACTATTATAAGGTTTACATATCCTTGAATACGTCAGATGTCACCACACATTTTATCTGTACACATATGATTAGTAAATAAATACCCGAATTGGTCACTATAGTCAGCGTCTCTTAGACGTAGTTGTTCGATTATAAAAGTTTCTGTAAAGAAAACGAATTGTTCAGACGAGTACTGTGTGCCGTTGACAAACGTACGAAAGAGGCATGTCATGTTGCTGTTGTAGTGAGGACAGAGTTGGGTGTAGATGTCGTGGGAACGTGTGGAAAGAACTGATAATATTAGCACTTGGGATAGGATATGGACGGTGCAAGAAAGACTATTATAAGCCAAATAACAAAACAAGTATAGAAGTTATTTTAATGTCCTTTGCAGTGTCTTAAGATGATTGATGGAGGATCTGCAAATCGATACTAGTTTTGTATGTCAACAGTCGGTACGGAGAAGTAAAGTTAACGATAATAATTTATTACTGATGAAAATGACTAATTGTGACTTTCTTCTCTAATTTAATTATCTTTCCACAAAATTATACTGCAATGAAAATTTACAATGATTTCACCACGAAAGGAGTGACGCACTCAACCAGGATCCACCTCCATGAGACAGGTAAAACAGAGAAAATTACTGGTATACTTCAGAAATCATCACTTCAACCGTAAGAGACAGATTAAGGCACACTTTAATATAAAGACTAATGGATTTAGTGCTCAAGAATAGGTATTGCATGTCGCACAGATTTTTTTCATTAATATTGCATTTTCTGCCAGACCAGATCATATAAAACTAAAGCCATTGCAGAAATAAAAATAAAAATGACATTTACAGAGTCATAAACGGTAATAGAGAGTTCTTTTACTGTAAAATAAACATTCACAAGTAAATTACACATGAATTGCAGCCCCATTTCACATCTCAGAACAGGAGTTCAAGTATTCCATGTCAATACTGCATTTCCTAACAAATATTGTTTCAGTAGATACATAGCCTATTGCCAAGTAATGTACAATTTAAGCCCAGTTGTAAAACATGTTTATTCCATAATTTTACAATCCAGACGGCGTTGTACGTTCTTCGCTGGGTATGCTCAGCGCACCTCACGTCTGTCTGCTGTTATGTAGGAATGCTTGGTCTGTATTTTTAATTGCATGTGTTAAACGACTCTACAGCAATTTCATGTATAGATTTTTCATTTGCAACCCTGATTCTTTTTTTAAGAAGATAGTACACTGCACAAATAACCGCTAGCAACACTGTAACACTAGTGGTTGATACACTAATCGTTATAAAGTTCCATATACATCGTGTATAATTATCCTCTACATGCAACTCAGAGACACTTGTCCTGTTTCGCAGTCGTCAGCTGACTGTAACATTTTGAAATCTAAAGTACTATTCAGATAGATTAAACTTCGTGTGGACACTATAGCGAAGGGTGTTTCTGGCCAAAGTAAAACTAGTAGAGTGAGTATCTATAATGATAATGGTAATTGTAACAGGAAAGCGAAGATGTGTTCCAGCGATCTCACATCTCATATCATAAATCAATAGCCCACTCCCCTGTGACTCAAAGTTTGCTAGACTCATAGAGGTCTCATTCTCATAACAATTTATTGCCACTGTTTCTGGTAAAAACACAGAATGGATACAATCATTCACCAATCTCTGGAAATGCAACACAGGCACTGATACCACTCTTTCTCGCTGTGGTGGCTCCATCTGCCCCAAGAACAACTGAATGCCACATGATCGTCTGTCAGTATGTAGCACTTGCACTGGACTAATGGCGAGCAATTCCCTGATACATTTACTGAAATATGCTGCTGCCATGACTACCTGCGTATTTTTCTTCTCCGAAACCAACAATATTTCATGAATTCGAACCTTCACCAATTTATTGACACATTCCAACTTGACACGATATGTATGTGTAGTACAACAGTGGTACTGCGTATTTAATCCAGTAATGGGAAACTGTATTTCTGTGTTCACTCTGGCTTGATCTGTATAAATCTTAAGCCTAGAAACAGGATAAGAGAATGTTATGTTGCTACTTGCTGATGCTACTGTGTGTTGCAGCCCTGCTGGAAAATCCTTCTCTGCCTGCTGCAGGTCCTTTAAAAACTGTTGTGGTGTGAATAATGTAATAGTTAATTGCCAATGGGTAGCATGGTGAATCGCTTCCTGCAACTCACAAATCTCTAAACTGGCATCTCCTATACTGGTAATTAATCCATACAATAATTTGGCCATTACTAATTCCTCATGAGGGCTAAAAGTAACTCGTTAAACTTCTTTCGGACATGTCCGAAAGAACAGACACCATATCCATATAAGTATATAGTTCTGGCTACACCGGCCATGACCTTCTTCTTCTGTGCGGATGCCCACATATTCCTCGAACTCTTACGGGACTTGGTAAGAACGTTTTCCACGAGTAATGAGTGTGTTTGGGTGGGACATTACGAAGGTAGTGTGTAGACATACAAGGTGAGAATGTAGGTCTCGTGCGAGATAGTCCCTGCAGTGGTGCTATCATCCGTGCCCTCAGTGGCTCAGATGGATAGAGCGTCTGCCATTATGCAGGAGATCCCGGGTTCGAGTTCCGGTCGGGGCACACATTTTCTAATTTCGTTAAACTTCGGTTAGACGATAAATCACTCTAATCTAAAAACCATAAATTCAACTAAATACCTAGGTATTACAATTACGAACAACTTACGTTGGAAGGATCACATAGAAAATGTTACGGGGAAGGCTAACCCAAGACTGCGTTTTATTGGCAGGACACTTAGAAAATGTAACAGACCTACTAAGGAGACTGCCTATACTACGCTTGTCCGTCCTGTTTTAGAAAACTGCTGCGCGGTGCGGATAGGACTGACGGAGTACATCGAAAAAATTCGAAGAAAGGCAGCACATTTCGTATTATCTGGAAATATGTGAGAGACTGTCACAGAAATGATACAGGATTTGGGCTGTACATCATTAAAAGAAATGAGTTTTTCGTTGTGACGGAATCTTCTCACGAAATTCCAATCACCAACTATCTCCTCCAAATGCGAAAATATTTTGTTGAAACCGACCTATATAGGGAGGAACGAACACCACGATAAAATAACGAAAATCAGAGCCCGTACAGAAAGATATAAAGGTTCATTCTTTCCGCGCGCTATACGAGATTGGAATAATAGAGAATTGTGAAGGTGGTTCAATGAACCCTCTGCCAGGCACTTAAATGTGATTTGCAGAGCATCCATGTACATGTAAATGTCGATGAATGTGCTTAAGTGAGGCTGTATCTGATTGAGCTTCTTGTGTAGTGTATCATTCGTTTGATTCACTTACACCTGCAAATCTGTTGCTACACTCCTGGAAATGGAAAAAAGAACACATTGACACCGGTGTGTCAGACCCACCATACTTGCTCCCGACACTGCGAGAGGGCTGTATAAGCAATGATCACACGCACGGCACAGCGGACACACCAGGAACCGCGGTGTTGGCCGTCGAATGGCGCTAGCTGCGCAGCATTTGTGCACCGCCGCCGTCAGTGTCAGCCAGTTTGCCGTGGCATACGGAGCTCCATCGCAGTCTTTAACACTGGTAACATGCCGCGACAGCGTGGACGTGAACCGTATGTGCAGTTGACGGACTTTGAGCGAGGGCGTATAGTGGGCATGCGGGAGGCCGGGTGGACGTACCGCCGAATTGCTCAACACATGGGGCGTGAGGTCTCCACAGTACATCGATGTTGTCGCCTGTGGTCGGCGGAAGGTGCACGTGGTCGTCGACCTGGGACCGGACCGCAGCGACGCACGGATGCACGCCAAGACCGTAGGATCCTACGCAGTGCCGTAGGGGACCGCACCGCCACACCCCAGCAAATTAGGGACACTGTTGCTCCTGGGGTATCGGCGAGGACCATTCGCAACCGTCTCCATGAAGCTGGGCTACGGTCCCGCACACCGTTACGCCGTCTTCCACTCACGCCCCAACATCGTGCAGCCCGCTTCCAGTGGTGTCGCGACAGGCGTGAATGGAGGGACGAATGGAGACGTGTCGTCTTCAGCGATGAGAGTCGCTTCTGCCTTGGTGCCAATGATGGTCGTATGCGTGTTTGGCGCCGTGCAGGTGAGCGACACAATCAGGACTGCATACGACCGAGGCACACAGGGCCAACACCCGGCATCATGGTGTGGGGAGCGATCTCCTACACTGGCCGTACACCTCTGGTGATCGTCGAGGGGACACTGAATAGTGCACGGTACATCCAAACCGTCATCGAACCCATCGTTGTACCATTCCTAGACCGGCAAGGGAATTTGCTGTTCCAACAGGACAATGCACGTCCGAATGTATCTCGTGCCACCCAACGTGTTCTAGAAGGTGTAAGTCAATTACCCTGGCCAGCAAGATCTCCGGATCTGTCCCCCATTGAGCATGTTTGGGACTGTATGAAGCGTCGTCTCACGCGGTCTGCACGTCCAGCACGAACGCTGGTCCAACTGAGGCGCCAGGTGGAAATGGCATAGCAAGCCGTTCCATAGGACTACATCCAGCATCTCTACGATCGTCTCCATGGGAGAATAGCAGCCTGCATTGCTGCGAAAGGTGGATATACACTGTACTAGTGCCGACATTGTGCATGCTCTGTTGCCTGTGTCTATGTGCCTGTGGTTCTGTCAGTGTGATCATGTGATGTATCTGACCCCAGGAGTGTGTCAATAAAGTTTCCCCTTCCTGGGACAATGAATTCACGGTGTTCTTATTTCAATTTCCAGGAGTGTATAATGTGCAATACCTTTATGAGGTCCAGTAGCTCTTGACCCATACCTCTGATCTTTGTCATACGTAAATCCACTATTTTTCCGGTTTACTCTCCATTTTCTGTACTTCCCCTGTACTGCTGGCACCACCTAAGAAAGAAGAATTGTCTGTGAATTCTTTCCCCTCTCTGAACAACAAAGAAAATTAATACAAAACAAATCAAGGGAATCTATATCTTACATGTCGTTTACACCTTTCTCTGGCTTTATGAGACAGCTATTTCTCTTGTTGCATATAAGAATGTGCGTAGATTAACACATTTACATCCTGAAAAGATTTTATGTGACTGACATGGGCTACGGAAGTAGGCAACTGCAATTACACATGCACTGGAGATGTCATTTCTACCTGAAACTTAGGAATTTCTTAGTCTCATCCTTTGGACTATACAGATTCGCTAACAAAACCAATTGTCCTTCCCTGTACTGCCATCACTTGCTCACTGGTAAACCCGTACACTCCTGATGTTGTAATGCTTTCGTGTATGCCCGTTTCACCTTCCACCAAACTTCCTTTTATGTTCTCACAAACTGCTTCACATGATCACCTTCAGCACTTCACTCTGGCTGTAGAACATCAGAAGGGGATGGCATTTTCTGCCCATACGCCACCTTGTATAGTGATAGTCCTATCCATGTGGGGGACATTAGAATTATAGGCTCATGTGACGAGACTTATATACATGTCCTAGTCCCAGTGTTAGCTGTTAACATAGTAATTCAACATCTTCATTATTTTGCGGTGTAGTTGCTCCATACATACATTTGATAGTAGATCAAATGGATTGGTACGCAATTCCTTGACTCTTAACAACTGGTACAATTGCTTCATCAGATCAGCCATAAAACTAGTTTCTTGGTCTGTGATTATGGTCTCTGGCACTCCAAATTCGAGAACCAGTTGTTGACCATAGCCTAAGCTATGCCACTGTACTTGCTTTTTGATCCAATGTTGCCAAAATCATCAGATATCTCGAAAAATGATCGATCATCATCAACAAATATTTGTTCTCCGTTAAACTCCTGTTAAAGTATCCAAAGACATCAACCCCTATCTTTTGAACTGATTCAGGCAATCTATGATGCCGAATTTTTTGATAACTCAATTTGGCAAGTTGTATACACGGAATACCGTTCTGGACACACTGCTCCACATCTTGTCATTGCGTTCTACAACAAAACTTTTCTGCGCTCCTTCTGTCTACTGCTCTCCTGCCTTCTTAACGCAAAAGTATGTGATCATGTGCTTGATGCAAAACTTCCGTTTGAAGCGCAGTGTTTTAGACTGTGACTGTTTGCTGTAGACCGGCATTCCTCATTAGCTGTTTGTGCTTTCTTCCAGTCAGCTAGACTTAGTCCCAACACCTGTAATACCGCAACTTCTCTACTCAACCTATCCGCATTTGCATGGTTCACTCCAAGTTTATGGATTACGTCATACTTGAATTCGCTCAGTTTCAAAGGCCATCTCATGAGCCAACATAAGGGTCATTTAACCCCAGTAACCATTTCTAGGATGCATGATCCATCAGTACCTTTAACTTACGTTCACATTAGCAGCAACGAAAATACGAAATGTTGTATATCACAGTTAGTAATTCCGTCTCAGTTGTTTAATAATTTGTCTCGGCTTTATAGATCTGACGAAATGCAAATTTATTACATGCTCCTTCCCACTTATCTTCTAACTCAAGCAGCTCCCTAAGTACAGTTGATTATGTCACATGACAATATGAACTCCTTTGTAAAATCCACAACATTTAACACAGACTCGGATGTCAATTATTCCCTCAAATTCTAAAATGCTTCTTGCACTCTGGTGTTCAATTCAGAGTTACACTTTTCTTTAGTAGTATGGTCAGTGGTTTTGCAACCTCTGCAAACCCCCTGACGAATTTTCGATGGTAATTAGCCAACCTAATAAATGCTTTTCTTTAACTGTCTGTGGGGCTGCAAAGTCACATACAGAAAAGTGAGACGACTAATTGTCCTTACTGTCCTTACTCTGTCCTGGCAGATAATGTGCCCCAGGTAAGTCACCTGTATGTGAGCAAAATGACACTTGTTGATGCTAAGTGTGAGACATTCAGATCTTAACCTGACGAACACTTCTTCCAATAGAGCTGTATTCTCGTCCAAACGTTTAGAAAACACCATAATTTTGTCGAGGCAACCCATACAGTTTTTGGGTTTTAGACTGCAGAGAACTCAATCCAATAACTGTTGGAACATAATAGGCGCATTTTCAATTCAAAAAGCGTTCTAGGATACTCGCAGGGACCAGACTGGCTCATAAATGCTGTCTTCAGTCTATCTTCTGGATCTACCTTGATCTGGTGATACCCACTCTTCAAATCCATTACCTACATTGCCGCTGGTTATCCAACGCTTCTGTAATATTCGGAATTGGGTATGCATCCGTCACTGTTTGTTTATTCAAGTACCTGTAATCACAACGAAAATGGTACTTCCTCAATCCCTCTAGTGAGTTTTTCAGAATAAACAATATACTTGCTGACCATGGACTATTACTGTGCTGAACTATTTCATTTCCCTGACTATTGATCTATTAGTTGCTCCACTACCAGTTGGAGATGCTTCACCAATCTGTACAGCTTGCGGTACACTAACGCACAGTTCCCTGTCAGAATCTGATGCTGTGTTATCTGTATAGTTGGCGAAGGTCCTTCCATGTCAAACAAATCTTTGTACTTCAATAATAATGCTTCAATTTTTGTGTTCATCCTGTTTCAAGTGACCAACCTTATTCCACAAATGCAGATGCGCTGACGGTTTGTTTGAATCGTAATCTAATTTCGAATTATCGATGCACTTCTCTTCTATAACTTCTATCATAGCAACTACCAATCTCTTTGGGAGATCTACTTCCTCTTGCCGAAAGCTGTCAAAGCTTATCGGTATCACAGCTTGCCGATTTACATCCCTCACATTTACTCCTCTGAATATAGAAATGCTTCTTGTCTAACACATCGTTGCTTGGCAGCAGTTTTACCACGCATAAACCCTGTTGTGGTACATCAATGCCCCCCGGTACCCAGATCACCTTTCCTGACCCGCCAGCATTATTTCATGCAGAATCACTTTTAATGTACTTGTACGCAGTTTTAGTTGTTGGTAACTTAGCAACTTGCTGCCGTACTTAACGTGAATACGTTCTCACCCCCATTGAGTTCAAGTGTGTGTTGCAAAAGGTTAATCGTAACATGATACCTAACCTGAAAGTCTTACATAAGTATTGCAGAAAATCCTTGCGTCACAGGTGGTAACGCTTCCATCTGCTCATGGAACCACACATTCCCTACCTCAAGCTGCATTGGCCGTACCAAATTTAACTTGTTATCCTCTGTTGTGCACAGTCGGAGTTTCCAGTCCCCTCTTGTTCACAAGACTCAGACTGACAATCGGTACATGTGCCCCAGTGTCTGCTGAACCTCTGCACTTCTTATTTTTCATCCAAGCCATCAAGAAACAATCCGCTCATGCCTGTACTATGTCAGCACCATTATTTACTGGGAATGCCTCCCGGGGGCAGGAACATCCCCTTAACTATTTAACGGTTTCTTCCCGTCTACCCCTTTCTCATATCTTTCAGCCCTACTCTCCCAAGCCTTATGCCGAAAACACTGACAATAACGACTTTGTGACTGGCGATACTGTGCCTCCAGATGGCCCTATTTCCCACATTGGTAACACCCTTGATCTGGCGCGAATATTTGCCGATCCCCATGTATTCTACTCACACTATCTCTTGCACGTGCGTCGCAACCCGAAGTACTATCCCTAGATCCTCAGGGTTCTTCGTTCACACTCGTCGTGAAAAATCAGGTGTAATGCCTTTCAGGAAAACACATCCAAAGTCCTACTCTCTGCCTCCTTAAGTAGCACTCTATATTCCTCCAGATTTCGAGATAACTCGTACGTCTGTACGCTTATCCTCCAAATTCTGTCGGAAACTCCTCTATTATTTCTTTCTCTTTCTGTGTCATTGTGTTCAACTTCACCTTACACAATCGGACATTATTCTGCCTCCTGAAACTCTAATGTAACATCTCATCTATTTCTGAAAATGTGGAGATTTTGCATAAGCCCTCAGGATACAAAACACAAGTTTTTGCACACCCATGAAACGATGCTTAGCCGTATGCAAACACACCTTCTCCAACCATCCAGCCAATTAAGAAAACTTGGTCGTGGCCTAGACATCACTTATGAACAGATTCACATCCTCTGACGTTTTGCTGGAGAAAGGAGATACAAAGTTTGCAGCAGAAGGACTCAATTGACCTGTCAAGAAGCTTATTGCATCACTAGTCCAGGTGGATTGTGTTCAGGCAGTTTTAGCATGCAGTTACCTGTTAACAGTCAGTCAAAACTGGGATATAATTCAATTACAGCGCCTATTCATAGCCCAGTGACAACCTGAACAGTATTCTGCAGCATGGTCATATCTCATACAGGTGGTACAAATAGCAGGTACAACCTTATCACATGGAGCAGTGTGACCAGTCAAATTACAAACGACACATCTAATTGATAAAAATAACCGTGAGAAATATGCCCCTAAATTGAGATAGGTCTGCTGTCTCAGTTGGTTTCTCAAATGAAACTGTCCAGCCCCTACGCATTATTCTGAACGTGGTATACGAACACGATAGGCACGATGTCACGGTGACAGTCTTCTGAGTGGCTCATCAGCTGCCATTGTCGTTCTGGTCTCGAATATGGCTCCTGGAAGCTCATAAAGATGCAGTCATCTTCGCCCAACAGTATAGCGGAGATGTACTGGAGAACTGGAACAATCTTGAGCACTCTGTTATCTAGCATCAACTAGAGAAATGAGTGCACACGAGGTGAACACGTTTTCTCGTTCCGATGGAGTAATTACTGTCCTATCGGCTGGCGTACTTATTATAATTAAGAGTTAGTTTCAGGCAACTGTCAGCAGCATCGATAAACTTGGAGAAATGCATGATACACTCTGTGTTGCCTTATAGTGCATTTATTCTGTACTGGTTTCGATCGTGAACCATCTTCACAGCGGAAAGATTTATTGTAACAACTTCACATGGCATGCATGCTGTTTAACTAGGAAAGTATACGCCATTGCTGACTTGAGAACATAAAAAATTGCATTGGCATATGCTTCCCTCGTTAAATAGCATGTGTGCCATGTGAAGTTGCGATAGATATTATTCCACTGTGAAGATGCGAGGTGCTATGGTTGAGAGATGGATATGTCACCCAAGTTCATTAAAGAAATCTGTATTAGTTAGGCTAATACGCTCAAATCTCCTTTAACTACCACAGTTTCTATCACGCAACAGACAATTTATGGAGTAAATTGTAATATGGCCATATCTGCGCTTAGCTTAAGAGCTGCGCCTTCGACACAAGTCTATTTATGATAATTTAATACCACACTCGTATCTGGCAAATGGCGCTGATAAAAAGGTGAAATTCAACTATTAAATAATACAAATATTTTGTATCACAAAGTGATTTATTGAGAGAATTGCTAAAGTATTACAAGACACAAATACTGTATCTAATACACATGAGAACAGTGTAACTTGGATGATGAGGCTGTGGCTGAATTCGTGTACGTCATTGAGCCCTACAAACTTTGTGTGCCGTAACACATTACCCCTGACTGTTACGAACAATATTGATCGGGAATGAGAGCCCTTGATTCAGATCACAAATGCAAGCCGTGGCTGTATAGGGGAACAAGGTGACAGCATAAGCTATGAGGGATAAATGCATTAGACAATTCCCCACTGCGCTGGTGGTGCAGAGACATTACCACCTGCAAGACTGGCCGCACTCCGAGAGCTCAGAGCACATGGATGTTGTTGCGTCTGCTCTCAGTGTCTGCACCTTGCATAAAGACCAGACCGCAAAAGCGCAAGCGTGAAACGACAAACAATAACCGATTTTTGTCTCCAACTGGTAACAGACAGTCTCTGTCCATATTACCATGACAGTAATATTCCTAACTATTGTGATGAGTCGCGGTGAGTGGCCGTGCGGTTGGAAGCGCCATAACACGGACTGCGCGGCCCCTCCCACCGGAGGTTCGAGTCCTCCCTCGGGCATGCGTGTGTGTGTTGTTGTTAGCATAAGTTAGTTTAAGTAGCGTGTAAGTCTAGGGACCGATGACCTCAGCAGTTTGGTCCCTTAGGAATTCACACACATTTTGAAATTTTTTTTCTTGTGATCACCTTCAGTCTGGCTGATCAAAAGTGAAGATTACGACCTATCTCTCTAGTCGTCCAGAAGCGAATCAATTGAGCACCTCAGATTACTTCACAACGAAAGGTTAGCGCCTTGTTCCCAATGTACAGGTACTTCTTCAGTCATGGGAGTTGCCAAGCATACTCTTAGATTCTGCAACTCCTTTCCCCTCCAAACCACTACAACAAATTTTCCTCCCATCACGGGTCGTCCCAGCAAATTCAGTTTGTGCTCTTTCGCATCAGCACACGTTCACACCAATCCACCACTCAGATGCCATTTTTCGGTCTATGAACAGGAAAGCTTAGGCCTGCAAGTGCCTCTAGTCGCTGGATGGCAGCGCTCTTTGTGGGCGCCATACTGTCGATCCCTCGTGGACACAGACATCAAAATTCTTCAAACCAATATAGAAAATGCAGTCGTCCGGCATCGTCTGGTAGGCGAGCTGCGGGCCCTAATGCACTAAAACGATTTGTGAGGCGCTGGCCCCAGCGCTGGTCACGTCCCAGACAACTCGCTATAAAAGGCGAAAACGCAGGGCACCCTCTATGGTGCGACGAGTGGACCGTACTCTGCTCTTGTCGCTCAGATAGCAGTGCCGCCACACATCTTCCCACACCTAACAAAGGGTGCCAGCCTCATCACCCAGTTTCTGTCTGAAGAAAATCATATCTCTCATTACAGATTCATCACTCCAGTAACCTTAATTGCCCGTCAACTGAAGTGATATCAGGTGTTCCCCAGGGAAGCGTCCTGGGACCTCTACTGTTCCTGATCTATATAAATGACCTGGGTGACAATCTGAGCAGTTCTCTTAGACTGTTCGCAGATGATGCTGTAATTTACCGACTAGTAAGGTCATCCGAAGACCAGTATCAGCTGCAAAGCGATTTAGAAAAGATTGCTGTATGGTGTGTCAGGTGGCAGTTGACGCTAAATAACGAAAAGTGTGAGATGATCCACATGAGTTCCAAAAGAAATCCGTTGGAATTCGATTACTCGATAAATAGTACAATTCTCAAGGCTGTCAATTCAACTAAGTACCTGGGTGTTAAAATTACGAACAACTTCAGTTGGAAGGACCACATAGATAATATTGTCGGGAAGGCGAGCCAAAGGTTGCGTTTCATTGGCAGGACACTTAGCAGATGCAACAAGTCCACTAAAGAGACAGCTTACACTACACTCGTTCGTCCTCTGTTAGAATATTGCTGCGCGGTGTGGGATCCTTACCAGGTGGGATTGACGGAGGACATCGAAAGGGTGCAAAAAAGGGCAGCTCGTTTTGTATTATCGCGTTATAGGGGAGAGAGTGTGGCAGATATGGTAAGCGAGTTGGGATGGAAGTCATTACAGCATAGACGTTTTTCGTCGCGGCGAGACCTTCTTACGAAATTTCAGTCACCAACTTTCTCTTCAGAATGCGAAAATATTTTGTTGAGCCCAACCTACATAGGTAGGAATGATCATCAAAATAAAATAAGAGAAATCAGAGCTCGAACAGAAAGGTTTAGGTGTTCGTTTTTCCCGCTCGCTGTTTGGGAGTGGAATAGTAGAGTGATAGTATGATTGTGGTTCGATGAACCCTCTGCCAAGCACTTAAATGTGAATTGCAGAGTAGTCATGTAGATGTAGATGTAGATGTAGATGTAGGAACTTAACGAGAAAAAGTTGAATCAAGGCAAAACATGGAAGGGAACAAGGTGCGAGAATTTGGCGTCTCTCGTAGCCCCTCACTCACAAAAAAATTTTGTTTTGTAGTGAGTGGCTCACTTAGCGTTACCATAGTGTGTGGTTCACATAAAATATCTGAGAAGTTGGAACTGACATTTCGTCTTAATCAAGTCAAAGAATGTCAGCAGGAGCATGAAGGTAGGTAGAAGAGTTAACAGTTCAGCCGAACTTACTCTCCCACTAACTACAACACCTCACCCAACACAGACTTATTCTCAGGGGTACCACATATACTCAATGGGCAAGTCATCCACACAAATGACAGTTGGGCTCTTGGAAGAAGGCCATGCTGGAAGTTGCTGTTAGTATAGCACCACCTGGTCTCTTCAACTTCACAGACACTCTTAAACAATTAAAAATCCATTTTTTGTATACCCAACACATCCTCCAAGAAGTAAATTCTTCTTGTTACAGTAGTTTAACCTTCAGTGTTGTTCTGTTGACTCACACATGTACAGTATCGCTTACCAAATGAGGACTGTATATTAAGGGGGAGATGTAACGGAAAATGTAACCAGTTATTTAAAAATTCGTTACAGCTATATTTATTAATGTACAAATCTAAAATTTTGAGTGTGTAAAGCAAAAGAGCTGTATTTTAACAGAAAAATATAATAATATATGCAGGATTAATATTTTGCCAGAAATTTGAATTTTTAATTTTTTTACTGTCTTTTTTTATAAAAAGCCGCAACTCAAAGTCTAATCATTCAATTAATCTGAAAATTTTATTGTAGTGTTCTGAGAAGGTTATAAGGCCACTGAACTAGAGTTATTAATTTATGATACAAATTGTATCATTAACAGAGTTTTTAATTTTGCACATCCAAAATTGACTTTTTTTCTACATACAATCATCTAAAAATCAGAATACAAATTGCATGATCTCGTATTTTTAGTTCCAGGCAGACAGAAACACACTGAGAACAGTTCCTGAAAATGTCATAGCATTAGAGCAAATACTTTTAGAGAAAAGGCCTCTAACAACGTAAAAAGTGTAAAACAGAAAATGAGTTTCAAAGATTTTCTTTTCGTACTTCCACAGGTAATAGGCTTACCTCAATTTTAAAATCCTATGTACTGATACTCCTCATCCTCCAGGTTTCTCTTCTCTCCTCTTCGAATCTGCCTGGCTTGTATTTGCAGGTAAGATACTGATCTGTTAGCTTTCTTGACCCTGCTTTCGTCGATGGAACTTTTATTGTAAACACACCAAGATCTACGCGAACTCTCTTCAGCACTTCAATTCTGTCATTATTTCCGTTATTATAACATAAAACTGCATCATAGACTCCTATTTTGAGTGCTTGAAGTCTACAGAATATATTTTTGAGCATCTAATCCAAATTAAATTATTGAAGCTTTCATTTGCATTTCGTGTCTTTCCGTGAAGTCACTTCCTCAATAAATCAGGGTTTGCAAGAAACCTGAATGTGGACTTAATTGAATTCATAACAGGTACTGGTAATGGGTGTTTATGTGAATAAGTCTCACTTCTGTTGTTGAACTTATACCAATCATCTTTAGGACACAGATCGTGCATTAGTATGTGGTCAGTAGTTTGTGAAAAAAAAGTTGCCCACACAGCATGCCTCATTGCCTCTTAATAATGTGTGTTTTTCTTGATATATCTTCCATAAAATAACTGAAAAGAATCAGTTTCTTTCAGAGTAAGCTTACCTTTTCCTCCTAGTGGTTTTCCATCCTCAGGTACTTCGCCTTTCACCTCTTTCAGCAAGCGACAAAGCCTACCACCAAGCCTCTTTTGGATGTGGCCAACACATCCCAACTTTCAAATTGTTGTATTGTACGGATTTTTACATGTTACAGCATTGAACGAAGAAGAGTTCCCATAACCAGGGTATTTAGTATATCTAACACCATTCTGGTCATCAGATCTGTAGAACATCCTCAAAACTGCAGCCGCCTCCATGCCTCCACTTGAGCCACTATAATTTTTAGAGCTTGCTGGCGCATCATTTTCTTGCCACAGTTTCTCACTGTCTTCATTGTTGGACATTTCCTTATTGCGCACTGCTGGCAGTATTTAGACATAATTTCTACATCTAAACTTTACTTGGGTAAATACCAATAACAGATGCAACTTCATACAGAGATGTGTGACCCCTTTTCATCCAGGACCATCTACAGACACACACAGGTCAGTAACATTTGTAGGAGATTCACTGTCATGAACATCTACCCCAAGATCTATTTCTTTTTGTTTTATTTCCACCAATTCCTCCACTGATTTCTTCATAGAACATTTGGTAATATAGCGTACAGCATCAGACATTTCTTTATTAATTTTTTCGAACCTTGTAGAAGGTGGAGGCATGTTCAGAAAACCACACAATAAATTACCTCCTTCCCTACCATGTCCAAGGCATCTCAGAGCATATGCTAACCTAAAATTGCTTTCACAAGTACCAGTCTCAGTTTCTTTGGAGGAAAATGAAAATTTACCGCCACACGAATTACAAATTAATTTAATATCACAAGTTATTCCCACTCTTCTTTCTTCAACAATAATCATGCATTCCGTATCTCTACAGCTAACACTTAAACATGGAAACTTTATAGCCTGGTAGAGAAGCTCTAAATCAAAAAGTCTGAATCCAGTGGAATGCATATCAACATCATTCACGCACCTGTACAATTTTCCTGTCCCAAGTTTAGATGCTGAAGCTGAGAGCTTACGCTCTTCATTTCGAGCTGCTTCCTGTTTTTTGTTGGTAAAACGATTTTCATGAAACCGCCGTTTCCTAGACACAGTTTTTCCACCACCCATTATACACAAATCTTGACTTACACCTAAAGGTTTGCGAATTCAATCTTCCACCTACTAATATGTGTTAGTATTGTCAAAACGTAAATAAACCACATGCAAGAAAGTTTTCAGGCAAAGACAGAGATGTAAGCCAGAGATATAGATGTCAGTCAAAGATACTCGTATCGAAAGAAAACAGCCTTCACATTGACAAAAATTAATCAGTTTAACAATTAGAGGCATTTCTAAAGCTGCTGTCACGATAAAATTCACCCACAACATAGATTAACCAGTGTAGATCAAGAAAATAAAATTTCTGAAAAATCGATTTTTTGGACAAAAATCCAATTCATTCCTTCTTAAACGCAGGTGACTGATGCGATTTTCTGCTGACATTCAACACTTGACACAGGGAATTTGCAACAAATATTCAACACTCATACACCTGACAGCACAATGAAACATTATCACTGTTTGTGTGGCATCTATATACTGTCACATATTATAGGTGGTGATAAGCAATCATAATTATATGTCACATTATATGAGACAATTCGAAAGATCAAAACAATAACATCGCAACGAAATAAAAAACAGAATTAAATACGTTGCCACAGTGGCATCATCTACATCTACATCCATTCTCCGCAAGCCACCTGACCGTGTGTGGCGGAGGGTACCTTGAGTACCTCTATCGGTTCTCCCTTCCATTTGAGTCTCGTATTATTCGTGGAAAGAAGGATTGTCGGTATGCCTCTGTGTGGGCTCTAATCTCTCTGATTTTATCCTCATGGTCTCTTCGTGAGATATACGTAGGTGGGTGCAATATCCTGCTTGACTCCTCGGTGAAGGTATGTTCTCGAAACTTCAACAAAAGCCCGTGCCGAGCTACTGAGCGTCTCTCCTGCAGAGTCTTCCAATGGAGTTTGTCTATCATCTCCGTAACGCTTTCGCGGTTACTAAGAACACATAAGAAATTTACTCCCAGAATGAAACACAGACAAGGATTTTATTTTTCTGTAGTAAAAATTCATTGACAGCGAGTGTTGTATGAAATCCTCCGGGGGAGGTTACTCATTGAAGTAATCCATCTTAATCGATTTACCAAAAACTGAAGATAAAAATTAAAATTGTTTTAGGAAACCTGTCAAATAAAAAAAAGTAAAAACTAGTGATTAGTACCTTAAGGGGCGAGGAAAGATATCATATGTCCAATGCCCCCTATTGTATGGAAACTAAACGTGGTGAAATAGGTAAGGGAATGATAAGCTTGTCAACACCAAGACTGTAAAATATTACAAGACACAGTTCATTAAGGACTCAATATTGGGGAACGATCAACTTGTCTTAACATAGTGGGTGGGGGACTATGTTTTGCAGGACTGTGGTTTGCCACTGGTAGTACCAAAATAAAGAACACATCACACACTTACACTTCACCCTTCCACTCACTTCACACGGATCATCTTCCTCCGTGACAGTGGTCCAGGGATGCGAGCTAGCATCGGCGTGGTCACGCTGTCAGAAGATGCGGCTAGTGGCAAGGGCCATCAGGCTAATGTCCTTCAGAAGATGCATCGAGGATAGGTACCAGTGGGCGGCACGAGACGTCCTTCTGCATCGACAGAAGTACCGGCAGTCGGAGCATCGTGGCGAGGCAGCTCATCACAGGTAGACTGTTCTACAGGAGATTGCATCATCCGTCACAGGAAGTCTCCGCAGGTGTATCAGCCGTGATCGAAACACATGTGCCTAGTCCCTCTGTGGACCTCACCTCATATCTGCTGAAGACAGGATTATCAGATAGCTGTCTGACGAAAGGAAAGAAAATTGTTAGCTCAGGGCTGAGCAAGGAATGGGATGGCCAGGATGGGGTGGTACCACTGATTTGTTAGTGAGCGACAACGATTTGAAAGGTGGTTCGCAGACTGAGTCAGGTCTCTCTACCAGAAGAGAAGTCGAATTAGGATACAGGTGTGCACTCTCCTTTAGCACGAACTGCATTGTGCTTGCGTTCCGGCCAAGTGCATGGGAGATTGAAGCACGAAAACAGTGTAAGTCATCGGCGTGCAAACGAGATATTGATTCCAAATGTCGATGCCGCTGTCACCGTACATGTACGTCTGATACTAATCGTTTTCCCTTCTTTGGAAGGTGAGTCTCGGGGAAGCCCTCTTCTGGTCAGGAAAGGTGCAGGCTGTCGCCGCTGACTGCCCGGTCCGTCCTCTCGCTTTCCTCCGCCACGCACTGTTACTCCGCTCCGGAATTTGGAAAGTCCCCGATGTTCATTCGGCGGGATGCCTGACAGCACAGTGGCTCGGCCCCACGCTTTTTCGTCAGGCCTGGTGACTGAAGAGTTGGGTTCAGCTTACATATTGCAGCCTGCCTCACTTCACCTGCACGATTAAATGAATTCCCTGTGAGTCATTGTCCCCGACACTTTCACAATACAATTTTACAAATGCACTACTGACCATTAAAATTGCTACACCAAGAAGAAATGCAGATGATAAACGGGTATTCATTGGACAGATATATTATACTAGAACTGACATGTAATTATATTTTCACGCAATTTGGGTGCATAGATCCTGAGAAATCAGTACCCAGAACAACCACCTCTGGCCGTAATAACGTCCTTGATACGCCTGGGCACTGAGTCAAACACAGTTTGGATGCCGTATACAGGTACAGCTGCCCATGCAGCTTCAACACGATACCACAGTTCTTCAAGAGCAGTGACTGGCGTATTGTGACTAGCTAGTTGCTCGGCCACCATTGACCTGACGTTTTCAGTTGGAGACAGATCAGAAGAATGTGCTGGCCAGGGCAGCAGTCGAATATTTTCTGTATCCAGAAAGGCCCGTACAGGACCTGCAACATGCGGTCGTGCATTATGCTGCGGAAATGTAGGGTTTCGCAGGATCGAATGAAGGGGAGAGCCACGGGTCGTAACACATCTGAAATGTAATGTCCACAGTTCAGAGAGCCGTCAACGCGAACAAGAGGTGACCGAGACATGTAACCAATGGCACCCAATACCATCACGCTTGGAGATACGCCAGTATGGTGATGACGAATACACGCTTCGAATGTGCGCTCACCGCGATGCCGCCAAACACGAATGCGACCATCATGATGCTGTAAGAAGAACCTGGATTCATCCGAAAAAATGACGATTTGCCATTCGTGCACCCAGGTTCGTCGCTGAGTACACCATCGCTGTCGCTCCTGTCTGTGATGCAGCGCCAAGGGTAACCACAGCCGTGGTCTCCGAGCAGATAATCCATGCTGCTGCTAACGTCGTGGAACTGTTCGTGCAGATGGTTGTAGTCTTGCAAACGTCCCATCTGTTGATTCAGGGATCGAGACGTGGCTGCACGATCCGTTACAGTCATTCGGATAAGATGCCTGTCATCTCGACTGCTAGTGATACGAGGCCGTTGGGATTCAGCACGGCGTTCCGTATTACGCTCCTGAACCCACCGATTCCATATTCTGCTAACAGTCATTGGACCTCGACCAGCGCGAGCAGAAATGTCGCGATACGATAAACCGCAATTGCGACAGGCTACAATCCGACCTTTATCAAAGTCGGAAACGTGATGGTACGCATTTCTCCTCCTTACAGAGGCATCACAACAATGTTTCACCAGGCAACGCTGGTCAACTGCTGTTTGTGTATCAGAAATCGGTTGGAAACTTTCCTCATGTCAGCACGTTGTAGGTGTCGGCACCGGCGCCAACCTTGTGTGAATGCTCTGGAAAGCTAATCATTTGCATATCACAGCATCTTCTTCCTGTCGGTTAAATTTCGCGTCTGTAGCACGTCATCTTCGTGGTGTAGCAATTTTAATGAGCAGCAGTGTACATTGCACAGACAGAAATTAAAATATAGTCTTTACCCTGATAACATTAATCGCTAGTGTTCAGTTGAGTTTGCAATGTTGCCATTATCAAGTCTGAATCGCTTACAGGAAAGTTTGCTTATTTAAAAGACTTTGTCCATCTTACTAAAATTAAAGTTGTGCTGCATAATCCTGTAGGGCCCAACTAACCTAATGGTACAAAAATCGAGCTCTCTTATGGCCTAGAAAACCTTCACCCAAAACAATAAATAGATGCAAAATCAAGAGACAGAAAAAAGTGTCATAATTATCCCAATTCCCAGTATACATTATTGTAATAACACAATGAAATCCAGTTACTGTCTACCGTCACCATGTGACTAGTTGTCCATTATACTAAGTACTGCATGCTATGCCTTTCTGGCGCCACCGTCATCGACGACGACGACGACTCCAGTCACGTCAGAAAATAACATTTGAGGACAGAGTACAGTGTAATGGTTCAAATGTCTCTGAGTACTATGGGACTTAACATCTGAGGTTATCAGTCCCCTAGAACTTAGAACTACTCAAACCTAACTAACCTAAGGACATCACACACATCCATGCCCGAGGCAGGATTCGAACCTGCGACTGTAGCGGTCGCGCTGTTCTAGACTGAAGCGCCTAGAACCGCTCGGTCACAGCGACCAGCTAGAGTACAGTATATACCACAAAAAAGAACACTAGTAATCATCCCTGTATTATTAGGATCCTAGTGATCATAATGTAGAACTATGAAGTAGCAATAATAAAAACATTTTGAAACATTCCTACATGCTAGGCAGACCATTACATTTCACGGTTTGCGATTGCAGCTGTAGCGTTTCTAAAGCTAAGCGCTGATAAACATCTTTGTGCACTGTGATTCGATTATTAAATTTAATGGTTTTCAACGGTGTCTCTTACTGTTTCTGGTGAAATAATGGTTTAATAATTTTTTGGAAACTTTCGCCCATTGTGTTTTATGGAGTTGTTGTCATTTATTAAATTTAGTACGATAGTTTCCAGCCGATGTTTCTTATTGCTTGTAGTGAAATATTTCAGTAAAACTTCCGTTCACTGTGTTTAATTTCGTTGAGTGTTCCAGTGGTCGCTTTAATTTTTTGTTGTAGATAGTAAATTGTGTGAAATTTTTATGGTATTGATAGTAGTTGTGGTTTAGTAGTATTAATAAAAGTAGTTGCTTTCTTAGTAGAGAGAGAAATTCGAGATCGCAATTGTTAGTTCTTTAAATAGTCTTACTGTAGGAAAAGGGTGAATGGCCTTTTAGACCGTGTAATTTGTCCTTTGAGAATGGTCAGTTTCCTGAACGATTTAAGTACTTAGTAGTAAAGGCACTTCACGAAAAGTGATGAAGGGATAATGTAGACAATTTTAGACCTATTTTTGTGCTATCAGTGTTTGCTAAAGTTATTGAAAAGGCTGCGCCTGTACTTATAATTAATCATTTTATTCCACGAAAAATTCCACTGAAAAATGGTGCAACGCAGCCAGTGGTGTGCCCATACTCCAACGAAAAATAAGGCGAGCAGCTACCCAACCCCATCCATGTCACAAGATCGGCCAACTTTCGACACACACAAGAAACGTCTCCAATAACTCGAGTCTCGGATGGATGGTATTGCTATTCCCGCAACAGCAAAGAGTTGTTTCCTTGAATGAAAAGAAACTCAGTTACATTTCATTCGTTCTCAAAAAGGACGCACAAGATAACATCGTCGTCTAGTTTACTTTACCGGTCTAATCAACAACAAATAACTTTGTCAAAAATTATTCTACACACTTCTACATCTACTTTATGCACATTTATATCTTAAACACTTTAGCCTAAACGTACAGCACAGAAGTTCGCTACCTTAACCTACACTACAAATGGTTTAATATGGGAGGCTTGGTGGAGCCGAACGGATTTCTTGCTCTTCCTCAATTCCAGTTCTATGGAGTGCTGGTGGCAGACTCTCCTGATCCGGTGTCGTCCATTGTACACCGAAAAGAATTTTTGACAACTCTGCTTCAATTTGTTTGATAGCTGAAACGATTTCAGGGGGAGCTTTTGGTCCACTTGAAATACTCTTTCACATGCTTTCAGGACAGCACGTTCCTTCTTGCTCCGAACTGCAGACGGAATTGTGAGGAGAGCTATGTCTACAATTTTCTGATGCTGTAGTCTAGTTCACTGTGGGAAGTCTATCACCTTTCTTATTAAGTTCTGAGGCTGTCAATTCTTTAAGACTATTACCGGCGCTAGCTTCGTAATCCCATGAGGTGCCTCACTGATAATGAAATCTTGGGAATCCTTGAGGAAAACGTCCCAGGAGGTGAGTCGCTTGTGGCAATATAGCCGACACAGGTTGCCTGACTCTTTTGAAACACGCTCGGCCAAATTCTAGCTCGGGTAGCGTCAGGAGATAAACATTGGTTCAGTCCTGTTTCTTCGTAGTGTCTCTTTCCTCCGCCCTGACTTGTGCACCCTTCGAAAAAACTATTGAGCACACTAGAAATTTAGCACGTGTGAGATATACATGACAGTTAATAAACCTTTTGGTTTAAAAGGTAGCCTGTCAGCATCGGAAAAGGCAAAAACAATAATCCACCTCAAAGGCACCACTAAAAAATCAGTCGTAAGTGTACTAATCAGTCCGCTACATTCGATCGTTTTGGACACGTATCAATAATATTGTGCTCTTTTTCTGTTTAGAGCTGTGACATCGGTGATACTGCTGCATTATGATTAAAAGAAACGAACTTAGTTTAGAAAATAGAGCGCAGATAAAGCTTTCGCATGTGTTGTTGTTCTTGTTGTGGTCTTATGTCCAAAGACTAGTTTGATGCAGCTCTCCATGCTACTCTATCTTGTGCAAGCCTTTCCATTTCCGTGTAACTACTGCAACAGACATCCCTCTGAGTCTGCTTGCTATATTCATCTCGTGGTCTCCCTCTAACATTTTTACACCCACGCTTCCCTCTAGTAATAAACTGATGATCCCTTGATGCCTCAGAATGTGTCCTACCAACGAATCTCATCTTTTAGTCTGGTCGTACCACAAATTTCTTTTCTCTCGAATTATATTCAGTACCTCCTCATTAGTTATACGATCTATACCTCTAATCTTCAGCATTCTCCTGTAGCACTACGTTTCAAATGCTTCTATTCTCTTCTTGTCTAAACTGTTTATCGTCCATGTTTCACTTCCATACATGCCTTTTGCATGAGCAAAGGAAATCGCAGACGGAGATTTCGAAAACTGTGATATGTTCACACCAATCTGTGCATTCTGCTACTAAGCGATTTGCCACGACCGCGTCGCATGTTAACAAGCCCAGACTGGGCACAAGCAAATCACAGCAGACCATGAGGACCGAATGATAGGAAGTGAGTCGTCAAAAAATAGGAAGAAAACTCCTTTAGACCTCGCTGCTGAGTTGTCTGGAAGTTTTAACAAAACAATATCTGCTCGCACAAGTCGTAGACGACTTCAAGAAGCTGGACTGAAACGCTGTAAAGCCAGGAAAATGCCATGGCTCTCTGACAAGAACAGAAAGGCACGATATGAGTGGGCTCTAAAACACCAAACGTTCACCGAACGAGATTGGTCAAATATCGTGTGGCCTGACAAAGCAAACATTCAGGTAAATTTGTCAAATGGTTCAAATGGCTCTGAGCACTATGGGACTTAACTGCTGAGGTCATCAGTCTCCTAGAACTTAGAACTACTTAAACCTAACTAACCTAAGGACATCACACACACCTATGCCCGAGGCAGGATTAGAGCCTGCGACCGTATCGGTCGCGCGGTTCCAGACTGAAGCGTCTAGAACCGCTCGGTCACTCCGGCCGGCTAAATTTGTCAACTTGATCCTCAAAGAAGAAATATCAATTTGGATAGAAAACAACATGTATTAATTTAAAAACACATGAAAGACTACTCAACAATATCTATTCAAATTTCAGAGTTTTGGTACACAGTGTGCAACCTATGTTCGTCGCCTGATGGGCGAGAAATGTAATTCAGAGTGTGTGGTACCTACCGTAATACACGATGGAGGGAGCGTTATGTTATGGGGATGGATGAGCGCTGCAGGAGTGCGACAAATGGTCGTGTTTGAAGGCCGCATGGATTCCACAAAATAAACAGACGTCCTAAAATCGCCTTCACTGCCCTCTTTTAAATCGTTTTTTGACAATAGATACGTGGACGGCGTTAAATTCCAGCAAGATAACGCAAGCTGCCATAAGTCTGTCGGCACAATGGCTTGGCTTACGGAAAATAAAATCGAGCGTCTGGACTCGCCCCGCCAGTCACCGGACCTGAATCTCATAGAGCACTATCGCGTAATGTCAGGCGGCACACAGTTAAGTCAAAAGAGGAATTGAAAGACCACCTGAGCCTTGAGTGGAACGCCATACGTGTCGACGATTGTAAAAAGCTAGTGTACTCTCTACCAAAATGAATTTCTGCTATAATAAGTGAAAAATGTGAGCCCACGAAACAAAGATTTTGTGTTACTAATAAACATTATAAACTCGAACAAATTATTTCTATTTATTTAATTTTCTTATTTTTCACAACGCTCAGAGTTATCTAGGGTGTTCAATACCTTTGGCCAAGGGTGTATTGCGGCCCATTTTCAGAAACAACTCTCTCTACGCGATCCACCTGTGGCAGAAAGTCTTTACACAGACGTAGTGACACTGTCAACCGCGTAGCCTTTTTCAGCGGTGTGAAAATCACAAATTTTGATGTCAGTTCGACAAAAACCAGCATTTAACTCTATCCCCTCCGCGTTTTCGATAACGGTCTCATTAAATATGTGGCCGCTAAGTGTTTTAAACTATTGTAAACGATTGGGAACAGAAGGATTTGCATACTTATAGTCGTATGCATTGCCTTCTGGCAATCCTTGCACACTAAGAGCACACACCGGATTTTCCGTTCCACGTTCCTGAGGTGACAGCGTGTCCTTAGCTTCACGAAGCATTTTTCGGACCGAAATGCCTGTAACTTAAATGGATGTGCCACGTCACTTTGTTGATCAAATGTTCTGGTAGGCACAGACACCATTGCGATTCCCCCACATTGTTTCTCTGAAAGAGTATACCTTTCCGTAGCAGGTAGAATTGTCCAATGGCCGGATGATTCCGATCTTTCCACTAATCTTTGACCCTCAGAAGCTCTGGCTCCTTGTTCTCTTCTCTCCTAATGTATTTCATAATGCAGATCAGAAAGTCTTCGAATGCGACTTTTCTCAGTGGAGACTGTAATGGTTCCCCTCAAGATCCTCTTTGACGCTGGACCCTACCTCTATTGGGGACTATGGTAATGCGTCAGCTATTACATTTTGACTGTACTCTATGTATTTAATGATGAAATTGTGTTGCTGAAAATGTGTTTCCCATCTTGTTAACCTTTTGTTGGTTAATTTAGCAGTGAGAAAGAATTCCAGTGCCTTGCGATCTGTATAGACTCTTGTCCTCCTCCTGTATAAGAAATATTTAAACTTTTCGTACCCACAGAAATTCCCAATGCATCGAGCTCTCTGATAAAGTAGTTCTTTTCGCGTTTTGAGAGGACTCTGCTTTCAAATGCAGTAGTTTTCCAGAATCGATTTCCATCCACATTACAATCCGGGAAGACTGTCACGCCCACGCCTGTATAGGAACTGTCAGGGCCCATGCAGAATTCCTCTGCCAAGTTGAGGTGTGAGAGCATTGGCGCTTTCAGAAGTGCCAACTTCCAGGCTTGAAATTCGCACTGTGTGGTTTCGTCCCATTCCTATGCTTTTTTCTTTCCTGTAATCTGATTCAGACATAGGATGTTCTGAGTGTTCACATGAATGAATCGATTACAAAAATTTATGATATCAAGGAACCCTCTTAGTTGTTCAAAATGGTTCAAATGGATCTGAGCACTATGGTACTCAACTTCTGAGGTCATCGGTCCCCTAGAACTTAGAACTACTTATACCTAACTTACCTAAGGACATTACACACATCCATGCCCGAGGCAGAATTCGAACCTGCGACTGTAGCAGTCACCTCTTAGTTGTCGGTCTTTCAAACTTCTCAGTCGCTTCAATTTTTTTGGGATGATGTGGCCAAGAAATTTCTCAGATGAAATTCCAAATATTGGTTTTTCCATGTTCACAGTGATTCCAAACTCCTCTAAGGTGTCAAGTTCTGTAGTACTGTATGATGTCCTTGACATGTCTTTTCGGCTATTAGTAGGTCGTCAACGTAACTGGTTATGTGTCTTATGAGGTAATCACTTGGAATGTCACGAAGACCACGGATAAACGCAGCTGACGAAATATTAAGCCCAAGAGGCAGTCACCGGAATTGATAGAATTTTCCAAGTGCCAGGAATGATGTGTGCTGCCAGCAATTGGGTTGTAGCTCAATTTGCCAGAAGCTAGAACTGAGATCGACTGAGGAGAAAATGGACACTCCGTGAAAGTTCTGGAGACGTTCTTTGAGCCTCTCTGGTCTCACTGTCTCCGTATCAATAATGGTATTGATCTGACGTGAGACAAGAACGAGATGGATAGCTCCATCTGCCTTCTTGACTACTTTGAGTGGGTTATTGTAGGTGCATCTCGCAAGCTCTATCACCCCATCTGCAAACATTTTCGTGATTTACCTCGTCACTTTGTCTCTGAATAAAAATTTGGAAATTTGTGGTAAGATCTTATGGGACCAAACTGCTGAGGTCATCGGCCCCCTAAGCTTACACATTACTTAATGTAACTTAAACTGACTTACACTAAGGACAACACACACACCCATGCCCGAGGGAGGACTCAACCTCCACGGGGCACTCTGAATAACAGAGGAATGGCATAGGGTAACGGAAATATCTTAAACTCGTACTGGAAATTTTAATGTAGCACTGTTTTGGCAGAAAGACTTCTGTGTTCTTTAGTAGCATGTCACGTAACTCCTCAGGTGCAATGCACAAAACAGATTCGACATTTTTCCCCATGAACTCTTTGATATCTTGATTATTATTTCCTCTTCCTTTTCGTCTGCTTGCTGAGAGGACTCTTCCGAGGCGTGATCTTTCCTGTAATCACTAGTTGTACAATTGACACGGACGCAATTGACTGGAAGCTGCACTTATATCGCCTGCTCCTCCAAATTTGATGCAGATGTAATTGCCCTAGCACAGTATAATTTTTCCTCTTAAGAGGTCCAGAATGGTCTGATATTCACTTAGGAAATTCATCCTACAGTTATATCGATTGCCAAATTTTACACGACTAAGAAGTTGGTCTCTAGTTCGTATCCTTGACACATGAATTCCAATCGCGCTGCAAGCTAACTTCCGTACGTTTTCCTACAAGTGCGCCTTCTATCTTCATCTTTCTCATTGATGGAGTAGGCCAGCTCCTCTTCTCTGAACAACATTGGTATGCTGCCTCCGAAATGGCCGTAATACGGCTCCCACTGTCGATTATGCCGTGCAAATGCACGTCACCTGTGGTTGCAGTAATGCAGTAATCACGGGATGAAGGTCCTGTCGCGCTGTCACTTCATGCTCCTCCAACAGTATCTTCGATAGGTGCTCATACTTAAACATGCATACCCAGCTTGGTCCGAGAGTGTTTGAGGAATCGTTTTGAGCCGTCTCTGCACGAACCTGGCGTTAGTTTCACGTCGTACTAGTACTTCATTGTTGGCTATTGGGGTTAGGTACCCGAATTTCGACTACCTGGGCCCCCTGAGAACAATGGCTAGCCTCTCTCCAGTTTTGATCAAAATGCCGCTCGTCATTACCTCTTTGGAACTAGTAAAAGATTTCCCTTCTTCCCGAATTCTGTACTCGGTGCTCTTGTCCTGATGACGGTCCATCCCTATTGTTTCTTCCATCATTCTTCCAGTATTGTCCGTGGAGTTATTCTGTCCTGCATTTCGCTCCCCAGCAGTTTGTCTGTCGAATATCAACTGAAATTCGTGAAGTAGACTCTTAAAGTTCTCGATATTTGTTCCACAATTACCAACTAGAGCATTCCGGTAATTACTCGGTAGTTTACAGAAGGTGAATCCACTGATTTCTCTGTCATTACGAGGCTCGTCTAAGAACTGGTTCTTTTTTGTCAGTCCATCGAGTAGTTTTGTAGGGCTCCTATACTCTGATGATTCGAGGTCTGGGCATAGGATAATTTCTCGTTTTATCCGGTGCTGTATTTCCCGTGACCTGTATATTCCCAGAAACGCGTCTCTGATTTCTCGGAATGATAGACAGTTCGTCGCCACCCCGCGTATTTTCTCGGCTGCTGTCCCTTCAATGTGTCTGCAGATAAATTACAGCTTTGCCTCTAGAGGTCATGACCCCGGTAATGGGAGGCTGAATTGAGACACCCAAGCTTTCCCGTGGAGCGGACTTCCGTTTCCCTAAAAATTCTAGAATTTTAGCATCGACAGGAACTGCTTACAATCGAAGTCCTCTCCTGGCCTTGCGCTCTCACTAAGCCCCGAGTCACACATCCTATTTTTCCCTTCGTGTCCAGATACCTATGGTCGGTTGTAGTGAGGGACCAACTGTGCGTTACTCTGGTATTTAAGCTCGGCATTGTACAAGAGGTCACTGTGATGCGTTTTCTCTTTCTGACTTCACACACAGTGAGCATCCTATTATCTCTGCCGCTCCCGTGAGGTCGGAGCGCAAAGCACCCATGTGTCCTGCTCGTTCTATTTGAAAAAGACGTTTCTGTTCTCAGTATTTTCTGTGAGGTGCCCGCCACATTTTCTTCTACATTCGTTAGTCGTTGTGAGGTATCCATCACATGGTATTGTCCCTGCATTTTGAGGGATTCAGCTGCAAACGCATTAATGTTTGCAGTTCGCCTCAGTTTTGTGGTACGGTTATTTGCCTTTGCTGCGGTTCTTTTGCCGAATACCGCTTCGAAGTCTGCTTAGCCTCGCTACTGATCATGCCCACTACTGTTAGGTGGTCATAGATTTTCTCTAGTTGACTTCACATCTTTTTTCTGCCTCCTGACGTCTCTTCTCTGTCTCCTCACCTTTCGTCTCTAATTCTTGCAGTTTCTTTTTTCTGTTTCTTTTATTTTTCACAAAATCTGAAATAGTAAATTTTACTCCTGCTAGCGCTCAGAATCACCTATTGGTGCATGACACGTGATTCCTGTGCGCTGCTACATCGCCTTGGTAAGACTGGCGTTCTGATGCTTCGATCTCTTTCTTCTCCCATATTATCAAATTCACCGCTCTGCTCGCGACCAGTCATTGAATCTTACCTCACATTACTGTGTCTATCACCCTGTTCCGTAGGAGCGTGAACCGTCTCATCCGCTGACCCGTTTTCGTTCGTAACTGCTGCTCTGTCCTCCACGCTACACCTTTTGGACTGACTCCCGTTACGTCTTAACCTAGCCTTACTGCGTGTCAACATTCACGCGGATAGACAGCAAACAAAATTTGCAGTGCACGACAAGTGGTAAAAATTTTAAAATATGTACTACGCTTTCTAGTTTCCGTATAAAACTTGTCACATCAGTTTGCATAATCACTTAACATCCCCTCCAAAATTTATCCACAGCTCTGTTAGAAACGTCGGATATCGACACAGAGAAAACATGGAATGTGCTGCAGACATCCACACGAACAACAAAAAAACCACGGCTAAATAAAAAGAACAAGTCAGTGATTAGTAAATTCACGCTAGCGTCTTTTACCATCACGGAGTTAAAATAAATGAAGGGAGAGAAAAAAACTGAACTTTATTAAATGCTGACTACCTCTCATAGCCAACCTGGAAAGATCCTAGACACGGGTCACCATATAATGCGAGGCGCTGGGGTTGATAGGTGGACATGTCACCCAGATTCGTCAAAAAAATCCGTATTAGTTAGGTTAATACACAGAACCCACGTACCCTTTAACTACCGCAGTTCCTATCACGCAACAGACAATTTATGGAAGAAATTATGATATGGCCCTGTTTGTCGACAGTTTAAGGGTTGCCCTTCGAGATAATTTTATTTATGATAATTTAATAGCTGACTACTAGTTTAACTGATAATAAAGGTGGAATTCAACTAATGAATACTGAGCGAGTTGGCGCAGTCAATGTACTCGCATTCGGGAGGATGACGGTTCAGACCTGTGTCCGGCCATCATGATTTAGCTTTTGCATGATTTTCCTAAAATCGCTTCAGATTGTTCCTTTGAAAGGGCATGGCCGACTTCCTTCCCCGTCCTTCCCTAATACGATGGGACCGATGACTTCGCTGTTTGGTTCTCTCTCACAAATCACCAACCGACCAACTATTAAATAATACAAAGCTTTTGGTATCACAAAGCGAATTAGCGAGAGAATTCATAAAGTGTTACAAGACAAAAATATTGAATGTAATATAAATAATAACATTGTAACTTGGGTAATGAGATTTTGGCGGAATCAAGTTATGGAGTGTGTGTGAGAGTATGCCTTATCACGTTACCACTGACTATTCAGAACAATACTGATCGGGAATGACAGACTTTGATACAGATCGTACATGCAAGCCGTGGCTGTGTATGGCGACAAGGCGGCAGCATAAGCTGGAGGGGGTCAAGTTTGCATTAGACAAGTCCCTACTGCGCCGGTGCAGCAAATACATTACCACTTGCATGACTGGCCGCACGACAACTCGGACCACAGGGCTAACGTTGCAGCTGCTCTTAGTGACGGTCCGCACGTAACAGACAGGCTCCGCCCGGACTACCGTGACCGTAATACTTCTGACTCTTCCATCATCTACACTTTGGTTGCCGGTCGGTGTGGCCGTGCTGTTCTAGGCGCTTCAGTCTGGAACCGCGTGACCGGTATGGTCGCAGGTTCGAATCCTGCCTCGGGCATGGATGTGTATGATGTCTTTAGGTTAGTTAGGTTTGAGTAGTTCTAAGTTCTAGGGGACTCATGACCACAAATGTTAAGTCCCATAGTGCTCAGAGCCAGCCACACACTTTGGTTGACCAGAAGTGAAGAACTCTAGCGTTCGCTCTGGCAGTTCAGATGCAAAATACGACCTATCTCTCCCGTCGTCTAGAAGTGAATCCATTGAACTCCTCACTTAGACTTCACATCGAAACTTTGGCACCTTCTCCACTCCGCACAGAAGAATCTCCAATCGTGGGAGTTTACAGAAACAGCTGCCAAGCCTACTCTTAGATTCTGCCACTCCTTTCTCCGCCATACCATTACGACAAATTTTCCACCTATCACGGATCGTCTCACCAAATTCAGAGTGCACTCTTTTGCGTGAGCACACGTCATACCGGTCCACCAATCAGACGGCGTTTTTTGGTCTACGTGTGGGAAACTACCTTTGGCCATTGGAATGTAGTGGTCTATGTGGGCGCTATGCTGTCGACCCCCCGTGGACGTAGACATTAAAACTCTCCAAACCGACGCAGACAATGCAGCCCCAGAGCCTCGTCTGGTGGGCGAGCGGTGAGCCCCAGTGCACAAATCGATTTGCAAGGCGCTGGCCGCGTCCCAGACTCCCTGCTCGCTTCGCTACAAAAGGCGAAAACGCCGGGCATCCCCTGTGGTGCGACGAGCCGACAGTACTCCGCTCTTGTCCTTCAGGTAACTCTGCGCCACACATCGCCCACGCCTAGTAAAGAGTACCAGCCCTGTCACCCTATTTCTCTCTAAAGAAAATCAGAGCTCTCATTTCAGATTTCAATACTCCAATGACCTTAATTGTCCCTCACCACTTGGGAACTTAACGAGAAACAGGCGAAACAAGGCAAAAAATGGAAGGGGGCAATGCACAAGAGCTTGGAGTTTTTCAGAGATAGTCCACGATTGAAACCAGTAGTGAATAAATGTATTGTAAGACAGCACAGTGGGTACCATTCATTTCTCCAAGTACTTATTATGGTTGGCGAAGGGATATTGCTAACAGGCGTCATTCGCAATGACCGAACCGCCCTCCTTTATTCCTAATTGTCAGCAGTCCCTCCCGTCTTAATAATTCCTTTTGGAACATTGTCCCTCTTGACAAACCCACAGTGAGTGAAGTTGCAAAGCGAATTGTACTTTTCGGATGACGTTACAGAGGCTCACCGTGGCTCGTCTAGCTTTGTGTGTTGCACAATTCCTGCTGAATCGCTGGCAGTCACTCAGTGCCTTGCTGAGCTATCTGTCTCTGCCGGTCTGCTCGCCAAGAGTACTCGCTTACGACACACGTCGCGGCTATTGATACACTGGTCCCACTGCATAAGGTGAATTTAGGAATTATCTGTCTTCCCAAAATGAACTGTTCCACTGTGTAAACAGTATGCTGGTTATAAGTGTCTCTTATACTGTAGTTTTCCTTCAGCTTCCTGTGCACGTGTAGTTTTAATAATAATTAATCTTGAAACGTCAATTGTTAATGTGTCCTGAGATCTATAGATAAAAGAGACTGATGTTGGGTAGAAAAGGTATATCACTGAAGTGAAAATAAATAAATAAGTATTCAACTTTAGCCATTCGCTTTGTGGTACTTCCCTTGTAAGTGAAACACACGTAACTGCACTTGGGTCTGCATTAACTCCATGGGGACACACTGAACACTAACGACGTTGCCTCTGCTGGAAAGGAACTATACCATACAATTAGTCATAAGAGTACACTTCTCAGTGCACGTCGGAGTGTCATGATAGAGCTACCATGTCCCATTTTAGAAACCTACGCAACTACTGCGAAATTTAGGACAGAGGTAAATATTGTAAGATCATAATCTTTCATATGGGCGTCTTAAGGCTTGTAGTGGCAAGTATTACAAATTTTTTCATAATTTTGGAGACTTTCTCATTTATCTTGACAATATGAATGATGATTTCACCTCCCATTGAGTAATATGCTTTCATAACGCATACTGGATGTACACTATGTGATCAAAAGTATCCGAACACCTGCCTGAAAATGACTTACAAGTTCGTGGCGTACTCCATCGGTAATGCTGGAATTCAGTGTGGTGTAGGCCCACCCTTAGCCTTGATGAAAGCTTACACTCTCGCAGGCATACGTTCAATTATGTGCTGGAAGGTTTCTCGGGGAATGGCAGCCCATTCTTCACGGAGTGTTCTATAGGATTCAGGTCAGGACTCTATGTAGGCCAGTCCATTACAGGGATGTTATTGTCGTGTAACCACTCCGCCACAGGCCGTGAATTATGAACAGGTGCTCGATCGTGTTGAAAGATGCAGTCGCCATCCCCCGAATTACTCTTCAACTGTGGAAAGCAAGAAGGTGCTTAAAACATCAGTGGAAGCCTGTGCTGTGATAGTGCTACGCAAAACAACTGGTGCAAGCCCTCTCCATAAAAAAAAAAAACACGACCACACCATAACACCACCGCCTCCGAATTTTACTGTTGGCACTACACACGCTGACAGATGACATTCACCGGGCATTCGCCATACCCACATCCTGCCATCGGTTCGCCACATTGTGTACCGTGATTCGTCTCTCCGCACAACGTTTTTCCACTGTTCAATCGTCCAATGTTTACGCTTCGTACATGAAATGAGGCGTCGTTTGGCGTTTATTGGCGTGATGTGTGGCTTATGAGCAGCCGCTCGACCATGAAATCCACGTTTTCTCACCTTCTGCATAACTTTCATTGTACTTGCAGTGGATCCTGATGCAATTTGGAATTTCTGTGTGATAGTCTGGATAGATGTCTGCCTATTACCCATTTCGACCCTCTTCAACTGTCGGCGGTCTCTGTCAGCTTTTGTGCTGTACATGTCCCTTCAAGTTTCCACTTCACTATCACAACGGAAACAGTGGACCTAGGGATGTTTAGGAGTGTGGAAATGTCTCGTACAGACGTATGACACAAGTGACACCCAATCAAGTGACAACTTTCGAAGTGCATGAGTTCCGCGGAGCGCCTCATTCTGCTCTCTCATGATGTCTAATGACTACTGATGTCACTGATATGGAGTACCTGGCAGTAGGTGGCAGCACACTGCACCTAGTATGAAAAAAGTATGTTCTTGGGGGTGTGCGGATACTTTTGATCACATAGTGTATGTGGTAGGGAGATGAAGGCAGGCACATGGATCTGAAGAAGTTCTTCGATAGGTACTTAGAGATAAGAAAAAAATAATATTAAGACTAAACGCACTGGCACCGACTGTTTGGATTAGATTGATGAAAAAGGAAATTGATTATGTTGTTGTCAAAGGATCCATCCCGAAACGACAGAAAACTTTAATCTGGGTTTTCATATGGGGATGTGAACCACTGTCCTTCTGAATGCAAGAGATAAGAAAAGACTAAGATGATGACTTAATACAAGGTACAGAAGATTTTAGAAAACGTGCAGAAGCAACATATAAAGAGGTACGATGAATAGACGACATAACACATGCAGGAACAACAGTGAAGGTAAACTGAAGACCCAAGCCCATGGAGAAAGCTTGAGAAGAACCTTATTTAGTAATGTATGCCAAATGACTGATGATGGCAGAATATGACGTCATAACTGAAGATGGTGTTATGATTGTGATCATCTGGCAATACAGTGATCAGCCAAAACGTTACTACCACGGCCCACTACGCGATTGTTTTGCTGTTTTGTGACATTGAGGGAATGTGACGCGATAAGGAAACTGCATAACCGGAACAGATTCCAGTGAGAAAACATAGCGATGATACGGGCTGTAAACAGAGAAATCCACTGACTTTAACCGACGGGTGATGGATATCACAATTACAATCGCAGTGGACACGCTATCGTCGTGATAAGACGTTGGATCAATGGCAACGCGTAGTCTGTACATAGAAATCACGTTTCTTGTAACACTAGGTTAATGATCGTGTCCAGACACATCTCGTCCAGGCGAATGGCTGCTGAAAACATGCATCGCGCCGTGGAAGCAGGCTGGTGGGGGGGGGGGGGGGGGGGCAGTATTGCGGTAGCGAAGACATTCGCCTGGGCTTCCACGGGTCCTGTGATAGAGATGGAAAGCACAATTGCATTCGTAGATTACGTGAACATTATTGCAGACCAGCTGCATCCCTCCACGCTGGATGTCTTCCCTGATAGCGATGGCATCTTCCATTAGAGAAACTATGCACGTCATAACGCTAGAATCATGCAGCATGGGTTTGAGGAGCACGATACTGGACTTCCGTTGTGGTCTTGGCCAACAAATGCGGATGAGCTGATCGCGATAGAACGAACAGAGCAGGGACAGCAGTTCCGTGCCCGCAAACCACCGACCTGTGTTCACCTAGAATTTTTAGCGACCTGTCCACAGAAATTTAGAGCTACATACCTACGGAAACCCACCTGGGACTTTCCAAATCAACTGTGAGACAATTGTCTGTAGAGAACAGCCAATATCATAATGTATGAAGTCCAGATCGAAGTCCAACAGTAGGAGCATACAAGAAAGACTTTTAAGCGTATGCGAAATGACAGTGCTCATTTTTTTGTTGTTCTTTTTAATTTTTAGTCTCTGCAGCTAAACGTACAGTGGCCTGTTTGGTTTCTGTCCCATTGTAAATTAAAGGTATTTTGAGCCAAATTCCAGTCGAATGGTAATTCCCAATTGGGAATCTTTGGGGTGAGACTTACAATTCCGATTTTTGCTTTACATGTAAGGGAGACCTCCTGAAAACCTTGGTCAGAATTGGGGAATGGGAACTATTTTTAATTTATTACTGAAACAATATGTAGCGGATAGAAATACAAAACCCTATCATACGTGTAAGTGAATTTTTCTCATTTGTATATAAAGTAAAGTCGGTGAGTTGCACGATATTTGAAAGTGTATGCATGTCGCTACCGACCGCAGGTGATGTAAATGACGGCATGCGTTCGGCTAGCTGAATGATGTCCACAGGGCTCGCGACGTAGCTTGGAATAGTCAAGCAAGGAATCTTTTCAGCGCAGCCTTTTCTGCTGGCGACCGTTGTCGGATCTGAGCTTAGATGAAGAGCACTGGACCAAATTAACAAAACGTCTAACGGTCTTGTTTCCTGTTATTAGCAACCTGCAGTGCGAAAACAACACGAAATTGCTTCTTCTGTTATTTCTGTGTTACGGACTGAGTTAATGACTTTGCATGTTTACACAGTCATTTAATGAAGCTACACTCCTGGAAATGGAAAAAAGAACACATTGACACCGGTGTGTCAGACCCACCACACTTGCTCCGGACACTGCGAGAGGGCTGTACAAGCAATGGTCACACGCACGGCACAGCGGACACTCCAGGAACCGCGGTGTTGGCCGTCGAATGGCGCTAGCTGCGCAGCATTTGTGCACCGCCGCCGTCAGTGTCAGCCAGTTTGCCGTGGCATACGGAGCTCCATCGCAGTCTTTAACACTGGTAACATGCCGCAACAGCGTGGACGTGAACCGTATGTGCAGTTGACGGACTTTGAGCGAGGGCGTATAGTGGGCATGCGGGAGGCCGGGTGGACGTACCGCCGAATTGCTCAACACGTGGGGCGTGAAGTCTCCACAGTACATCGATGTTGTCGCCTGTGGTCGGCGGAAGGTGCACGTGGTCGTCGACCTGGGACCGGACCGCAGCGACGCACGGATGCACGCCAAGACCGTAGGATCATACGCAGTGCCGTAGGGGACCGCACCGCCACACCCCAGCAAATGAGGGACACTGTTGCTCCTGGAGTATCGGCGAGGACCATTCGCAACCGTCTCCATGAAGCTGGGCTACGGTCCCGCACACCGTTAGACCGTCTTCCGCCCACGCCCCAAACATCGTGCAGCCCGCCTCCAGTGGTGTCGCGACAGGCGTGAATGGAGGGACGAATGGAGACGTGTCGTCTTCAGCGATGAGAGTCGCTTCTGCCTTGGTGCCAATGATGGTCGTATGCGTGTTTGGCGCCGTGCAGGTGAGCGCCACAATCAGGGCTGCATACGACCGAGGCACACAGGGCCAACACCCGGCATCATGGTGTGGGGAGCGATCTCCTACACTGGCCGTACACCTCTGGTGATCGTCGAGGGGACACTGAATAGTGCACGGTACATCCAAACCGTCATCGAACCCATCGTTCTACCATTTATTTATTTATTTATTTATGCATTTATTTTACCTGGCAAGTTAGGGCCTTCAGGCCCTCTCTTACACCTAACCAGGCATACTCAGATTGAACGAGTTACAGTTTCTACTTAACATTAAGGACATATAGCCTATTATGCAGTATTGATGTTAAAGAAAAAAATAGATGTTATAACAGTAGTACAATGATAATTATAACAATAAAAAATAATTATAACAATCAATAATAACAATAATAATAGTAATAATAATAATAATAATAATAGTAATAATAATAATAATAATAATGACTATGTATATGAAAGTAAACATACTTTTCTTTTCTGAATGTCAGTCCCATTGTTAGTTGGGAATTTTCTCGTTATGTTCTTGCAGCTTGTGAGTTATTCTCATCGAGCAGAGACATAAGACGATAGAATGGGGTGAAAGAGATATGTAAGAGGTAGATAGGTTAGAGGAAGAGAAATAGAACGGTAAAATTCGAAGCTGTGATGGAGAGGAGAAAGAAAGAGATGGGAGGGGCACAAGAATGGTGGCTATACCGTCCCTAATATGTAAGTTTTGAGTTCCCTCTTGAATGTTGAGTAGTTCTGGATAAGACACAGATCACAGGGGAGCGTGTTCCATAGTCGTATGACTGAGATGGAGAATGACACGGAGAAAGATTTTGGGTTATGTAAAGGTACAGCCAAGATGATAGACGTATCCGATCTGGTGTTGCGATTATGGATGATGATAGGTGTTTAATGTGAGAAGATAAGTATTGGGGGCACCAGTGGCTAAGAAATCGATGAAGTAAGCACATCGTGTGGAGATCGCGTGCCGTATGTGGGCGTATCCAACCTAGCTGGGAGTATGAAGGACTGATATGATCATACAACCGAATATTGCACACGTATCTAACGCAAGCATTCATCACTAGCTCGAGGCATCTAGAATTTTCACTATTTGTGCCGTGTTGAACTACATCACAGTAGTAAAGATTAGGCAAGACTAGTGTTTGGACTAATTTTTGTTTAACATTACTAGACCGGCAAGGGAACTTGCTGTTCCAACAGGACAATGCACGTCCGCATGTATCCCGTGCCACCCAACGTGCTCTGGAAGGTGTAATTCAACTACCCTGGCCAACAAGATCTCCGGATCTGTCCCCCATTGAGAATGTTTGGGACTGGATGAAGCGTCGTCTCACGCGGTCTGCACGTCCAGCACGAACGCTGGTCCAACTGAGGCGCCAGGTGGAAATGGCATGGCAAGACATTCCCCAGGACTACATCCAGCATCTCTACGATCGTATCAATGGGAGAATAGCAGCCTGCATTGCTGCGAAAGGTTGATATACACTGTACTAGTGCCGACATTGTGCATGCTCTGTTGCCTGTGTCTATGTGCCTGTGGTTCTGTCAGTGTGATCTTGTGATGTATCTGGCCCCAGGAATGTGTCAATAAAGTTTCCCCTTCCTGGGACAATGAATTCACGGTGTTCTTATTTCAATTTCCAGGAGTGTATTATAATGAAATTAGCTTTAATTAACAGTAAGTACCCGCTATTTACCTCAATATCAACACAGTATCTAACCTAATATCTACTCAAAGAATTACAATGTCATTGGACAGTGACCTAAGTTGACATCAAAGGCAATCGGTATCCGAAGAGGCACTAACACACTGAACTATGACCGTTAATAAATTTCCTCACTTTGTATCTGTGCAGTCTTCTCCAAAATCAGCATGTGGCATTGTGGTACACACAGGTAAGACAGATGCTGGTACCCACCATTAAACCATCCACGCGAAAATCTTACAATTTGAAAATGCTGTAGAAATTTTGCTAATACTGTCAAACCTATCTGGTATGGGTCCTTCGCACTTGAGTAATATTGTAGGATGTGTCGCACGAGTGTTTTGTAAAACACCTCTTGTAGACTACAGTATCCCAAAATCCTAAAAATGAACTAAAGATAACTGCATGCAACAAAAACTTGTGTCGGCTGCTACGTAAAAGGCCATTACTAACAGCAGCATGGGAAGAAGTTCGCACCCCACAGGTTAAATAACACAGAAACTAGGAGCCGACTAGAGGCGCGTACTTTGGTCCGGAGAGTAGCAATTTTTCCTCTTTTCAAATGATATGATGCGTCTATTACACCGACGGCCCAGTGTGTCGACAGTGTAGTTCAGATTGGAGGCGGTTCTGTCACATTTTGAAAGTGGTTTTCTTTCCATCACTTGACACAGTTTATTCGTATTACCGTGAATATGAATCAGAATGTTCAACGTTCACGACGACCACCTTTTGCGGTTTCTTCTACACCTTCACGGTGAGTACTCTTCCGTACTACAGGATGAAAATCGGGCTGTGTACATACATTCCTGGTTTGATGAGCGCTCAGCTGGCCGCGGTGGTCTCGCGGTTCTAGGCGCTCAGTCAGGAACCACGCGACTGCTACGGTCGCAGGTTCGAATCCTGCCTCGGGCATGGATGTGTGTGATGTCCTTAGGTTAGTTAGGTTTTAGTAGTTCTAAGTTCTAGGGGACTAATGACCACAGATGTTAAGTCCCATAGTGCTCAGAGCTATTTGAACCATTTGAGGAGTGCTCAGTGACTGTGTCGTTCCTCGACTAGTCCGCTCAGCCATGTAGAAACCGTCTGAGGCTATTTCGATCAGCAGCTGCAACGTAGCAACGAATTTCCTTACAGTTATTCAGTTCGGCGGGCTCTAATCGTCAATGAATGACATCAGCTGTATAGGGCAAACATGAGGAAAGTTCTGGACTGCCTTCCGCGCCGCATTGAGGCCATCACCACGGTGTTAGCGTAACCTCTTTCTTGTCCGGAGTGCTTACAAATATTTGCACAGTTTAATCCACTAGTCTTGTGAGAGGTTTCCGAGAGCGGACGCGGAACGAAGGAGGGTAGGATGTCATAAACACCCCCAACCCCATTAGCCGTTTTTAGTAGTGCGTCTCCACAAATGGCTTGCAGAGAATTAAGTAATATAAAAACTTGGAGTATGGGAAATGACAAGGAATTCTAGAGATTACAAGCTGCAGGTAGCTCAGGACGCTTTTCAGATGACTGCCTATGTGAATGGACCTTGCGGTCTGACCGGTAAAACTACTGTGAAGTAAATAGGCTGACCGTACCTGCTGTCAGGAACAAACCTCACAAGCTTCGTTAGTCCACAAGTGAACTAACAAAGCACACGAAAGAGAAAGTGGGAAACGCTTCCAGCAAGAAAATGGAAAGACTGAATTCCGCAAGGTAGACGGTAACAGCAATGCCGTCATTTACACGCTCCGCATTCGGATAGCCAGACGTGTGTTCATTGCCGTAGTGCTTGGTGAAATACTGACAATGTTGAGTGTGCAATTCGATATTATACTGTTGATTTATGACGCTATCAAAGTTGTGAGGCAGTTTTCCTATTATAGTTCTTAAACTGAGTGCATGACGTATGTAGTTCTCAAATTTTCGGACGGTTCCTGTCAAATGTTATAATTGTTGGATGCTAAGCTAAAACAATGTACTAAGCACTGCTGTAAACAAATTATTACTATATTATTTTTTTAAATTTTTACTATGCACGATGTGTTTGTGTACGCCTTCGCCAGCACACAGGTAGAAAACATCGTATAGCAGACGCTGAACTAAGCGGGCCTATCACAAGAGAAGACCAAGACACGCCCCCAGGATACACGCCGGTAACGACACCTGGGGAGAGTGCATATAGGCCGCTGTCTCTCAATCTCAGTACGTCCTCGCCTATCGCATCCGTCTCCCCTCCCCCACGCGGATCCTGTATGCTCTCATTCCTTTCCCCCACCTCCTCCTTTTCCTTGAAAGGATACGGATCCTGTACACCTCCCGCAAACTCGACCCTCCTCACCTGCTTGTCTCGCCCATCCTCTCCCAACCCTGCCCGCTGCCGGGCCTGTATTCCCACGTCCCACCCGGTCGCCATCTCTTCACCCTCCTTACCCTTTCCCAAGGTGGCTTCCGGCAGCTCCCCCTCCCTGATGATGTCCTCCTCCCCTCCATCTACCCCTCCTATCAACTTTGGTCCTCCCTCCATCTTCCTCTGTCTGTTCCTTTGGGCACCCTCCCTCCCTCCTCCCTTTCTCCCCACCCCTCCCCCGGGCTTCCCCTCCCATGTCCCTCTCCCCCTCCTCCCATCTCCTCAGCCATTGGCATCTTTGTTCCCCCCTCCCCACCCTCTCCCCCCCTCACCTTTCTTCCCCTCTTGGCAGGTCCCCGGACTCGCACAAGCTACGTGGACTTTCGGGCGCCGGAGATTATCGCCATCTGTGTCTCGTGTGTGTGTGACGTCGTTTTGTGTTTTTAGTGTCCGCCGTCACGCTTCTACATAAACTTGTGCCATCGGATTCGTCAGTGTTCTGTGTGCCGTGTCAACGTGTTTTCGGTGTCGTTATCATCGAGTGTGAACGGCTCTGTGTTTTTTGTGTATCTGTGACCACTATTTTTTAGCCCGTCACTACATTCATTCTGTTTCTCCAACCTGTGTTCTGTCATTGTCAACACTATGGCTGAAGAGCGGCGTAACATGCCGCTGACAGCCTACCTGTTTGTATAGGTATTAAAATAACAATAAAGGAAAAAAAAATCTCAGTACGTCGCATCGGGACTCAGTTCGCATTGCACCTCAATACGTCGTACTGTGCTCTAGTCTTCTAGCCATAGTCGTCACCTCACACCTTAGTTTGCTGTGAGGGAACGTTAGTGATTGAATGTAGTTGTGATATGGACACGGACAAGATTCAAGAATTAGTACTTATTATCTGATTGCTGTTAATCACAGAACTTTAGATTGGACATCACTGGAGTTAACTACTAAATTGGTTCCTGTAATAAAGTGTATTTTAACCGCGTGTGCATTTTGTCGCCGGTCGGAGTGGCCGTGCGGTTCTCGGCGCTACAGTCTGGAGCCGAGCAGCCGCTACGGTCGCAGGTTCGAATCCTGTCTCTGGCATGGATGTGTCTGATGTCCTTAGGTTAGTTAGGTTTAATTAGTTCTAAGTTCTAGGCGACTGATGACCGCAGAAGTTAAGTCGCATAGTGCTCAGAGCCATTTGAACAATTTTTTTGCATTTTGTCTTGTAATGAGAGGAAACCGGCGACCCACTATCGTACCACCTTCTCCTCATCCAGCCAGGAACCACAAAACATTACAAGAGGGCACAGCCTCAACAAGTGGCGACGAGTCTGATCAATAAACTTTGAAGCTTTTCATGTGTTCCAGGTAGCTGCAGGGCAGCTGTCACTACAGTGATTATGTTTGCTAATTTTTGTTGCTGCATGTATTACAGGAGGGGAGATTCAGGTCGCGGCAGCTAGATTTCAGTTCTTTCGCATTAAGAAAAAGCCGGAAAAGACATACCGTCCGTGGTATAGCGACTTATAGGGTCTCACTAAGTAGTGTAGTTGTGGCAACTTTTATAGTGAGATGATGATCCCTGATGTGATCACATACTACGTGCCCGATAGCAGAATTAGAGAACACATTCTCAAGTACACAGAGCTTTCGCTGCATCAAGTGTTGCAAATATTAGAACAATTCGATTTCGGCGCCATAGCCGCCGATAAATTTGATCAGGTTCCGATTTGTCGGAATGAGATTTTCACTCTGCAGCGGAGTGTGCGCTGAAAAAAATGGCGTTGAGCACTATGGGACTTAACATCTGTGGTCATCAGTCTCCTAGAACTTAGAACTACTTAAACCTAACTAACTTAAGGACATCACACACATCCATGCCCGAGACAGGATTCGAACCTGCGACCGGAGTGGCCACACGGTTCCAGACTGAAGCGCCTAGACCGCACGGCCACACCGGCCGGCAAGACAGTGTACTTTCAGTGACTGCTTTTAATCCAAACGACAGTGTAGCTAGTTTGCGTAAGGAATTTCCTGAACTCTCTTCCTGATGGACTCGGAAAAGCTTATAACTTTGTAGCGACATTACCCTGAAAGACAATGCACAGCCTAAGTATTTCCGAGCTCAGCCCGTTCCCATTGCTTTACGAGACAGACAGTGAATCAAACTGCAAGACAATAGTGAGTGCTCCAATACAAGCTAGTCAGTGGGAAAGTCCATTGGTTTTGATGCCCAAGCCACCTGGTCGCATTCGCATTTGTGTTGACTACAAAACTACAATCAATCCACAGACAATAATTGGCACTTATCCATTGCCTCGCCTTGAGGAACTTAAGGATGGGCGTGGTGCTGGCCGTTATTTTTCTAAGATTTGCCTAATGCTTATTTGCAAATACCACTAGATGAAGAATCACAAAGTGTTTGTTGTTAATACACATCTAGGCCTCTTCAAGTATTTGAGTTTGTCCTTCGGCAGTGGCTCTGTAACTGCCATTTTTCAACATTACTTGGAACATCGGACCGCTCAAGTGCCGTTACGTTCGAAACACCTTGACGATATTATTGTCCCAGGTAGTACGCCAATTGCGTAATCTTTTTCGAGTGTTGATAGATGCAGTACTTAAGTGACTTTTTTCGGACATAACTACAGTACTTACGTCATGTGACAGTCAGGGTGTACATTCCCTCAAATCTTATTTGTTTGCAATGCGTGACCTGCCTTTTCCTCACAGTTCATCTGAACTGCAGTCAGTGCTTGGCAGGCTGACATACTACATTCATTTCATTTCGAACGCTTCACAGATCGCGGCTCCGGTGCATGGCTTGCATCGGAAAAATGTGCCTTTCGTGTGGCCTAAAGAGTGTCACGACGCATTTCGGAAACTCAAAAATGTCTTGCTCAGTGGCAGATGTTCAGTACATTTTGATCCTACCAAACCAGTGATTTTTGCAAGTAGACGCTTCCTCTCACGGAATCTGCGCTGTGCTTTCGAACAGAATTGGTGCACAAGACGGACCTATTGCTTTTGCCTCAAAGTTGTTAACTCAAACTCGGTGCAATTACACTACTGGCCATTAAAATTGCTACACCAAGAAAAAATGCAGATGATAAACGGGTATTCATTGGACAAATATATTATACTAGAACTGACATGTGATTACATTTTCACGCAATTTAGGTGCATAGATACTGAGAAATCAGTACCCAGAACAACCACCTCTGGCCGTAATAACGACCTGGATACGCCTGGGCATTGAGTCAAACAGAGCTTGGATGGCGTGTTCAGGTACAGCTGCCCATGCAGCTTCAACACGATACCACAGTTCATCAAGAGTAGTGACTGGTGTATTGTGACCTGCCAGTTGCTCGGCCACCATTCACCAGACGTTTTCAATTGGTGAGAGATCTGGAGAATGTGCAGGTCAGGGAAGCAGTCGAAGATCTTCTGTATCCAGAAAGGCCCGTACAGGACCTACAACATGCGGTCGTGCATTATCCTGCTGAAATGAAGGGTTTCGCAGGAATCAAAAGAATAGTAGAGCCACGGGTCGTAACACATCTGAAATGTAACATACACTGTTCAAAGTGCTGTCAATGCGAACAAAAGGTGACCGAGACGTGTAACCAATGGCACCCCATACCATCACGCTGGGTGATACGCCAGTATGGCGATGACAAATACACGCTTCCAACGTGCGTTCACCGCGATGTCGCCAAACACGGATGCGACCATCATGATGCTGTGATCAGAACCTGGATTCATCAGAAAAAATGACGTTTTGCCATTCGTGCACCCAGGTTCGTCGTTGAGTGCGCCATCGTAGGCGCTCCTGTCTGTGATGCAGCGACAAGGGTAACCGCAGCCATGATGTCCGAGCTGATAGTCCATGCTGCTGCAAACGTCGTGGAACTGTTCGTGCAGATGGTTTTTGTCTTCAAACGTTCCCATCTGTTGACTCAGGGATCGAGGCGTGGCTGCACGATCCGTTACAGCCATGCGGATAAGTTGCCTGTCATGTGATTCTTGAAGTTTTCCCGGCGGACATAATGTTCCATCACCTTTCGGGCGTGCACTCGGGACAGCGACAATTCTTCTTGCGATGCCTGTCATCTCGACTGCTAGTGATACGAGGCCGTTGGGATCCTACACGGCGTTCCGTATTACCCTCCTTAACCCACCGATTCCATATTCTGCTAACAGTCATTGGATCTCGACCAACGCGAGCAGCAATGTCGCGATATGATAAACCGCACTCTCGATAGGCTATAATCCGACCATTATCAAAGTCGGAAACGTGACGGTACGCATTTCTCCTCCTTGCAGAAGGCATCACAAGAACGTTTCACCAGGCAACGCTGGTCAACTGCTGTTTGTGTATTTGAAATCGGCTGAAAACTTCCCTCATGTCAGCACGTTTTAGGTGTCGCCATCGGCGCCAACCTTGTGTGAATGCCCTGAGAAGCTAATCATTTGCATATCACAGCATCTTCTTCCTGTCGGTTAAATTTCGAGTCTATAGCACGTCATCTTCGTGGTGTAGCAATTTTAATGGCCAGTAGTGTATTTACAAATTGAAAAAGCTCTCGCTATTTGCACGGTGTGACAACATTGCATCACTGTTTGGTCGCAAGTTCTATTAAGAGACAGATCACAAACCCTGCAGTCCTCGTTTCATCCGTCAAAACCGGTTCCTACACGTACTGCTCACAAATTGCGACATTGGGCATTTCTTCTAACGCAGCATCAGTACGAAATTGTGTACAGACTTAGGGTAAAGCGTGGCAATACTGACGTCCCTTCTCGCCTTCCAATCCGCTCCGACTCTTAATTTTGATTTCTCTGACGTATCTTGTTGCCAGATCGATGCGCAGGACTCTGAATTTCTGTAATATTTTCCACTGAACTACAGAAAAATTGTACAGGCCTTGGAAGTGGACCCTGACCTGAAGATTTTGTTGCATTGCATTCGCGCGTCTCGGCTTCGCTCATTGAAAAGTATTCTCGGTAGTGCGCGGATACTTTGGTCGTCGGCATAACCTTTCAGTACGAGTTGCTGAAGGATTTGTTACAACTGCTTCATCAAGGACATTGGGGAATTGTTCGCACGATACAGTTAGAGCGCTGGCACTGTACTTGGCAGGGCATGGACGCCACATTGAACAGACGACGTCACAGTGTTGCGCATGCGCGGACAACCAGTCACCTCCGTCACAGATATTCTCAGCTTGGGCTAAGACTCAATCGCCATGGCGGCGAGCTCACATTGACTTCGGGGGACCACTCTGGAACACTCGTTGGCTTATTCTGGTAGACTCTTTTAGTAAGTTTCCATTTGCGGTGTATATGAACTCTGCCACTCCACGTAGCACCATTCAAGTGTTGTCCCAAATTTTTTGCATTGAAGAATTGCCTGTAGTGATTGTTACGGGCAGCGGAACTCAGTTCACGTCGCGTGACTTCGAACAAATTAATTAAATTGATCAATTAATCACTCAAAACCCCGCCCCCGGATGATGTGAGGTGTTCTTAGCCTGGGCCCCAGCACCCCCCTCGCCCCTCCGCACTCAAACAACCTACCCTACTGTCGGAAATTTCGAATTTTGGCAGAAATTTCTTTGGCTCAGAGCAGTGCTGACGTCCCACCCCCGACCCAGGAAATGGGGAAATTAAAATTGGTGGTACCCTTTCCGGGAATCGAAACCTCGAAACCTGGTCCTCCTGGATGGACAGCCTGAGTGGAACGCCCCCTCCCCTCCCGACACCTGCAAACTATCAAACTATCCGGATGCGGGAGAGGGAGGTTAGTTCAGTGTACTTTATTTATTTTGGTCGGTTAACTGACGCAAAGATAGTAGTGTACCAAAGGCTACCCAGACATTGACCTTCGTTTGTGCGAATGCTCACAGGTTGCCCGAAATCTTACGGGAATCGTCACCTTAGTGTGCGCGAGTAACGAGTGGATGGGCAAATATCTATTAAGTACATTAAGTATGTAGATTGTGGACAGTTGGGAATCTGGGCCTCAAGGGAAGCGTGCACGCTATAAGTCCCTGCAGTCGCGCTATTCATTTGTGTCCTCGGTGGCTCAGACGGATAGAGCGTCTGAACATGTAAACAGGAGATCCCGGGTTCGAGTCCTGGCCGGGCCACACATTTTCAGCTGTCCACTTCGAGGTATATCAACAACTGTCGGCTGCTGAGAGTTCAATTAATTATCATTTATTCTAGAGAATCTGCACGGTCATCAATGGTATCTGTTCTTTCGAGAACAGTTATTATCTTCATATATGAAGATAAGTGTTCTACTTCATTGTTTGTGTGTGTGTCAAAAACACTTTGCATCATGGCAGAAAGTAATCAGAAACTAGTAGGTGAAAAACTAAAGGTAGATTCAGGCGATGTAGACTATCTAGATAATTCCATGATGGGTGATTTCAGTTCGATGTATAACAAGCAAATGACAGTGGTTTGCCTGAGTCATTACCTTCTAATTATGGTCAAGAAAATGATTTGAGCATGGTGAAGCCGGTGTTAAATATCTACTGATAGCTATTCCTAAAACAAAACAGGAACCAGTGTCAATTGCTGACGTGTTTCAGATATGTTTGCGAATATTCTATAGCATACGACAGAAATGGGATCAAATATTGACGGAAAAGGGAAGTCAAATGGGTTCAGAAACTAAATCTTCAATACGTTCTGACACTGATACTAAAATGAATAAACTAGGTTTGGATATATGGCTCAAATGGCTCTGAGCACTATGCGACTTAACTTCTGAGGTCATCAGTCGCCTAGAACTTAGAACTAATTAAACCTAACTAACCTTAGGACATCACACACATCCATGCCCGAGGTAGGATTCGAACCTGCGACCGTAGCAGTCGTTCGGCTCCAGACTGTAGCGCCTAGAACCGCACGGCCACTCCGGCCAGCGGTTTGGATATAGATGAGTTACACAGTGGGGTTGTAGAAATGGGATCCAAAATGGAAAATAAAATTTCGAGTTTGAGGGAATCGTGGAAAAATGACCTGACTCTGAGTGGCAATAATATTAAGAGTGATATTAATCAGGTCAGGCAAGAATGTAATGCTGAAATTGTAACAGTGGAAAGTGAACTAACTTCCCAGATTAAGCAGGTTGCTGCGAATAGCGAACAGTTCAAAGGATATGTAAATTTAGAAGTGTATAAAATTCATGAACATGTACAAAGTGTAGAAAATTGCTGTGAGGTTAACCACGCTGTCTTAGAAAGTAAAATGAACAAGGGAAAGATATGTGTATAAAGTTTGGAGCACAAATGGCTAGTAAACTTACTAACCTAGAAACTAACATTAGTCAGTTTAGTACTAGTGTGAATGAACAATTAGGTAACCATGAGAGTAGACTAACAAAAGTTGATCAGAACGGTAACAGACGTAATGTTTGTGTAATGTCTAATGGTGTTGTGGAATCTACGGAAATTGCCTATGTAACGCATCACCAATTTCTGAAAATTTATCTAAATAAGAATATGCATCCGAAAGAATTCTGGTGTGACCTTGAAGATGTGTCACCTAAAGTGTGTAACGATAAACAGAAAATCGGTTTCTTTACTTCTAATCTAGTAGGGGAAAAGGTGAGATAGAACAGATAATCATTGGCATTGAAAATAAGTTGCCTTTGTACTGGCGGAATAAAATCATTTCTGCTCCCAGGGATGACATTGACCGATTTGTTCATTATATGGAAAGAGCTGAGAACCTTTTAAAAGAAGAAGAAAGTGCTAGGAGGGAATATAGGTCTCCCACTAGATCCAGAGAAAACCGAGCGGACGTCAATATAAACATGGTTTCACTGCCGCGGGCGAACAGTTGTAGAGGAAGGGGAAGAAGGGGAAGTGACGGTAGAGGCAGGTTCATTAAGCTAGACCGAGATGCCAATTGCAGTCAGCTGAGAGACAATGACGTAATGGACACGCGACATCTGTCAGGTGGTAGCTACGTCAGAGGCAGCAATATCACACGTCAGGGAAATCCTTAGCGGTGTGTGAGGAGGTTGGCGTTTACAGACTGCAACCGTATAGAGTAAACCCGCTAGCAACGCCCTGTGTAAAGAAGGCACCTATTAAACAGTATTTTGAAAATAATATTAACAAAAATAGGAGGGCTAAGGAGAGTGACAACGCTAAACAATTTGTTTCTTTAAAAAAGGAAGTAGCATTTACTGAGAGTGAAAATTCAGAGAGATATCAGCAGAACCATTTTAAAGAGGAACTTATTTCAGAAAGTAAATATGTAGATCAGGAGGTGTGGGAGGATCAGCACCGCAGAACAGATTAGAGGCTACCTGTAGACTGTGGAATTAATATTATGAAAATGCAGGAGAAATAGGATGACAGTGTTGAGGAGTTTTTGAATGAAGCAAGTGGAGTTATTTCAGAAAGTGAAGACGAGGAATCAGGAGAAGAAGAAGAAGGGGGTATTACAGATAATTCCGTCAACACCTTGGACAGGGTTCCAGAAACAGAATATATTTCAGATGGAGAGCAGGTAAAAGACAGAGATGCTTTTTCCATTACGAGCAATTTAGTGAAAGAGGCTAGTAGTAGTTGAAATAAGGTGAAAGACGATCCTCTAAGTGTACAGTTTATTTCCACAGGAGGGGTAGGTTTCGATAGACGAGAGGTGGTGCATGATGTACTAGACAAACCTGAAACTCTATTTCTAAAAATAAATCCTAGACAACCTATTACTGAAATCATTATATTTAATAAGTTACTTGTTTAATTGACAGTGGTTCTGAAATTTATGCAGTGTCACAGGAATTTGTGAATGCTCCCCGGGAAAGTAAAGCAGCTGTGATAATGCCAGTAAATGGGTTAAACATTGTTCTGGCCACTGGTAGAAGCAATAAGGTATTGAAGCAAGAGTTAATGATACTCATTACCGTAGTAGGGGTTCAGTTGGAACACAACTTTTCGGTTATTAAAGGACTTAGTGTTGAGGTGCTGGTAGGTGCCGACTTTCTACAGAAATACAAAGGAAGATTAGATTTTGGAAACATTGGGGTGGTAATGAATGTACGAGGGGAAACTATATCCATTCCTTTTGTTGGAGAAAAAGGGTCCATTGCCAGAGACTTGCAAATACGCTTTTTCAGAACCACAGGAAACATTGAAGAGATTGATGAAGACGGAGAAGGGAAAGAAGTTGGTCCAGTTGAAATAAAATCATTTAAGTGATTGGGAATCAAAAACATACATGATTTAAAAAGATATTTAATGGAGCAGTAAATAAATAGCAGTAACTAAGAAGCTTCAAGGGACACACAGTCTTGGTTGACGATCACCAGGCACCCGAGTTGTTGACAATACTACTTCCCTCTCATTTCGTGTTATCGACCTTACTCTTCAACATTCAGAACTTTGGCTATCATCTTTCCTTCTTCCCTATCAATAAATGGTGTACTAGTGTAGTACAAGGATAGAAATGGATTTGTAGAGTTAGTACAGTAAAGACAAAAGAAAGACAGTTTTTGAGAGTAGTTGGAGTAAATAACATGACTAAGAAGTAATTAACCAGGATGAAAGAGGAATGGAAATGAGAAGAAAAGAATACTTTAACGTGACTGTACAGTAATGGCAAAAGAGAATTGCCTACTAAGTAAAGTTTAGCATTTGAAGTTTAAGATGTGATCTTAATGTGTCTAATTTTCCGAAGTTTGTGACATGTAGAAATGTTGATGTAAGTAATGTGTTCAGAGGCAAGAGAGGATTGCAAAACGAATCAAAGGAAGTTCTGTAATTGCTGTCTTTTGAAAACCACAGATATGTACTTACAGGGTGTTTGAAAAATGACCGGTATATTTGAAATGGCAATAAAAACTAAACGAGCAGCGATAGAAATACACCGTTTCTTGCAATATGCTTGGGACAACAGTACATTTTCAGGCGGACAAACTTTCGAAATTACAGTAGTTACAATTTTCAACAACAGATGGCTCTGCAAGTGATGTGAAAGATATAGAAGACAACGCAGTCTGTGGGTGCGCCATTCTGTACGTCGTCTTTCTGCTGTAAGCGTGTGCTGTTCACAAGGTGCAAGTGTGCTGTGGACAACATGGTTTATTCCTTAGAACAGAGGATTTTTCTGGTGTTGGAATTCCACCGCCTAGAAGACAGTGTTGTTGCAACAAGATGAAGTTTTCAACGGAGGTTTAATGTAACCAAAGGACCGAAAAGCGATACAATAAAGGATCTGTTTGAAAAATTTCAACGGACTGGGAACGTGACGGATGAACGTGCTGGAAAGGTAGGGCGACCGCGTACGGCAACCACAGAGGGCAACGCGCAGCTAGTGCAGCAGGTGATCCAACAGCGGCCTCGGGTTTCCGTTCACCGTGTTGCAGCTGCGGTCCAAATGACGCCAACGTCCACGTATCGTCTCATGCGCCAGAGTTTACACCTCTATCCATACAAAATTCAAACGCGGCAACCCCTCAGCGCCGCTACCATTGCTGCATGAGAGACATTCGCTAACGATATAGTGCACAGGATTGATGACAGCGATATGCATGTGTGCAGCATTTGGTTTACTGACGAAGCTTATTTTTACCTGGACGGCTTCGTCAATAAACAGAACTGGCGCATGTGGGGAACCGAAAAGCCCCATGTTGCAGTCCCATCGTTCATGCATCCTCAAAAAGTACTGGTCTGGGCCGCCATTTCTTCCAAAGGAATCATTGGCCCATTTTTTAGATCCGAAACGATTACTGCATCACGCTATCTGGACATTCTTCGTGAATTTGCGGCGGCACAAACTGCCTTAGAAGACATTGTGAACACCTCGTGGTTTATGCAAGATGGTGCCCGGCCACATCACACGGCCGACGTCTTTAATTTCCTGAATGAATATTTCGATGATCGTGTGATTGCTTTGGGCTATCCGAAACATACAGGAGGCGGCGTGGATTGGCTTCCCTATTCGCCAGACATGAACCCCTGTGACTTCTTTCTGTGGGGACACTTGAAAGACCAGGTGTACCGCCAGAATCCAGAAACAATTGAACAGCTGAAGCTGTACATCTCATCTGCATGTGAAGCCATTCCGCCAGACACGTTGTCAAAGGTTTCGGGTAATTTCATTCAGAGACTACGCCATATTAGTGCTACGCATGGTGGATATGTGGAAAATATCGTACTATAGAGTTTCCCAGACCGCAGCGCCATCTGTTGTTGATAATTGTAACTGCTGTAATTTCGAAAGGTTGTCTGCCTGAAAATGTACTGTTGTCCCAAGCATATTGCAACAAACGGTGTATTTCTATCGCTGCTCATTTAGTTTCTATTGCCGTTTCAAATATACCGGTCATTTTTGAAACACCCTGTAAGTGTATTTAATAATTTTAGTGAGGTATATTATTCTTGAATATAGTGTACGAGATGTGTTGGAGAGCCGCAGAGAGTTGGCATGTTATGCTTAGTGTTTTTCTATAAGGACATTTTGTATTTTTCTTGAACATTGTGTACGAGAGGTGAAGAGTCACAGAAGTTGGCTGCAGTTAGTTTCAGTATTCTCCAAAAGAACTTTTGGTATTCTTTGCCAATAAGAATGTATGCTCTTTATAAATGATGTACCTATTTTGTATTGCTAAAGCCACAGAAGCTGGCAAAGATAATTTTCAGTACTTGTAAAAGGACTTTTCTGTAGAATATGTATTCTCTGTAAATAGTAGTAGGTAAGATGTGCTCTGAGCTATTGAAGTGGGCATGAGTAATTCCAGTGATTTTATAAAATTGTTTTTCTCTTTGTATATAGTGTATATATGAGGTGTTGCAGAACTGCAGGAGGGGGCCTGGATGTTTTCCAGTGCTGAATAATTTTGTATTTCTTTACCTAATGTGTAATGATGTTTTTCAGAGCCGCAGAGGGTGGCAGAAATAATTTTGCAATATATTTAATGATTTATTTTTTTGGTGTATAATAGATTCTTTGTGTAAATTCCAGCAGTAATATTTTTCTCAAAGAGGGTTAAGAAAGAGCAAATTTGGAATCGGCCAATTTTGTAACAGTAACTTGCTTAATCACTAACATATTTTGAAAAAATGTTTCAGTAGTAGTGACAATTTTGGGTACTGCTGAAGTTTTGAGAAACAGTTAATTCACTTTTCACTGAATTCATTAATGCTAAATGTAAAGAAATGTTGGATAAATAATGAATGTGAGTTGCCTGAAAAAAAAAAGTTTGAGTAAAATCTAGATAAAAATTTTGAAAAAAAAATTATTTAAAAAGTTTTGCATTTAACTTTTGAATTTGAGAGGCAAGCTTTAAGAAATATTATCTGTTAGGATAAATGTGTATGTTAGGATTACGATGTAGAGATTGAGAATAGACGTTGTGACATACTGTATGTTACTGGTGCTGAGAGAGAACCCGAGGTTGAGACAGAGCTGGACGCTAAACATCAACGATGAGCCATTTTGTGATTCAAGTGTGCTTATGACCCATACTCATTTTACTTCGTTAGTGAAAACATTTTAACACTCCTCCAAAGTGTCAAAAATCTAGTGTCATAATTACAGACGACATAATGCTTCAACTAGATTTTCAGTAAAGTTTTTAGACGCCATTAAGAGACGAAATATTTAGTTTTTTTTACTTGAATTGGATTTAAAAAAAGAATTTGTTGCCTCAAAAACTTTTGTAAAAAAATCTTCTTCATGAAAGTTTTGAAAATATAAAGAATTTTGAAAAAAATATTGTAATATGTAAATTTTGAAAGTGAAATTTTGTTAAAGTTATTCTTTGAACAATAAAGTATTAAACTGAAAAGAATCTTGTAAGAAAATTAGATGTGTTACTCCTTTTCAGCTGATGAAAAATATATTTTTTTTTGTAAAATGAATTTCCTGTACGTCATCAAGCTCTAGCCATTAACAATTGACGTAAACAGCTATATCATGTTGAGATGTTATGTAATTTAAATAATTTGATCAAATGAAAAAAAAATTCTGGTAAAAACAGTTTGAAAAGTGTAGGTGTAGTTAAGGAAAGACATTACACCAAAAATTGTAAGAAAAATAAAAAGCATGATCAGGAAAATTTTTAGTTTCTTAGGGGATGTGTAGGGCCGCAGCTATTACGCGACTGCAGATTTTTGCAGTAAGTTTTGTTACCTTACGGCAAGCTGTTTGGAAGCCTGCAGTATAGCAGCATTCGGCGGCGGCCGACTTGTGGCCTGCCGTATGCATCATGGCCATACCTGTCGCTAAAGACGACCGTGAGAATGCTCGCTGTGACGCATACTAAATTCACTTATTCACCTCACCTAAGAAACTAAATAACTGTGTTAAATATTATCTGTTTTATTCCAAATTTGGTACATGACTTTTTCCCATTCAGACGAACTTTGTGTCAAAATTTGATACTGGTGATATAAAAAAAACCATTAAAAAAGTACTTAACCGACACCTAAGAAAGTAATTCAGTAAGGAACTATAATCTTTTCGTTTTACTTGAAATCATTAACAGAACTTTCAGTGTGCAGAATTAATTAAATGAGATTTTCATATTAAAACTTTAATTTTCATTTTCATAATATAAAATTCAGACAAAATTATTATTTGTGTCTTATGTCGTTGTGGGAGTAAATGAGAGTGAGTGAGAGAGTGTATGTGGGACATACGTTAAATTTCTAGATTAATTTTATCTAATGCTTTACGCAATCATAGCATGGGAAAGATATTAGTACCCACATTGCTGATGACGTATGTCAAAGCGTACTTGTATTTGTAAGAAGGCAGCCAGAATAGTTATTTGTAGAGTAATGTTTTCTAAAGTTATCTCAAAATTAATTTTCGTTTAGTTTCAATTAATAAACATTATTTTAATAATCTGCTTGTCGAAGTGACACCAATGAATCTGATGTAGTGATTGGTTCAGAACAGTTTAGGCGTGAATATGGTTCAAATGGCTCTGAGCACTATGGGACTTAACATCTTAGGTCATCAGTCCCCTAGAACTTAAAACTACTTAAACCTAACTAACCTAAGGACATCACACACATCCATGCCCAAGGCAGGATTCGAACCTGCGACCGTAGCAGTCCCGCGGTTCCGGACTGCAGCTCCTAGAACCGCACGACCACCGCGGCCGGCCGGTGTGAATATGATCTTGAAAGATTGATCTGATTGGCTGTTCATTTGATCAACTAATCAGAGTGAAGTCTTTCCCGTGCTATATCAAGTAGTATATGCGCTGTGAGCCACGGCACTGAGAGAGTCGAGGACTAGCCTTTGAGACGCGGAGGTCATGTTAAATGTGCCTGCCCGTAAAATGTGTAAGATGAAGAAACGTTTAGTCCTTTGCGTTCAGATGGATTTTTAATGGTAGCTACGAAGATTCTGTATAAGACTGAGAATCGTGGGATAGTTTTGTTCGGGAGATATACGCGTGTGACTTGTCGGACTTGTGCCTTTGTTCTGTGTTCTACTACATAATATATTTGGCGAGCAAATCTTTGAGAAAGAAATCCACTGAATGAATTATGTAAGAAATCAACGTTATGTGTAGAAAGTGACTATATATTAGCGTGATTATTCTCGGAATGGACTGGCTGCTTTATGTGTGACATAAACTGGGAACTTATAATAGCAATTTTGCTTAATAAATGTGGGCTGATGACACATGTCTAAGCAAAGGAAATGAAACCTACTTTTGCCAGATTTCTGAACGTTCAATGAAGATCAGGACTCCGTGTTATATCCGAAAATTTATTATGAATATTTACAGGAACAATCATAACGAAATTTACGCGGCCTCAGTAATTGTAGATATAAGGTGCTGTTTTCATCAATGCTGCTTTTTCATCACCTTGTAAATATTTACGTAGCAGAGTGAAGGGACACTGAGCATACGCCGATCTGAGGTAGGTGAATAGCTGTGGCTGTCAGGATGAGGGCGAAGCAGAAAATAACTGTCTACAACGTAAATCTTCCTCCAGATGGCACAGTACCCCTGGACACATTGGCTGTACTGATTGATCAACTCCCTAAAGCTTTCCTACTTTTGGGAGATTTTAATGCTCGTAACCCCTTGTGGGGTGGCACTGTGCCTACTGGTCGAGGCAGAAATGTCGTAAATTTACTGTCACAACTCGACCTCTGCCTCTAAACACAGGTGCCCCCACACATTTCAGTGTGGCACATGACACATATTCGGCCACTGATCTCTCGGTTTGTCATCCTGGCCTTCTCCCATCTATCCACTGGAGAGCACATGACGACCTGTGTGGTAGTGACCACTTCCCCATCTTCCTGTCACTGCTCCAGCGTCTGGCCCAAGGACGCTGCCCAGATGGGCTTTATATAAGGCAAACTGGGACGCTTCCACCTCTGCTCTCACCATTGAATCTCCCCCACATGGTAACATGGATGTGGTAAGAACGATAGTTTCTGTGACGGAAAACGCGTTCTTTAGGGTGCCCCAGCGAAAGACAGTCGCTTCGTGGTCGCCGGAGGTCGCTGAGGCAAGTAAGGAGGGTTTGCAAGCTCTACAGTGGCATAAGCGGCACTCTTCCGTGGAGCACCTCACAGCCTTTAAACAGCTTCCTACCTGCGTTCGCCAGCTTATCAAAAGACGGAAACAGGAGTGTTGGGAGAAATATGTCTTGACCATTGGGTGCCATACGTCAGCTTCCCAAGTCTCGACAAAGATCAAACCAGTTTTATGGTGCCAGACCCCAACAGTGTTAACGTAAATGGCGTGTTATATACCGACGCAAACGCGATTGCCGAGCACTTTGCTGAGCACTACGCTCGCACCTCTGCGTCGGAGAATTACCGCCAAGCCTTCGCACCCTCAGACGGCGGATGGAAAGGAAAGTCCTCTCTTTCAGTACACGCAACAGTGAACCCTATAATGACCCATTTATAGAGTGGGAGTTCCTCAGTGCCGTTGCACATCCCCCTGACAAAGCTCCCGGGCGAGACCGGATCCACAGTCAGATGATTAAACATCTTCCGTCGGACTACAAGCGACATCTTCTCGTGATTTTCAACCGGATCTGGCGCGATGGCGTCTTCCCATCGCACTGGCGGGAGAGCACCATCATTTCGGTGCTCAAACCTGGCAAAAACCCGCTTGATGTGGACAGCTATCGGTCCATCAGCCTCAACAACTTTCTTTGTAAGCTGCTGGAACGTATGGTGTGTCGGCGGTTGGGTTGGGTCATGTAGTCACGTGGCCTACTGGCTTTGTGCCAGGGCGTTTTCTGCCTAGGTCACTCTACCACTGATAATCTTGTGTCTCTCGAGTCTGTCATCCGAACAGACTTTTCCAGACTCCAACACCTTGTTGCCACTTTTCTTGATTTACAAAAAGGGTGTGACACCACCCGTCGACACCACATCCTTGCACATTATACGGGTGGAGTCTCCCTGGCCTGCTCCCTATATTTATCCAGAATTACCTGTCGCTTCGTACTTTCCGTGTCCACGTTGGTGCCTCCCATAGCCCCCCCCCCCCCCCCCCCCAATATCCAGGAGAATAGGGTCCCGCAGGATTCAGCAAATGTAGTGCCATCGGCCTCACCCTTTCTGTATGTAGACGACTTCTGTATTTTGCACTGCTCCACTAGTACTGGTGTTGCTGAGTGGCACCTACAAGAATCCATCCACAATTTGCAGTCATGGGCTGTAGCCCACGGTTTCCAGTTTTCGGCCGTAAAGTCGTGTGTTAAGCTTTTTTCGGCTTCGTACCATTCATCCAGAACCAACTTTACTTTACTGACGATCTCCTCACTGTAGTGGAGACATATCGACTCATAGGACTGGTTTTCGACGCCCACTTCCTTACCTTCGTCAGCTTCAGCAGAAGTGCTAGGAACACCTCTATGTCCTCCGCTGCCTGAGCAACACTAGCTGGGGTGCAGATCGCTCTACGTTGCTGCAACTCTACAGAACCCTTGTTCAATTCCGCCTAGACTGTGGGAGTCTAGGTTTATAGTTCGGTCCTCAGTGTTGCGTTTACTCGACGCAATGCACCACTATGGTATTCGACTAGCTACTGGAGCTTTTAGGACGAATCCGGTGACCAGCGTCATGGCGGAGACTGGAGTCCCTCCAATGCAGGTCAGGTGTGTGCAACTGCTTGCTAGTTACGTTGAACATGTTCGTAGTTCTCCTGCGCATCCAAATTACCGTCTCCTTTTCCCATCTACGGCGGTTTATCTTTCTCATCGACAGCGTAGGTCAGGGCTTAAAATTGCAGTTCATGTCCGATCCCTTCCTTCCGAACTCGAGTCCTTGCCTTTACCACCTATACTTGAGGTCCATTCGCCACTCAACAACACAACAACTCCTCCGCGTCGTTGAATACATAACACACGGATACTCGTACAATACAAACAAGGCAACTGGGGCGGTGTTCCTGGACATCGAAAAGGCTTTCGATCGTCTATGGCACAACGGCCTAATACGCAAACTTAGTACGATGGGCTCGTACGTCTCATACACTCATATCTCACGGACAGGAGTTTCAACACCGACGTGCAGGGCAAACAATCGACACGACATGGTATACAGGCAGGAGTACCCCAAGGAAGTATCCTAGGGCCCTTACTGTTTAACCTCTACATTAACGACCTCCCAGCTACACATAACACGACGGTAGCAATCTACGCGGATGACACTGCCATCCTCGCGCAAGATTGGAAGCCGTCTAACATTAACTCACGACTACAGATTGCACTCAGAACGGCGGAGCCTTGGCTGGTGAAATGGCGTGTTAGAGTAAACGTCGACAAGTGCGAGGCCGTTCTCTTCACTAGAAGACCGAAGCAACTGCGCAAACATCAGCACTGCAACCCAATAACACTACACACACGCCCAATACGTTTCCGCGAGAAGGTCAAATACCTCGGTGTCTGGCTGGACAGGAAACTACTCTGGGGGGACCACATCCAACACGTGACCAACAAAGCTAACGCGAGGATCAAACAACTCTACCCTATGCTTAACAGGAGTAGCACACTGAAAAGGAGGGTGTCTAGGTCCATGTACATGACACTTATTAGACCCCTGATGACTTACGCAGCCCCTGTCTGGGGATACGCTGCGCCAACTCGCCTGCGCAGTCTGCAGATCATACAGAACAAAGTACTCAAAATCATAAGCAACGCTCCACGCTACACACGCATCGCGGACCTTCACCGGGAATACCGGCTAGATACCATCTTGCAGGTATTCCAAAAACTCTCCACACGATAGTACAATAACACGAGACACTCGCGCAACCCGTTTATTCTTTCTCTGGGTAACTACGACCACAACCATAGATGGAGGCATAACAGACCAAAGACATTACTGGCTAGGAACTAAACATCTATGGTCCATAGAACGCTAAAACGACAGTACTGGCGAGCCCCTGCAACACAGTTATTACTGGGAACCCAGATGTGCGACCAGCTGAAAATCAGGCAACCTTGCATGCACTGTCGCAGATAGCAAGCCGCTACTGCCCTTACTACCCGTCCTACTGTCACAGAGGTTTTTTTCCCATGGCACTTGCCTTGGCTCTTTTTTTTACCCTCTGCCCTTACAACCGCTACCCTTCAATTGTTTTCGACCACTTCTATCTCCTGATAGACCATGTTAATGAGTAATCTTACCCAGACGCATGGACAACATCACAGCCCGCACCCTGTGACGCCTGATTCAAAAAACTAACATGTTTACGGACGTGACAGTAGAACTTTTGGTTTGGTCACCACGTTGGTGTGGGCGTGGAGGGGCCCCGTCCTTTATTATGAGGTCCATTCACCCACACCTGCCGGCTAGAGGCCCACATGGAGGCCGCAGCTTTGCTGGACATATCACATGGCTCTAACGACTCAGTTAACCTCGCAGCCCTCCACTGCCACTTCCTCTTGATACATGACATGTACCGAGGACACGAAGTTGTTTACCCCGACGGCTCGATGGCTGATGGACACATCGGTTTCGTGTATGTCCATGGAGGACATATTCAGCAGCATTCCTTGACCGACGGCTGCACTGTTTTCACTGCTGAGCTGTTGGCTATACCTTGTGCCCTTGAGCACATCTGTTCATGCCCTGGGGAGTCGTTTCTTCTGTATACTGAGTCCTTGAGGAGCATACAAGCTATCAATCAGTGCTAGCCTCTTCATCCTTCGGTAGCGACCATCCAGGAGTTCACCTACGCCCTGGAACGGTCCAGTCGTTCAGTGGTGTTTGTCTGGACCCCAGGTCATGTCGGAATCCCAGGCAACGAACTTGCTGACAGGCTGGAAAAACAGGCTACTCGGAAACCGCTTATGGAGATAGGTTTCTCTGCAATTGACCTACGTTCAGTACTACGCCGCAAGGTTTTGCAGCTTTGGGAGACGAAATGGCATAGCCTCAACACGCAGAACAAACTGCGTGTCATTAAGGAGACTACGAATGTGTGGCAGTCCTCCATGTGGTCCTCTCGCAGGGACTCTGTGTTTCTCTGCCAGCTGCACAATGGCCACGCTTGGGTGACACACGGCTACCTATTGCGCCATGATGACCAACCTCAGCCCGGTGCGGCCCCGGCTGCCTGTGGCCCATATCTTGGTGAGCTGTCCCTCTTTGGCTGCCCTGCGACGGACTCTTCAGTTACTGGACTGATTGCCATTAATTTTAGCTGACAACTCCTCATCGGCTAATTTAGTTTTACATTTTATTCGTGAGGGTGGGTTCTATCATTTGTTCAAAGTTGTAGCGCATGTCCTTTGTCCTTCTGTGTCCTCCACTCCATTGCTTTTAGGGTGGGGGTTTTAACGTGTTGCAGAGTGGATGGCTCCTCCTTTTTATTCTCATGGTCAGCAAGCCACGGTCATCTGCTCTCTTGTTTTTATCCCTTCTACCTGTTTCTTGCTTCTTTCTGTGGTTTCTGTGGTTTTATTTTCCTGTTTTGTACATAGCCGTGCTGGTTGTTCTTCATGTTCTTCCTTTCTCCTGTTATTTTGCTGTACGTCTCCTTGCGTTTATTCTTTCCCTTGTGTAATTATTTTACTGGGAACAGGAGACCGATGACCTTGCAGTTTGGTCCCTTCCCCCTCCCCCGCCGGCCGCGGTGGTCTAGCGGTTCTAGGCGCTCAGTCCGGAACTGCGCGACTGCTACGGTCGCAGGTTCGAATCCTGTCTCGGGCATGGATGTGTGTGATGTCCTTAGGTTAGTTAGGTTTAAGTAGTTCTAAGTTCTAGGGGACTGATGACTACAGATGTTAAGTCCCATAGTGCTCAGAGTAATTTGAACCATCCCCCCCCCCCCTTTTAAACCAACCAACCAACCAACCGACGAATCACCACAGAATGTCCCCGTTATCTCAAAACCGTCATCTGTGTAAAGAAGAAGAGAATTTAAACTCCAAAGAAAAAAACCAATAATAAGCTAATTCTATCATCTTGTTGAACAAATTACACGACCTGAGAGCGTCTCTCGCGTTCATTGTCTGTAAATGAACTGTCATATTCAGACAATCTTTCACGCCATTGGCACTCTTCGAAAAAAAAACATTCATTTTACCTTTGATGACAACAAGCTATAATTCAAGAGAACGTAGCTGTTTTGTACAGACAGGTCCCCTTTTACCAATGCGATGCTATATCATACTAGCACTTACGAAACAAATCGTGAAAGCCTGTTTCGCCCTGTGCACGTGGGAGATTTAACAAAATTTCAAAGATATCGCCGCTACGGAAAAAAAGAAACACCTGCCAAGAATCATTCCGTTATGCCCTAGCCATCTGTTCTACCCGCCAGGAGGCAAGTCATTGGTATCAATTTGATAGGCTAAGTAATTAAATTGATCACGAGAGTCAGTTTGCATGGCGAGTAATTTTTTGTCATTATTCGGGTTACACTCACCAGGTAGGTCAAACGGGAATCCGTGGAGGGAAGACGATGTTCTTTTCGAGGAACACTATTCGGAAATGACATCTAAAGCGGACCACAGACGGATTCTACAGCCCACAACATACATTTAGCGTAAGCAGCGCACTATTAAAAACACGATCATAATGCGTATGTTACCATCACCCTGCATAAAAATCGGTCTTGTGTCTACAGGCACACACGGGTCACTGAGAGTGTTATGCTTTCTGGTAGAAATGCTGTCCACTATTTGGAATCAAGTTTATCCATTTAACCACATATTTGCGTTGGATCCTGTAGAGACATCTCTTTAATGATTGCAGCCACTGGTGAATCATATTCGCATCACTCTCGTATCTTGAAAAGAGTCACCTTTTTTCTCACGTATGTGCTAAGAATCCCATACACCAACGGCTCCCACGCTGTTTTTTTAGACAGTTCTTCTGGATCTTGTAGCTGCTCCTAAGTCTCTGCCCCACCCTCGATTTAGCTTCGTCCATGTGATGATCCCAGTTTAAGTCGGACCTGAACGGAAGTCTGATACCACTATACCTAACGTCTTCTGCACCTTGTGGGAAACAGGATGAGCTGAGCTAATGTGGCATGACCGCGTTTCGACCACTCGGTGGAAATAGACCTGTGTAAAGTTTCATCACCTGTACTGTAGGGTGACCATATCCAACAGACTATCAATCACACGGGACGGTTCCTGTATTCTTCCTTCATAAGCAGTTTAATATTTTTATTTTTGGTTGTAACACACCCAATTAGTGTAGACCGCCATACACTTTTTTTTTCTACCATGACTCAGAGATCCGTGTCAGCTGCTGCTAAACCGACATTAACATGTCTCGATCCTCTGGCTCTCACAGAAAGCTGAATATCACATGGCATAAACAGTACAGCTACCACAACACAGGCTGGTACAGATAAAAGACAGAGGCGATCTTTCTTATTGACAAAAATGTGGAAGACATCGCAACATATGGAAACTGGAAGAGTTAGCGATATTGCAGAGCGCTTCCAACAGCTATTCTAAGGTGATGACCTGTACAGTTAATCTGATCTTCCCCATCGACAGCCTTCTGCAACACATTCACAATTACACAAATACAGAAAATAGAGCAAACGTGCTGGAACTATAGAATACGCAGTTGGAGGTGACTGGTTGCATTCGAGTACAGTGCTATACCAATGCCGTCCGACCAGAAAAGTAGTGCATTTGCGCTAGGTGTTGGGTAGCTGTACTACATTTACAAGCAATTTTAGAACACAGACCGAAAAGTGATGTCGTGATCGTATGGACAGAAGTGACATAAAATCGATAAAATGACGGAAAATACGTGTAAATTGAGGGAAAATACGATGACATGCGGGGAAATAGAGGGAGTACTTGCATGTCTTCTGATGGGTGCAGAACAATTCTTGTATATGGGAACGAGTATACCACAGTCAGAGGAATACAGGAAAATGTTGAGCTGGAAGCACCGTGAACCGGGGAAACAATCTTATTTTTCATCGAGGCAATATTCTAGTGTCTATTGAGGTAATACTGACACGCTCGAGTTGACTGCTGTCTTTGATGCTTTCCTGGAAAAAGAAAACCATCTGCCCCTAAACTTACTTGCATGGAAAGGATGATAAAGTGGATGGGCAGTTATAACATGACAGGATTTAATGGTAGACTAATGATGCAGTCTAGAGAGAGAGAGAGGAGCATGTTGCTGCAGGTCTTTTGACCATTTTCCCCATCGTTCTGTTTCGATGTATCAGTTGTGTGACATAAACAGCGTTCAACTCTCATACAACGCGTGTTCTGTGTGCGACTTTGAGCACTGCCTACTTAACGATCGTTAACAGCAAACCTCTAGGTCATCAGAGGACTTCCAGCCTGTTGCGACACATTCCTCTAGATGAACGAAGGTTTATGCGACGTATTCCATTCCCCTAGCACATCTTGGAGTCTTCAGTTTCATAGCTACGGTGATTCTAAGTTAGCAATAGGTGTTTGTGAAGTACTACAATCCCCGTGTATACATCTTCTTGACAGATATCCTGTTTACGGAGTTAGTGACGGCATGGCATGTAATTTCACATGTCAAACACTGCTGCTATGCGTTTGTCTCTTCATTTGTATGAGGCATTCTCCGCTACTAACGATCATTTTATGTAGGACTGGTGTATGCATAGTATAATTTCTGATCGGATGTGATCAGTGGGGGCTATACACCTCTGGAAAGCTATATTGTACATGTCTCACAAGGAATCGATGTTTTAAGGAAGTACTTTTTCATTTTACGGTTTATCACCATAGTTTATCGTAGAGAAAGCTGCAAGGAAAATGTGTGTCATGCGCTGGAAATATATTTCTTACATTGGGGTAGTAACTGCTTTGCACTCCATACGACTAATAATTCGGAAACCGCAAGGACTTAACATTATAGCGTGTTGTAGCCTTAGGAGTGGATGTATTTATGTTCTATTTTAGCAGCATCCTCTTGGCAATGACCCCAGACACTAGAAGGATACTTTAGAATTTACGCACAATGCAGCTAACTCCGTCTGTCTGGAGCTCCATCGTGCATAAAAACAACCCATTTCTTGTTCTTAACCGTCTGTTATATCATCACAGCAGATCACATCTGCTTTACACTGATAAGGGGTGCTAACCTCCTCGACATCAGGAGAAATCTTGTGCTCTTTGATGGGTGCACGACAGCAATTACATCCTCGGATCACACTGTTCCTACACTAAACGTGGAATGTAGCTGTCTGCTTGTGGTCAGCTGCAGATTAAATCGATGCCAGTGCTGCAGGGAGCATGGGTCAAAGACAATGCGAAGAGATCTTTCGGTTTCTAACTTTATTCTAAGAATGCGAGAATGCCCAGTGACTCCCATCCACATAGAGAAAGACAGTAAATTATGCGCTATGATGGAAGCGCTAGAGGTATTTAGGTCGCTGTCTGGTATACTTTCGTGTGTATGTTCGAGAATTAACAATGAATGCCATTGTCAAAGACAATGCGAAGAGATCTTTCGGTTTCTAACTTTATTCTAAGAATGCGAGAATGCCCTGTGACTCCCATCCACATAGAGAAAGACTGTAAATTATGCGCTATGATGGAAGCGTTAGAGGTATGCAGGTCGCTGTCTGATATGCTTTCGTGTGTATGTTCGAGAATTAACAATGAATGGCGGCCGGGGTGGCTGAGCGGTTCTAGGCGCTATAGTCTGGAACCACGCGGCCGCTGTGGTCGCAGGTGCGAATACTGCCTCGGGCATGGATGTGTTAGTTGGGTTAGTTAGGTTTAAGTAGTTATAAGTTCTAGGGGACTGATGACCACAGCAGTTAAGTCCCATAGTGCTCAGAGCCATTTGAACCATTTTAACAATGAATGAACGTACCTGACAGCCATCTACTTACATTCGGAATGGTACTCGCAAAGTAGTGGAGGGGGTGTTTAGCGATGATACAGAAAATGATTCGCATGCTGTGGTTTCATTGGTCGGTGTTGAAATTACGATAAAATTGCTAAAATTGATCACACTTGCAACTATGATGCTTATTATTACAGTACATGACGGTGTCTTTTCCATCCCAACCGTCCACTGGTACGCTGTTGATTACCACAAAATTATTGACTGTCATCACTTGTTTCAGATGGAGAAAGAATCTTCGTGGTGAAGGCAACACCTTCCGGGGATGGCTAACACCGAAGCAGTGATCGTGTGCATGGCAGCAATTTGAGGAATCAATCTAATAGAACACAGCACCATCAGCTATTCTGTCACTGTTAATGATGAGTTTAAATGTAGAGGTCATCAATCACCTTCAGACAGCTGTTTGGAAACTGCTCCACAATGCCCAAAAACTGTTCCACGTTCCTTATGTTGAGACTGTCTCTTATTTCAATCACCCAGTGTGTGTATGTTTTGTGGGATCAGCAGAAGCAGCATGATTTTACCCTGGGCAATGTCTAGTTTTCTAGGGGAGCCAATGGACCAAAATGTGTTAGTTTAAAATCTGACAGACGTCGAAGTTGTGGCGAAAAAAAAAAAATGTATCGCAGTGCACAAAGCGTGTTGCAATAGTAAAAGTGGTGTATCAAACAACAAAACAGTGGCCCTCTCCTGCGACAGATAGTCTGTGTGAGATGGTTCTCGCACAGTACAGACGATGAAACTTTACACCGGTCTGTGCAAGTGACGTCGATCAAGGGCCACATGCTCCAATGGATAAGTACCTTTGTATTTAATATAAGAGCTGCATATGATCGATGCCAGCACGCAGACGGTATTTGTTTTTAATATATCGGAAAAGGGAGATACAATAAAAATCTATTGGACGAAGTTAACGAAGCTGTTATAGTTCGTAATTTTTCTCTGTTGGATGCTACAGAATAACGAGGATAGAGTGTTTGGATTACAGACGTGAATGAGGGATGCGGATCTGCTTTTGGACTGCAGTACCTTTACGATGTTGAGTCTTCTTAATTTTGCCAATAAGGAACACCACTGTAACTGTTGGTGCTGTTTTTCATACTATGTCGTGTTGCAGGAGCAGACTTCGTTTGGTACTGACCTTACACATCGTACATGGGTGGTGGAGCTGTTACAACATGTCCCCATTTCCACTGAGTGGTCAAAACACGGTCCTATAGCATTAACTCAGCTCACTCTGTTGCTACATGGATTGCAGAATGTGGTAGATATAGCTTTCTCCGACTTCTGGGTAAAACTGATCTCGCTAGCAACTGCGATGTGTATTACAGTACATCATTCCATATCAACAGTGTCTTTCCCCATACGACCGTCCGCTGGGTACGCTGATGATTACATCATAATGATTGACACCATTCGGTTGGGTTGGAGGGAGCCTTGGCAGAACAATGGATATCTGCTACTTGCCGCTGTGGAACACGGCATTAAATGTAGAGGTCATCACCCCCATACAGTTGTTTGCTAGCGTTCTTCCATGCTACAGACTGGTCCTATTTCCATATGCTGCAAGGCCCTTCACATGTTTTATTTTTTCACCAATACGGTAGCAGTACCCACGTGTGGTGTGAACTGCACCTTCCAGTGATGCTCGACACCAGAACAGTAATCATGTACATGAGTGCAAAATGAGGTAACAATGCTTTTCGAAATGGAACACAGAGACATCCGCTGCCCTGTCGATGGGGAGGATGAGATTAACTTCACATAGCTGTTGTAAGGGCTCTACAATATGGCAGACTCTTCCAGTTTATATATGTTTCGATGTCTTTCACATTTCTGTTTTATTTTTGGAAATTTGAGGCAAGGTCTTATGGGATCAAGTTGCTGAGATCATCGGTCCCAAAGCCTACACACTACTTAATCTAACTTAAACTAACTTATGCTAAGGACAACACACACACCCATGCCCGAGAGAGGACTCGAACCTCCGATGGGGGAACCCCGAGCACCATGACAAGACTCCTCAGACCACGCGGCGGTGTTTCATTTCTGCCAGCCTGTGTTGTGGCAGCTGCATAGTTTATTCCATGCGATATTCAGCTTTCTGTGAGAGCCAGAGGAAAAAAATTTGTTAATGTCGGTTTAGCAACAGCTGACACGGATTTTAAAAAATGGTTCAAATGGCTCTGAGCACTATGGGACTTAGCTTCTGATTAGATTAGATTACATTAATACTTGTTCCATAGACCATGAATACGACACTTCGTATTGATGTGGAACGTGTCAGGTTAATAAAAGATGTCTGTACAAGATATTACATTACACAAAATATTGCATGACACTAATGTTTAAGTTAGTTTTTTTCCCCTCCCTTAATTTGTATCTAAAAATTCCGCCAATGGGTAGAAGGAGCTGTCATCTAGAAATTCTTTTAATTTATTTTTAAATGTTGGTTGGCTATCCGTCAGGCTTTTTATGCTGTTTGGTAGGTGACCAAAGACTTTTGTGGCAGCATAATTAACCCCTTTCTGTGCCAAAGTCAGATTTAACCCTGCATAGTGAAGATCATCCTTTCTCCTGGTGTTATAGCTATGCACACTGCTATTACTTTTGAACTGGGTTGGATTATTAAAAACAAATTTCATAGGTGAATATATATACTGTGAGGTTACTGTGAGGATCCCTAGATCCTTAAATAGATGTCTGCAGGATGACCATGAGTGGGCTCCAGCAATTATTCTGATTACACGTTTTTGAGCAATGAATACTTTTCTACTCAACGATGAATTACCCCAGAATATGATGCCATACGAAAGCAGTGAACGAAAGTAGGCATAGTGAGCTAATTTACTGAGATTCTTATCACCAAAATTTGCAATACCCTAATAGCATACGTAGCTGAACTCAGACATTTCAGCAGACCATCAATGTGTTGCTTCCAGTTTAACCTCTCATCAATGGACACACCTAAAAATTTTGAAAACTCTACCTTAGCTACAGACTTCTGTTCAAATTCTATATTTATTACTGGAGTTGTGCCATTTACTGTACGGAACAGTATATACTGTGCTTTATCAAAATTTAAATAGAGTCCGTTTGCTGAGAAGCACTTGCCAGCAAGATCTCCGGATCTGTCCCCCAATTGAGCACGTTTGGGACTGGATGAAGCGTCGTCTCACGAACGCTGGTCCAACTGAGGCGCCAGGTGGAAATGGCATGGCAAGCCGTTCCACAGGACTACATCCAGCATCTCTACGATCGTCTCCATGGGAGAAGAGCAGCCTGCATTGCTGCGAAAGGTGGATATACACTGTACTAGTGCCGACATTGTGCATGCTCTGTTGCCTGTGTCTATGTGCCTGTGGTTCTGTCAGTGTGATCATGTGATGTATCTGACCACAGGAATGTGTCAATAAAGTTTCCCCTTCCTGGGACAATGAATTCACGGTGTTCTTATTTCAATTTCCAGGAGTGTAATCAAGAACAGTAAAGGATCTAAGACGGAACCCTGTGGGACTCCATACTTGATAGCCCCACCGTTTGAGGAATCAGCTGTTGTTTTAACATTACACTTATTTCAACTTTCTGCATTCTTCAAGTTAAGTATGAATTAAACGATTTGTGCGCTGGCCCCCTCAAACCATAATGATTTAGCTTATCTAAAAGAATTTCATGATTTACACAATCAAAGGCCTTTGAGAGATCACAAAAAATACCAATGGGTGATGTTCGGTTATTCAGAGCATTTAATATTTGATCAGACATAGTACATCTATTACATTCTCAGTTTCTATATCTTCTAAACAAAGCAGAAGCTCATCAGTTTTATTCTTCGGTCCCCCAATATTTTGATGATATATACTAACATTATTTTTCACTTTATTTTTGTGAGTATCTTGAAATTCTTTTAAACATCTTTAGTACTTGCCTGGCTGAGTTTCCCACTGGACACTTATCTTACACTAAAAAAGAGTTTCCACCATGAGACGTAGTTCCTCCCCCTTTAAATTTCCTGCTATCAGCCCATTCAGTTTATCCTTCCCCTTCTTGTTGAGGTGTAGGCCATGTATAGTATAGTCCCACCTGCAGAGTGAATCAACAGGAACCACACCAATGTGTGACCCTGCACCAGATCCAAGTAGCCGTTCCAACTCCAAGTTAACTCGCCTGACAGAATAGCTCAAATGAGGCTGGTCGTGGCGCTCCAGAACCGACACAAACCCAACACTGGTATGACTCGATGCTGATGCAATATTTGCCAGGTCACACTCTATGCTGTACCCCAGATCTCTGTCAATACTGTTGCCCGGCCCACCCACAATAATCACGGTATCTTCCTTAGTAAAGCCTCTACATAGTGAACCTAAATCCTCTGTAACCTGCCCCAGTCCAGCACTAGGTTTGGAAAAACTTGTGACCTTGTGTTCTGACCCTAATTCATCCTGCAGAAGTTGGACCACACCCCTAGCATGCGAACTACCTAGCAACAAGACTTTCTTTCTCTTTGCAGTCTTCCCTACCTTCTTATTCAATTTGCTGCTGAAAGCTTGTTGAGCCCCGTCTACATCTACTTCTGTGAGAGGCTCATCAGTTTCTGATTGAGGCAACAGGTCAAACCTATTTCGTACATTAATAACAAAGCTGTCAGATGAATTTCTTGGCCTGTTCCTTATGCCTGTTGCCACTTCCCACCCCTGTTTACCCTTTTCCCCCCTTAACCTGTCCAGTTCTCGCCTAGCCTCATCTAACTCAACCTGAAGGGTAGCAATTTTCCCCTCCTGTTCCACAATCTTTCTATCTCTACTGCATAGTCTACAGAACCACTGATGAAGCTTTACACCGGTCTATGGAAGCGACTTCGATCACGAACCACCTGCTCCAGTGAACCTGTATATTTAGTAGGATCGCCACATATGTTTAAGTGATAGACATGAATGTACTCTGAACGACACAGATCTCCTTCAGATTGCAGTACCTGTATGTAGTTTGGAGATGTGTCACAATGCAGTAGCCAAAGCTTCGTCATTCCTCCATACCATGTGTGATGTGGAGTCTACCTAAATTTTTCCCACAGGAAACACAACCATAAACTGCTTGTACTCTCTTCCACTACTTCGTGTTGCAGGGAATAGCTTCATTTGCGCTGGCCATACAGAGTGTAAACGGTAGGCAGATCTACGACAAAATGTTCCCATTTCCACCGAGTGGTCGAAATGCCCTCATGTCGCATTAACTGAGATCGTCCTGTTTCCCCACAGGGTGCAGAAGGCGTTAGATATAGTGGTCTCACAAGGGGAAGGCCTCAGACACAGCCAGCCGATCCGGCTCAGATTTGCCAGGTCGCTTATGTAAAACCTAAAACGAAGGAATCTAAGATATTTTCGGTCAACACCCCCGAGTTTTTGAGAATATCACCCCTAAAGGTTATGAGGAGCAATGAACTCAAAATAGGCGGGATCAATAGATAATTGTAAATAGAGCATTTTTGATCATCATGTATGGGGTCCGAAAACTCATACTTTTCCAGAAATCGAGGAAAGAAACTTTTACAACTGCCGCTTCTGTAACCACATGGTAAACGCTTTTCACCGACAGCAACGATAGCTGCCAGCACGGTAGCTCAGCGTTTTCGCTCAGAGGGTTAGCTGCTCTCTGTAATAATAATAAAAAACTGAGTCAATGGATCTACGATGAACTTGAACATCGTCATGGGACGTGCGCCCCGGGAAAAAAAGGGAGCGCAACGGCCAAGGTAACTGGCTGGGAATCGGAGAACCCGGGTTTGAATCTCGAAGAAAGCTAGCGGATGTTCTTCTTTTCGTTTGTATTTTTCCATACCTCAACTGATAGGGGTAGAAGGGTTAATAAGGTAAGTAAAGCAATAAGGAATGATAATAATCAGGTGGGCAAATAAATTTCTCAAACCTCTTGGGATAGTGAACAGCCGGCCGCCGGTGGCCGAACGGTTCTAGGCGCTTCAGTCTGGAGCCGCGCGACAGCTACGGTCGCACGTTCGAATCCTGCCTCGGGCATGGATGTGTGTGATGTCCTTATGTTAGTTAGGTTTAAGTAGTTCTAAGTTCTAGGGGACTGATGACCTCAGATGTTAAGTCCCATAGTGCTCAGAGCCATTTGAACCATTATTGATAGTGAACAACTAAAATGTTACTCCAGGTCACTTTACAATGGCTATTCCAGTTACTGTTACGTGCCATCCCTTTTCTTCGAACAACTAGATGGATGGTACTTGTCATATAAACATTCGAAACAAATGTACTCATGACACCAAGTACATCTAATGAATGCAATCTTTTGACAGCTACACTGTTCCTTCCGAAGAGTCGGCGGAAAAAAAACTTGGTTTACATTTAAAAATATGTCTTTTTCGGGAATTAATTTTGATGTGTACCACGCATACGATGTTATTGCCTGAATAATTGGTGCTTAAAGTTGGTTATGAATTATGCTGTGAATAGTTACTGCATCCGTGCAGTTGTGCAATTCCCGCTGGGTTTCCAGAAGCACACTGCAATTCTGAAGCCTGGAAATAAAGTTTTTAACCTGGCGATAGAAATAAACATCACGCGGCTGGCACACAGGTGTGCAGTTTGGCGGTATTACTTTTACTGTGCAAGTCGGCTGACCCTCGCCATCTATAAACATTGTGTCATATATTGTAGTATTAATTTGTCCACTCCAGGAATCCAATATTAGACAAAACTTGTTATCAGAAACGTATGGTTTTTAGACATTCTCAAGAAATGTTCTGTAAATCACATTCGTCAGTTTCCCGGATTTTGAGCTGTTAATGTAAACATTTTTCAACAAGTCGGTTAAACGATTGACCTCTTCTATAACCCGAGGACAAAATGTAACATTCGTTTCCTGTAAACACAGGAAAACCTTAGGCAACTCTTTTCCAGAGGCTGTGATGGCATATTGCGCAGTGTACGAATGTGTTAATTTGTTTTTACTACCAACTGCGACAAGGGTTCGTTTTTCTCCCTTACGTGATAACGTGCGTCGAATGTTCACCTGATACTTGCATCCTGTTTGACCGGTGTTGATCATGTAATCACGATTAACACCGGTCATAAGTGACGCCGTTTGCGTGATGAAAAGAGCTGCCACTTTCTGTATTTCTTCTATATTTTGTACCTCGTTATGAGAGACGTATTTAGTGACGTGTCGTTGACGAATTTTATACTCCGATTTGAAATTGCTTGCCCAAGATAATGATGCAGCAAACTTAAAATCCTTGTTGGACGTATATTGAAGCGCTGCACCTGCAGCCCACTCCTGAAGCATTCTCGTTGTTACATTCTCGTTACGACAACGAGATTCGACAAATCTGTCGTTATATATCGCCTGGTATTTGTCGTATCTTGTCCCTCCTTTAACGATATCACTTTCCCACAATTTCAAGTCCTTCTTCCTTTTCAGGGCTGTTGATGCTCCATTCTTTTACAGTGTTTGTAAGTTCCAATTTGGATGATTCCTGGCTAGCACTACCGCCTTTGCTTTTACTTCAAGGGGTATAGCGCTGTAGTTCAATCGTTTAGTAACCGGTTCGTAGTACTCATCGGGAACAGATGAAGCACATATTGTCAGTGATGTGGAGATTTCCAAAGCGTTATGACCATTCTGCGATTCACTTGTCGGGATATCTTCCACTGAATTACCTTCTGCGTCGTCTTCATGGTACAGTACTTCAGTATCAACAAAAGTCATTTCGTTCGTCAGCTCCAAAAATCGCTCGAAGACAGCCGCTCCTATCAATCTGGAACGCCGAGAAACAGAACTGCCTGCTTCCGGTAGTGCATTGATAGTGCATCTGTCTTGCAACACTTTTACGAACCAAAACACAGCGTCAGTAACTTCCCGCTTGCCATCATCTGTGACAGGCTCCCAACTATATATTACAGCGCTAGTCGAAGGGTGTACATCCTCCATTATTCAGATTATGCACCTGAAAGATATGGCACAACAAACAATAACTATTTACTACGGCATAAACAGACGAGCTAATTACTACAAACTACACACAGTACTCGTCATATGTTACTTACGGAACGATACTATTCATTCACAAAACGTATTTCATTCGGCGCTTTAACGATGGCAAAATCACTACATGTATCCGCGAGGTTCGCGGCAGCCACATGACGGAAAACTCTTTCAGATTGACTTCTATAAGGCTCGTGCTGGACACCTTCGCTCTTCCAGGTTCACAACTATGATATGACGAAGAGGCCGGCGGAGGTTCGAGTCCTCCCTCGGGCATGGGTGTGTGTGTTTGTCCTTAGGATAATTTAGGTTAAGTAGTGTGTAAGCTTAGGGACTGATGACCTTAGCGGTTAAGTCCCATAAGATTTCACACACATTTGAACATTTTTGAATGAAGAGGCAACCGGGACAACATAACTCCCCCCGCGTGCATTATGTCCCGTGTCTCGCTGTAAACAAGCGTCGCGCCGTTGGCTATCTGTGATCCCTCGTGAGGAATTCACAGCACTCTTACTCGGAGTTGTTTTCATGTGACAAGGCTTAAAAGTTTAATACTTTACCAACACAAGGCCTACCTTATTATTATCTTTCCTTATTGATTTACTTACCTTATTAACCCTCCTACCCCTATCAATTGAGATACAGAAAGTTTCATATCAGCGCACACTCCGCTGCAGAGTGAAAATCAGATTCTGGAAACATCCCCCAGGCTGTGGCTGAGCCATGTCTCCGCAATATCCTTTCTTTCAGGAATGCTAGTCCTGCAAGGTTCGAAGGAGAGCTTCTGCAAAGTTTGGAAGGTAGGAGACGAGGTACTAGCAGAAGTAAAGCTGTGAGGACGGGGCGTGAGTCGTGCTTGGGTAACTTAGTTGGTAGAGCACTTGCCCGCGAAAGGCAAAGGTCCCGAGTTCGAGTCCGGCACACAGTTTTAATCGTCCAGAAAGTTTCATATCAGCGCACACTCCACTGCAGAGTGAAAATCTCATTCTCGAAACGTGAAAGACTGTCTGAAATAGTTGTAATATACACGTGCATGACAGTTCATTTACATACAATCAACGCGAGAGATGCTCTCAGGTCGTGAAATTTGTTCAACAAGCTGATAGAATTAGCTTAATATTGATCTTTTTATTTGGAATTTAAATTATCGCTTCTTCTTTAGACAGATGACGGTTTCGAGATAACGAAAAAATTCTGTGGTGATCAGTAATTTTTGCAGCAAAATAGTCGAATATTTTTCCTGATTTTACACATGGTGGACATGTCTCTGCTGATAATTTTTGATCGGTGGTGGTGTACTTTGTTGGACGTCACAAAAAAATGAGATTCGAATTGTAATCTACAGTCGAACGAAAAAACTACACCGATTCTGCTCATAAAACTAAAAGAAATTGGACTTTGCCTATTTTCGTGGAAAGAGGACATTTATTATGGTAGCGGTTGTGTTTTTCTTTAATAGTTGCTGTATTATAGGAGTCACGTTGACGTTAAATAGTCCAGCGCAGAATGGCGGGCTGCTCCGGGCAGTTCCCTAAATGCCACGGCTTTCCCTCACTCGGAATAGTACTCATTTATCGCGGTTCTGAAGGATGCTAGCGTGAGGCTGCACTCACTTTAGGCGCCGGTCGTTGTGTCCGAACGGTTCTAGGCGCTTCAGTCAGGTCGCAGGTTCGAATCCTGCCTCGGGCATGGACGTGTGTGATGTCCTTAGGTTAGTTAGGTTCTAGTAGTTCTAAGCCTAGGGGACTGATGACCTCAGATGTTAAGTCCCATAGTGCTCAAAGCCATTTTTTTTCTCTTTAGGCGTCAAGGGATTTGTGTTTTGCAAGCAGGTGACTTTTGACTTTTCTCCAGATGGACAAGGTAGTGCTACTAATTATCCAGTTTGTGTTGTCTAGGACCGCGGCCTCAAGGCATGCTCCAGATTGCGAGTGACCCTGTAAGTAGGCTGTTTAGGTTTTTATGTTGGTAACGCCACGTACTGCTCTGTATGATAATCGCTGACTGCGCTGTGTGCAGTCTGTGGCTGGTTGGACTCAATGTTGCAATATTCTCTTGAGTAATATTGGCCAGTTGGATGTGAACAGCGCATAGCGTTGGGCAGTTGGAGGTGATCCGCCAGGAGTGGTGGATATGGGGAGAGAGATGCCAGAGTTTTGAGAGCGGACGATCTGGACGTGTGTCCGTCAGAACAAGAAAATTTTTAAGACTGGATGTCATGAACTGATATATCATGACTTTTGAACACTATTAAGGTAAATACATTGTTTGTTCTCTATCAAAATCTTTTATTTGCTAACTATGCCTATCAGTAGTTAGCGCCTTCAGTAGTTAGAATCTTTTATTTAGCTGGCAGTATTGGCAATCGCTGTATTGCAGTAGTTTGAGTAACGAAGATTTTTGTGAGGTAAGTGATTTGTGAAAGGTGTAGGTTATTGGTAGTCAGGGCCATTCTTTTGTAGGGATTATTGAAAGTGAGATTGGGTTGGGCTAAAAAATATTGGTTGTCAGTTTAGTGATGATCAAGATAAGTAAAGAGAGAACTTTCTGAGTTCGTTCAGTTTTGCTCAGCTGTTTGAAAATCAAATAACATAGAAGTTTACCAACGATTTTCATACAGAGCACTACGTGGCGTTACCACCGTAAAAACCTAAACAACTTACAGCCGCAAAAAGGGAGGCAGCGGCGGCACATCTGCTGTGAGCGGTCGCCGGACACAGCCGCTTTCTGCCCAGGGGGCGGCGCTTGGAGGCTGTCTCGCTGTATTTTAGATGAACGAGCTGCACTTGGGGCGGTCGTCCTTTTACCTCCTATTGTTTAGCTGACTACACACGCTATTGTGTTGGCGTAGGAGCGTCGCCTTAAGGCGGCGGCCAAATGGTGAGTGACCACAGTGGGTAACTGAATTCCTGATGCGGCCAGCAGCATAGACAAGTGGCAGCAAAGGGCGGACAGCGGACTGCTTGCACCACGAGGTGTCGGCGGAGCACCTGGCTGTTTGAAGAAGCATGTATCCTCCCCTTAGGTTGATGGATGCATGGAGAAAGGAAGGGGTGGGGGAGGGGAGGTGAGAGGGCCTCGGTGTTCGGCAGCTTGTGATTGTACATCGAGGAGAACGCACGTTCAACTACCACCGCCTTTGAAGTCTTCTAGGACGATGACTTTTCATAAGACATGTGCTGTATTATGACCCGATTATTACGAGTGCTGGTTTTTTCACGACAATTTCGAAGTATAATTAGAACTGTGACCTTTTTTTCCCATCAGTTATGGTAGTAGCGTGTATTGGCTTCGATTACCTGGGCTGCAGGATGGTTATGAAGCATGTATCTGTAGCTAATTCTGACGTCAAATAGCGACAGGTACTGTAAGCCTACAAGTAATACACTTTTTAAATTCCTCTCTGTCCAACATCAGCATCTAGTCACTTGAATGTATTTCCCACCAAAAAGAATAAAGATAGTACCTTACACCCCTACCTTTTTCGTGCCAGCTTTTAGGTATAGGGTAAAGTATGAGTGTGTCGTTATGTTTCGACTGGTACTGCGAATTTTTTTCCCAGTACGATAACAGCAGTTGTATGGCATCATCAGTTTGAGTTGTAGTACGATTTTATGCTATCATTCTATATATACATGTACATTTATACTCCGCAAGCCACCAAACGGTGTGTGGCGGAGGGCATTTTACGTGCCACAGTCATTAACTCCCTTTCCTGTTCCAGTCTCGTATGGTTCGCGGGAAGAAGGACTGCCGGAAAGCCTCCGTGCGCGCTCGAATCTCTCTAATTTTGCATTCGTGATCTCCTCGGAAGGTATAAGTAGGGGGAAGCAATGTATTCGATACCTCATCCAGAAACGCACCCCCTTGAAACCTGGACAGCAAGCTACACCGCGATGCAGAGCGCCTCTCTTGCAGAGTCTACCACTTGAGTTTGCTAAACGTCTCCGTAACGCTATCACGCTTACCAAATAACCCTGTGACGAAACCCGCCGCTCTTCTTTGGATCTTCTCTATCTCCTCTGTCAACCCGACCTGGTACGGATCCAACACTGATGAGCAATACTCAATTATAGGTCGAACGAGTGTTTTGTAAGCCACCTCCTTTGTTGATGGACTACATTTTCTAAGGACTCTCCCAATGAATCTCAACCTGGCACCCGCCTTACCAACATTTAATTTTATATGATCATTCCACTTCAAAACGTTCCGAAAGCATACTCCCAGATATTTTACAGAAGTAACTGCTACCAGTGTTTGTTCTGCTATCATATAATCATACAATAAAGGATCCTTCTTTCTATGTATTCGCAATAAATTACATTTGTCTATGTTAAGGGTCAGTTTCCACTCCCTGCACCAAGTGCCTATCCGCTGCAGATCTTCCTGCATTTCGCAGCAATTTTCTAATGCTGCAACTTCTCTGTATACTACAGCATCATCTGCGAAAAGCCGCATGTCTACTAGGTCATTTACATATATTGTGAAAAGCAATGGTCCCATAACACTCCCCTGCGGTACGCCAGAGGTTACTTTAACGTCTGTAGACGTCTCTCCATTGAGAACAATATGCTATGTTCTGTTTGCTAAAAACTCTTCAACCCAGCCATACAGCTGGTCTGATATTCCGTAGGCTCTTACTTTATCAGGCGACAGTGCGGAACTGTATCGGACACCTTCCGGAAGTCAAGGAAAATGGCATCTACCTGGGAGCCTGTATCTGTTATTTTCTGCATCTCATGAACAAATAAAGCGAGTTGGGTCTCACACGATCGCTGAAAGCGGAATCGATGTTGATTCCTACACAGTAGATTCTGGGTTTCCAGAAATGACATGATACGGGAGCAAAAAACATGTTCTAAAATTCGACAACAGATCGATGTCAGAGATGTAGGCCTATAGTTTTGCGCATCTGCTAGACGACCCTTCTTGAAAACTGGGACTACCTGTGCTCTTTTCCAATCATTTGAAACCTTCCGTTCCTTTAGAGACATGCGGTACACGGCTGTTAGAAGGGGGGGGGGGGGCAAGTTCTTTTGCGTACTTTGTGTAGAATCGAATTGGTATCCCGTTAGGTCCAGTGGACTTTCCTCTGTTGAGTGATTTCAGTTGCTTTTCTATTCCTTGGACACTTATTTCGATGTCAGCCATTTTTTCGTTCGTGCGGTGATTTAGAGAAGGAACTGCAGTGCGGCCTTCCCCTGTGGAACAGCTTTGGAAAAACGTGTTTACTATTTCAGCTTTACGCGTGTCATCCTCTGTGTAGTGCTGTGAGAATGGTTGTGTAATTAGACCCGATCTTTGTGATTAATTACGTAATTAGGATCAATCTTCGCGTCAGTTTCCCGACCAAACTAAATAAAGTACACCAATCTAACCTTCCTCTCCCGCATCTGGACAGTTTCCTCGTGTTTGGGTGGTGAGGGGGGGGGGGGGTGCACTTGGGATTTCTATCCAGGAAGACCAGGGTTAGAATCCCAGAAAGGGTACCACCAATTTTAACTTCCCGCCACTTCCTGGATGGGGGAGGGCATGAGGTGGGACGCCAGCACAGCCCTGAGCCAAAAGAGGCTCCAGCCAAAATTCGAAATTTCCACTAATAGGGTAGGTTTGATAAGGGGGAAGGGGAGTGCTAGGGCCCACATGAAGGCTGAGAAAAACACGTTACGTCATCCAGTGGGGGGGGGGGGGGGATGCGTGTTTGATCTGATATCAAAAGTGTAGTCGTAACCCCACTACCCTACTGCTGAGGTTCATCCTGAGCAGTGGTTCTGTGAGGACATTCCTCAGCTCTCGCAAGCCAGATGGCGGGGTACAGCCAAGAGCGTACCATCCTCCACAGCTACAGCTCCAGGCTGATCTCTACGTCCAGCTTCTGCCCCGCCCCCCCCCCCCCCCCCCAATTGTCATTCACGTCTCCACTAGACGACGACGGTGCGGCGTTTCCGGGGGAGGAATGTGCTGGCGTACACCTTCGCCAGCGCACCGGTCGGCGCTAGAAAACATTGTATAGTACACGCTGAAGTAAGCGCTGCTATGACAAGAGAAGACCAAGACATGCCCCCAGGCTACAAGCCGATGAAGCCCCCTGGGCAGGATTCATATAGGCCACCGCCGCCAACCGAACTGTCTCAATCTCAGTACCTCAGTACGTCGCAACGGGACTTAGTTCGCATTGCATCTCAATACGTCGCACTGTGCTCTAGTCTTCCACAGTGATAGTAGTCGCCTTGCACCTTAGCTAGCTGTGAGGGAACATTAGTCATCGTATTAAGTTGTGATGTGCTCACAGACAGGATTCAAGAATTAGTACATGTTACCTAATTGCTGTTAACCACAGAACTTCAGACTGTGCATCATTGAAGTTAAGTACTCAATTGATTCCTGTAATAAAGTGTATTTTAACCGAATGTGCATTTTAGTGTTTTAGAAAGAGGAAACCGACCACCCACCTATCATACCACCCTCATCTCATCCAGCCAGGAACCACAAAACATTACAAGAGGGCACAGACACAACACACAGTTTATATTTACATGAACATTTTATATATAGCTTACTGTTATTATTATTAGGTGCGATTGGATCTTATCAGATCAAGCAAACGTATTATGTTGCAATCTTCGGAGTTTCCAAGCAGCTGTCATTTTTTTCCGTGGATACTTTTTCTTTCGTCAGTCCATTTGTTTCACGGTCTGGTTTTTTTATAGGCGGCTGTTGAAGCTTACTGGTGGAAATACTTGAGCCTTTTCTAAGTGCCTTTTGATTTGCTGGATCTAGAGTACCGTTTTGTGTTCTTCTATGTGTGTTGCAATTTATTGAATGAATCTTGTTGTTGTAAGTCTGTGGATATGCCCGTAAAATTTCTTGTTCCTTTTCTGATTTGTTTCGAAAGGTTCGATTGTTTTTCGGGATTGTAGTCTGCATCCTTCTTCTGTCCTTCTGGGGTTGAATATGTTTCTTATGTTCTTCTTTTAGCATGTCATCCAGGTCACCTTTTACGGGATGTAAGCGTTTCGCTAGTGCACAATCCTTCAGACTTGACAACTGTGTTACAGTGTCTGACTTTCGCGTTTATAGAAATACTTTGTACATTCTTTTTTGTAGATTTTACCGTAAGCTCTCCAAAGTTTCTGCATCCGACTTCTCTGCGCCGTTTTCTCTCCCCCTGTAGGTTCAAGGATTTTGCCTAAATACCTGAAGTATGGAACTCTCCGATTTGTTAATATTTTGTGATCAGTTATTGAGTAGGATGTTTAAGCAAATGTACTTGGTTTTTGAAGGGATATTTGGAAGGCAGCTCTTTCAGCACATTACTTAAGAGTCTACCTGTTTAATTGCAGTCATCTAGATGTCTGCTAGTATTGTACTATTGCCAAATCATCTGCGAAAATTAGGTAAGAAATTTGGGTGTCGTTTCTCAGTCCTTTAAATCGTAGGGGCTTAAATTAGTTTTGGTTCCTAGGTTAGAGGCCAGGAGACAGAGCGTCGGGGTAGCTGACAGCCAGGACTGTGTCCGGGGCTAGATGTGTGATTGTGCCCCATGTCCAAACATTGGTACCAAAATTTATTTTTATTCTACAGAAAGTTTGATATGATATAAACATAATGCAATTCGGGGAATATCGAAGATACACTAACATTCTCGTTGGGATGAAATGTACAATAAATATAATTTTATTTATTATTAAACAGTAAATAAATCCTCACAAATACCAATATGTTTCAAAAAGCTGCTCGCGAAAATGCGGTATCTCAGGGGTTCATATCTCGGTGTCTAGTCATCACAGAGACAAGGGTTCAAGCTTCCGACCATTTGTATACCTAATGGGAGAACGCGCATACTGTATCAATCCCTCAGTAGAGGGTCAAAATTTAAACGCTACACATTTTCTCCAGGCCAGGCAAATTGTGGATATCGGTTGGTTTTTTGCATTGCTTGTGGTCTAGGATGGACGAAGGCGGCTTACAGAAGCACCGTTTGTTCATCGGTGATTCCTGAGAAAACTCCTAAAAACCACGATCTTTGGGTACGAAAAATACCAGTTGTGGGTATGACAGATTCTATAATTTCTATTGATAGCAGATCATCGAAAATTTTACCGTTTGTTCTTAAGATGACGTTCCAGGGGAACTTCGGAACTTTTTTCTTTATAATTATCTGTTACCGAACTCCATAGGCTCAAAGTCGTCGTACTGGTGCTGTAAATTGTGCTCCAAATATCCATTCTGAAGCGTAAATGTTATTTTAAATGACATAGTAAACACACGGAATTGGTTCTAAGGTCACTGCTAGGATTCTGAGGTACAAAACTGTTTTTAGCCACAATTTTTTTTCACCAATAATATTTTATGATGCATCGTCTCTGTGTTACGTACACTTCACGCCTATACAAGTATGCCCAAGGTGATACTGCAATAACAATAAGGAGGCTAGAAAGGATCTTAACAAGTCTGAAAATAACTTAAATTGACTGCCAAAGATTGTTTGAAACTGGATAGACTGGAAACTCAGTAACATATTACTAATAATATTTTTAATCTTTTATGATAAGAGGCATAAGTGAGCGTTTTCAGTGAATTTCAATCATTGAGTAAAGCGTTGAGAAAAATTGTAAAACAAACGATTTTGTATTAACATATTATGGGCAGTTATTTGTTGTTTATATGTGTCAAGATATATAAATGTGTCGAAGTATACCTGCAAACTTTACCGACCTATAGCATTCGTTTCATATAAGGTACCCACGCCGCTGTAGCAGGGAAAATAAGGGAACCAGTGAAAAACTGCTCCTGTCGGAGCACAAAAAGGCGAATATGTTCCTCTTCAAAAGATTCTGACGGAAAAGTAGGGAATGAGGTGACTCATTCCTTATCCCTCCAACCTCACCAAAAATGTTGACATGCGAACGTATTCGCGGTTTTTATGCTGAAAGAGAGTAGCAGAGAGACAGTGACTGTGGAAGAGAGAGGAGATAGTAATGGTGCGAGAGAGAGAGTGTGAGTGAAGTAGAAAGAGAGATGGATGATGACAATATTAGTGGGATGCAAAGAGAATGGAGATGTTAATGGTCAGTGAAAGAGAGTGGTAGTAAAAGAGAGAGACAGAGGTGCATGGAGATAGTGGCAGTGGGAGGAAATGGGAGAGGAAACAGTGGAAATGAATAAGATGATTAGATATCTTTCAAAGGCTTGGGGGGGGGGGGGGGGCGGACCCACACAGTCAGGCGAACTTTAACACATAAGTGTGGAGGAGGGTACGTTGTTTTGGACTGAAATTGTAGACACGTGACTATGGGGGAAAACTAGATTGGACCCACCCTTCCAGGATTTGTGAACTGCTGAGAAATGGTGGAGGCAGTGGCAGTTTGCAAAGAGAGACAAGAGAAGACAGGTTAAGTGAGAGGGGCAGTAATAGTGGAATGTATCAATGGAAGAAAACAGACTCTGGTAGAGAGACACAGGCAGTGGTAGTGAGAGGGAGATGCTGCGTATGGAGGCTTCATTACAAAGAGAGACCGGATAAAAGGACGTTCTGGGGCGGAATGAGAACTGAGCCAGCTGGTTTCTGACTATACTGTCAGTCTTTTCAAGAGGAACATATCCGCCATTTTGTGCTCCGTTCCATTGGTCTGCACAATGGTAATATACGTTGAATGAGATTTTGCTGGCTGAATTCGACCGAATTAACAGTCGCTCCTGGTGGAATGGCCTGGATAAGTGTGTGCGGTAGTATACAAACACGCATCACGGAGCCACTTCTAACAGTACTAACTTCAGGTGCATGTTCTATGCAGTGTTATCCTGTACTATGGAACATGTGAACCTTCGGGAAAGGTTATACGGACCGTGACTTGTCATTGCATTCTATTTAGAAGGCGTATGCAACAGAAGAAACAGCGCAAAGTGGTCCGTCTCAGAGCAGAACGTTTATGTACAAGTGTATCACAGTAAGTGTTCCTAATTTTCTGATGTCGTGGAGGACAAGAATGTAACCATTACTGGTACTTATAAATAATACAGAGTCTGTATGTGCTTAGTTTTCTATACAAAAGCTATAAGTGCGTAGGTGTTATGTTGACGAGTTGCGCAACGGATTGATCTGATAAGTACCCTTTGGCTCCTGCAAGAAGCAATTTCCACCCTACACTACTACAGAAGTCAAACAGACGCTCCTAACGTACCAAAAAGAAAAGCCTGAAAAACTTTCAGCAATAAATATCTTCTGGAGTTGTCCGCTGTAAGGAAAAGACACAAAAATATTCTATTTTCTGACGTAACTAGTGGGATACTTGGGTACTGGAGTCTTGCTAGTTAGTGCAAGAACAACATTAAATGAACGGAAAATATTATTTATTGCAAAATCTGAGAAAATCAAGTGAAACTTTTATTTACAAACTGATATACAAATTTCTGGGTTCTTTTCGGAATAGAATGTTACCTCTTCTGGATAGGAATCCTGATAATGAAATTTATTTACAATGTGTTGGAAAGCTCTTTTATCCCTTTTCTTTAAGAATGTTATTTACTCGGCAGAACCGATAGAGGTACTCAAGGTACCCTCCGCCACACACTGTCAGGTAGCTTGCGGAGTATGGATGTAGATGTAGATGTAGAATGGCTGAGAACCGCGCTTACTCAACTTGAAAAATTATCTGATTGAATTTTTCCAAGTACAGTCGAGGCTGTCGCGTGAGAAATGTAATGGAGTGATGTGAATGAAGTATGTTATTTCTAATGGAGGGAAGATTGGGCTCTCCTACTCTGTAGCGCACAATAGTGTGAGCTGCGACGACTGCTGCCTGCGTCGTTCGCCGCTGAAAAATAACAAAACTATCTCTATCTGTCTGGATTGACCTTTCCAAATCGAACTCCCACTACGCCTTGATGAAGTCGAGGACTGCTATCTGCCCCTAGTCTAACTATTGGCGTGGTACACCGGTCAGATAACAAGTCCACCACGATGCCACTCCATGTTCGCTCCCAGGCGCTAACAAATACTCTGTGTTCACACTGCATGTTGTCGTGGCCAACACAGTGAACAAACGCTTAATCGCGAGCGACTCAATATAGAGTATCACTCTGATTCGCTAGCGACAGAGGTGCTCTCTCAGTGCAGTACTGAGTAGAGACTTTGTTCCTCGCTCTCTGTGTGCACGCACGAGCGCACTCGCTCCTGCTACGTGTTCCCACTTCAAGAGCGTCACCGGAACGACCTCTCTCCACGCAAAAAGCGAAAAAGTATATCATCCGCTGTTTTTCCCTCACTTCTGTGGCTCATTGTGTCCGAAATAGTCCGCCAATCAGCTTTACTCTTACAAACAAGAAAATGGCGCTCTGTTTAAGCCGACCAGTCCGGAAATATATAGCATCTGTGTTAGGCGTTTACTGTCCACCTGTGAGAACTCTGAAACTGTGCACTAGGTCCATCAAAAAACGCGTATGCTGGGGCTCTCCCAAACAATGCAGCACGTTTTGCTTGTAAGGTGAACATGTAAGCCATTATCCATTTTTTCTGGCAAAAAAAAACTGTTTTGGTCCCTGGGCAGTCGGCCGGCCGGCACAGCTGAATGCTAACTGACCCTCCTACAGACTTTCCAGCGGCTGGTTGCCTCAGCCGAACAAAAGCTCCTGTGACTGTCGTGTCTGAATGTTTGTGTATGCCAGCCTCGACTTTTTAATCTTGGTGTGCACTTACGATTTATTTATTAGATTTGCATATCGATTAAATGGAAATACATAAAATTCACTCTACCCTATCGAGTTTGGGCTCAAATGAAACGTCTTGATACACAGAATATGATGGCAAGGTTGGAATATGGAAGAAATGAAGACCAGGAGACGATGCCACCTTACAAAGCCAGAGGTCATCACTCAGGTTTTAGATTCCTTTGGTTCAGTTGTCATGAACTACTGAAGTTAGTTTGTTATGCCACAGTATATCTTCTATGAAATTTGTTTACTCAGTTGCGGGTATTATAATATTTAACATTGTTTTTGTATGAAAGTATGCAGACAGGCTTCCTAGTTACAAAAAATGATACTGAAAGTAAAATTTTCTACCTACAGTATGTAATTTGTATCAAATGGTTCAAATGGCTCTGAGCACTATGTGACTTAAGCTTCTGAGGTCATCAGTCCCCTAGATCTTAGAACTACATAAAGACATCACACACATCCATGCCCGAGGCAGGATTCGAACCTGTGACCGTAGCGGTCGCTCGGCTCCAGACTGTAGTGCCTAGAACCGCACCGCCACTCCGGTTGGCCAATTTGCTTCAGAGCACTTTTCTTTATTCACATTTCTGCTTTCCACTCATTTTCGATCATATTTAGAGTAGATCGTGATATCTACAAATTTAAATAGCATTTACAAATATATTTGTAGTTGTCTTTGTATTTAATTGTAATAATTTCATATACACTCCTGGAAATTGAAATAAGAACACCGTGAATTCATTGTCCCAGGAAGGGGAAACTTTATTGACACATTCCTGTGGTCAGATACATCACATGATCACACTGACAGAACCACAGGCACATAGACACAGGCAACAGAGCATGCACATTGTCGGCACTAGTACAGTGTATATCCACCTTTCGCAGCAATGCAGGCTGCTATTCTCCCATGGAGACGATCGTAGAGGTGCTGGATGTAGTCCTGTGGAACGGCTTGCCATGCCATTTCCACCTGGCGCCTCAGTTGGACCAGCGTTCGTGCTGGACGTGCAGACCGCGTGAGACGACGCTTCATCCAGTCCCAAACATGCTCAGTGGGGGACAGATCCGGAGATCTTGCTGGCCAGGGTAGTTGACTTACACCTTCTAGAGCACGTTGGGTGGCACGGGATACATGCGGACGTGCATTGTCCTGTTGGAACAGCAAGTTCCCTTGCCGGTCTAGGAATGATAGAACGATGGGTTCGATGACGGTTTCGATGTACCGTGCACTATTCAGTGTCCCCTCGACGATCACCAGAGGTGTACGGCCAGTGTAGGAGATGGCTCCCCACACCATGATGCCGGGTGTTGGCCCTGTGTGCCTCGGTCGTATGCAGTCCTGATTGTGGCGCTCACCTGCACGGCGCCAACACGCATACGACCATCATTGGCACCAAGGCAGAAGCGACTCTCATCGCTGAAGACGACATGTCTCCATTCGTCCCTCCATTCACGCCTGTCGCGACACCACTGGAGGCGGGCTGCACGATGTTGGGGCGTGAGCGGAAGACGGCCTAACGGTATGCGGGACCGTAGCCCAGCTTCATGGAGACGGTTGCGAATGGTCCTCGCCGATACCCCAGGAGCAACAGTGTCCCTAATTTGCTGGGAAGTGGCGGTGCGGTCCCCTACGGCACTGCATAGGATCCTACGGTCTTGGCGTGCATCCGTGCGTCGCTGCGGTCCGGTCCCAGGTCGAGGGGCACGTGCACCTTCCGCCGACCACTGGCGACAATATCGATGTACTGTGGAGACCTCACGCCCCACGTGTTGAGCAATTCGGCGGTACGTCCACCCGGCCTCCCGCATGCCCACTATACGCCCTCGCTCAAAGTCCGTCAACTGCACATACGGTTCACGTCCACGCTGTCGCGGCATGTTACCAGTGTTAAAGACTGCGATGGAGCTCCGTATGCCACGGCAAACTGGCTGACACTGACGGCGGCGGTGCACAAATGCTGCCAGCTAGCGCCATTCGACGGCGAACACCGCGGTTCCTGGTGTGTCCGCTGTGCCGTGCGTGTGATCATTGCTTGTACAGCCCTCTCGCAGTGCCCGGAGCAAGTATGGTGGGTCTGACACACCGGTGTCAGTGTGTTCTTTTTTCCATTTCCAGGAGTGTAAATGTGCCCTTGTAAAGATCATGCTCCAAATTTGAAAGCTGTTTTGCAATGGAGTCTTTCCAGCACTTTTATTACAATATATGGCATCCTTCATCGCCGTGAAAGTTCAAAACAACGCATATTTGATATTGCTTTATTGGTTCAAATGGCTCTGAGCACTATGGGTCTTAACAGCTGTGGTCATCAGTCCCCTAGAACTTAGAACTACTTAAACCTAACTAACCTAAGGACATCACACACATGCATGCCTGAGGCAGGACTCGAACCTGCGACCGTAGCAGTCGCGCGGTTCCGGACTGAGCGCCTAGAACCGCTAGACCACCGCGGCCGGCTATTGCTTTATTGAGAAAATTTCATGCCCTCTATTATTTCACAAAACTAGTAATAACTGTTATGATACACCTTGTAGAATGTTCTGTTACAGTCAAAATTATTTGGAATAGACGTCAATCATGTCTCCAGTTTCCCAATACACGTTTGAGAGAACTAACACACCAGTCACGTGAATCATGAATGAGCGTGCAAACATTAAATATATCGAGAAAGAGTACTAGCGCCATGACTTTTTCATGGAGTAGGAGACTGAAAGAACTGAAATAAATTTGTTTCAAAAGTAGTGACGAAAACTATTATCAGAAGCCCAAAACCACCAGATGTAGGGAAGTGGGAGACAGCTCAACCATGATGTACAAAGCAAACGAGAAAACTGATCCGACTGACAAACGTTCAAGTTCAGCTTCAGAAATTACGCAATAATGAATTACAGTAAAAACACTGAAGTGCCAAAGAAACTGCTATAGGCATACAGAGATATGTAAACAGGCAGAATACGGCACAGCGGTTGGCAACGCCTATATAAGACAACAAGTGTCTGGCGCAGTTTTCAGATCGGTTACTGTTGCTACAATGGCAGGTTATCAAGATTTAAGTGAGTCTGAAGATGGTCTTATAGTCGGCGCACGAGCGATGGAACATAGCATCTCTGAGGTAGCGATTTTCCCGTACTATCATTTAAAGAGTGTACCGTGAATATCAAGAATCCATTAAAACATCAGATCTAACATCGCTGCGGCCGGAAAACACCCTGCAAGAACGGGACCAACGACGACTGAAGAGAATCGATCAACGTGACAGAAGTGCAACCCTTCCGCAAATTCCTGCAGATTTCAATGCTGGGCCATCAACAAGTGTCAACGTGTGAACCATTCAACGAAACATCATCAATATGGGCTTTCGAAGCCGAAGGCCCACTCGTTTACCCTTGACTGCATGACACAAAGCTTTACATCTCGCCTGGGTCCGTCAACACCGACATTGGACTGTTGATGACTGGGAACAGTTGCCTCATCGGACGAGTCTGGTGTCAAATTGTGTCGAGCAGATGGACGTGTACGGATATGGAAGCAACCTCATGAATCCATGGATCCTGCACGTGAGCAGGGTACTGTTCAAGCTGTTGGAGGCTCTATTGTGTGAAATTGGAGTGATTAGGGACCCTGGATACGTCTAGATACGACTCAGACGGGAGGCACGCATGTAAACATCCTGTCTAATCATCCATTCATATCCATTGTGCATTCCGACGGACTTGAGCTATTCCGGCAGGACAATGTGACACCCCAGACGTCTAGAATTGCTATATAGTGACTCCAGGAACACTCTTCTGAGTTGAAACACTTCCGCTGGCCTCGAAACTCCCCAGACATGAACATTATTGAGCACATCTGGGATGCCTTGCAAAGTGCTGTTCGGAAGAGATCTCCACCCCTTGTACTCTTATACAGATTTATGGAAAGCTCTGCAGGATTTATGGTGTTAATTCCCTCCAGCACTACTTCAAACATTAGTCAAGTCCATGTCACATAGTGTTGCGGCACTTTGCGTGATCTTAGGGGACGTACACGATATTAGGCAGGTGTACCAGTTTCTTTGGATCTTCAGTGTATATGTTTGCTCCATTTCATTTTTTTTTAATTGCTTTACTTTCACTCGACTGTAAAACAAAAGACCGATCTGTTCATTGAGGAATTGTGTGGCGCCAACAAACAGTGCGATAGGAGTGTTCTGACTCCACTCATGCCCACACATGTCACTAAACAGACATCAGTGTATTCGTATGTAAGCCCCAGTCATTCGTGCTACGACTAGCGTATTACAACTTACTTGACTATAATAGTGTAAATGGCAGTTTGGAAGTTTTTCGTTGAGGAAATATTTTAATCACAGCAGAATACTCTACTTTCCTTGTGAAATTATAATCAGTTGCCAAGGTTCCCAAATCTGTGGGACTTTGTTGATGCGCAGTTGATGGTTCAAATGGCTCTGAGCACTATGGGACGTAACATCTGAGGTCATCAGTCCCCTAGAAATTAGGACTACTTAAACCTAACTAACCTAAGGACATCACACACATCCATATCCGAGGTAGGGTTCGAACCTGCGACCATAACGGTCTCGCACGGTTCCAGACTGTAGCGCCTAGAACCGCTCGGCCACCCCAGCCGGCGCACAGTTGATCTTAGACAACTTTACAGTCACTGAAAGAGTGAGAAATGTGCGCAAAGTTGCGGAAACAAGCTTAAAATTTTAAAGCATTGCATCTTATTAAAGAGTTCCAATGGTTCCAAAGTAATGTATTTTAAGTATGAATTGTTTTCAATTATTTAACTTCATTCTCTAAATCTGTAATGACATTATGATATTCATTGATAAATAACTTGCATAACTCAGCGAATAGATGGTTCCTTTGAAAGGGCACGGCAGGTTTCCTTCCCTAATCCGATGGGACCGATGACATCGCTGTTTGGTCCCCTCCCCTGATACAAATCAACTAACCAACTCAGCGAAGTGATCGTCAGCCATCTTTGAGTATTTCCATAAAACCCAAATGTTTCATCTAAAATCTTAAATGCTTTATATTTTAAGTTAGATACTAGATTGCAAATAATGACATAAAATACGAATAAAGCCTTTGGATCCCCATCTGTCACTTCATTCCTGGTTTCATAATGAAATTATTTCATCTTCTTAGAGCTCACTTCTGAAAATTCAGAACTGAAATACGAGTAATTGCACTGGCAAAAACTTCAGATCAAGGAGAATTGTCTCAATATTCGACGAGATATGTCAATTTATTCAATAAGCACTCAGTGTCCTACCTCAACATCAGTGGTGGTATTTCGAACTTGTAATAATTGCTTCTGTAGTCAATTGGTTCTAACAGCTTAAGCTAAATCGATGCCATGATTAAACACTTGACTGATCTCACGTAAACCAAAATAAACCGTACCACAGAACGTGTTTCAGTTGAAAAATTTAACTTACTGAGAGTCTCAATAGCAATCTTATCTAAGTAAGCTGCAACTGGTATTGCAGCATCATCCTGAGCACTCCAAAGGTAATCAGACATAATGAATAAAGAACTTTCAACACACTCTTTCAGAAGTGTTACCATCGTTCGTTGTGGACTGCTACTGAAAAAGTTGTAAAGAATATAAAGGTAGGCTTCCGCGGCCATTGTCACTCTCAATAAACTTTTTCTGGTGTTTGTGACCGCATTACCAATATGTAAAACTACTGACGTTTCGGTCAGTTGCGAGTGACCTTCTTCAGGGTGTTTTTGTTTACTGCCGAATGAGAAAACTTTGTTTGTTATATACCTGCAGACGTGGCTGTTATCTAATTCTGATAGGCTGTTAAGGATGAAGGGAGGGGGGGGGATATTAGAAGTTCATTATTGGTGTTTTTATTATTTCTTTTTAATTGGTGGAAAAGCGACGTTCTGATTGGTGTTTGCTTTGCTGCTTGTGATTGGTGGAGATCGGCGAATGGAAAACCAGGTGGCAGTTGTGACGTGACGTTGTTTTCCTGCTATCTAGCGCCGGCTGAGGCGCGCCAGTACTGATGTACAGTCTTGGACAAAACGGGCGAGACCCCTCGCCTTTTCGTTATGCTGATCCGCGCAGCATAACAGGCAAGGCGACGAAGTGCTACCAACATGCTACGCACAAGTGTGAAATTGAAAAACTATTCGAACTTTGTCAGACTGATTCCAATCATGTGTAAGACTATATTAATGCTGATTTGTGTGTTAAACACAACACGTAAATATAAGATATAAATGAAACAAGAAACACTAATTAGTATGAACTGTACTAATAAAAATGAATTTCAGCTTATCGAGATAACACAACTGTTTCAGTAAGACAAAGTACCCCAAATCGTTACGACTTAGCAAAATATTATGCGCACTCGGCCGCGAAACTGTCTGTGTCAAGGTTCAGACCATACTGGATTGCCATTGCTAACCTACCATGAAAGTGTGTAAATTCAGCAATGCGTGAAGATTCATAACGAAATGCAGTAAACTTAAGTCAATTCAATTATTGACAGAAGCAGAAGAAGTAGGCAGTAACGAGTGTGAAATTCTACATGAGTATCATATCGACATCCACAGGACGTCAGTACAGGATAAAGGTACTGGGGGCACTAGAATTTCTTAAAATTACTTTACTGATAGTCTATCTGCCTAAATCGAGATTAGAACGGAAAACAAACCAGACCTCCCTTCCAGTAGCAAACACCTTTCACTATGCTAGCAGACATCCCAGGTAAACAGCACTCTATTATTACCCCAGACATGATTAAGCCAACAACATACTTTTGTGGGGAAGGCAAACGAAACATTGCGTTTTATTGGCCGCTCTCTAAGAATACGCAACAGGTATACTGAAAACACTGCCTACACTACGTTTGTCCATCCACTGCTATAGTATTCCTGCGCGGTATGGGATCCTTGACAGACGTGATTGACGGTGCACGCAAAAAACGTCGAAGGAATGGTAGCACGATTTGTAATGTCAAGAAATAGGGAAGAGAGAGTCCCAGATTTGATAAGCGAATTGGGGTGACATTCATGAAACCACAAGAGTTTTTCTTTGCCGCGAGATATTTTCATGAAATTTAGATCACCAACATCTGTTCTGAATGCCAAAACGTTATTTCCTCGTGAACTTACACAGGAAGAAATTACCATAATAATAATGTAATTCAGGGCTGTTAAACAGTGAGACGGTAGAGAAATAGACCGAAGATCGTTCGATGAATCCCCTGCCAGGCACGTAAGTCTGGATTGCAAAGAAATCCTGTAGATTTAGTCATGTAGATGTAACAACGAAATTATGTTGTAATTGCGACATGTGAGTTACATTTGATTTGAACATCGAAGTTCTTTGCTTTTTATTGATTTTTTGTTCATTATTTTCAGCCATAGACAAACACTTAGGTGCGTTAAATTGATACTGAAATAAAGGACCAATAACAATAAATTCTTAACTACTTGTTATGGTAGTACAGTATCTGCCAGCGTCTTCAGAAGTGGATACCGAATACGACGTTCCTAGGTTGTTTATAAGTGGATATTGCAGACGACTTCAAACAAAATTTGAATGTAGCTTCGTAAAAGTTCCCTGATAAAACGATATGAGTTGCTGGCGAATACAGTTTATCCTCACTAGGCAGTATATATTATAATTATACACGAGGTAAAAGAAGTTTCGCTGGGTGCGGTGGCCGAGCGGTTCTAGGCGCTTCAGTCACAGGTTGGAATCCTACCTCGGGCATGGACGTGTGACGTGTGTGACGTCCTTAGGTTAGGTAGATGTAAGTAGTTCTAGGTATAGGGGACTGATGAACTAAGCAGTTTGGTCACATAGTTCTTAGAGCCATTTTTCGACTTTTCGCGTAAATTTTCTCTACATTAAGGGCCATATCATCAGGTTGCGTTGACATAGAAGCTCACATTTGTACACCACCAAGGGACCGTATACCGCAGGAAGTGCGATATATTTCCGCTTATTATGCCAACCCGTACTCCAGGTAACCGGGTGTTAAGGGTTTGGTAGACAGATAGCCGGTCAAGAAAGTGAGACTAGTAGGGTTCCATTTTTACCGATTTAGGTGACGAAATCCTAACTATGAAAATAGCTACGACAGTTACTGAAGATCAGTGCCGCGTAAGTAATTCCCTCTACACTTTATTCGAAATGTTCTAGTTGCAGTCGATACATCAGCATCTTAATCGTAACTACGCTTTGGATCCAAATCACGTTTACAGAAATGCAAATAAAATCCATTTGCCTATACACGTGGTAATCCAGATCCCAGTATTAATGCCACCGCGTTTTAGAAGTGCGATCGTTCCCACTGGTAGCTCGCTTAAGAAACAGTTCGGCTGGTTGGTTGGTTGTTTTGGGGAAGGAGACCAAACAGCGTGGTCATCGGTCTCATCGGATTAGGGAAGGATGGGGAAAGAAGTCGGCCGTGCCCTTTCAGAGGAACCATCCCAGCATTTGCCTGGAGTGATTTATTGAAATCACAGAAAACCTAAATCAGGATGGCCGGACGTGGGATTGAACCGTCGTCCTCCCGAATGCGACCCCATTTCTGGCTGTGGCGAGTCTAATGGAGAATTCAAAACATTGTAGAATACGTTTGGCAGCTATGTCGCCGTTTATTTCCTGGGGTGGTGCAGAATTATCCTACTAAATTTACCCCAGTGATTGTCATATGAGCGGTGACATAAAGGTAGAAAATTCATCTCTTTGAGTCCACAAAGCTCTATGCAACAGAAACTGCAGATCATTTTGCCATTTTCATTGCGAAATTGCCGGCTTTATCATGTATGGGGTAATAATAGAGGGCTGTTTGCCTGGGTTGTCTGCTAGCTTAGTTAAAGGTGTTTAGACTGGAAGGGAGGTCTGGTTTGTTTTCGGTTTTAATCTCGATGGAGGCAGATAGACTTTCAGTAAAGTAATTTTAAGAAATTCTCGCTCTCCAATACGTTTTATTGCTAACTTTATTCTGTACTGGCGCCCTGTGGCTGTTAATATGAAACTCTATAGAAGTTCATACTCGTTACTGCCTACTTTTTCCGCTTCTGTCAATAATTGAACTGACTTCAGTGTTGCACTGAATGATTTTTACTGCATTTCGTTATGAATCTTCACGCATTGCTGAATTTACACACTTTCATGGTAGGTCAATAACGGTAATCCAGTATGACTGGTCTGAACCTTGACACACACCGTTTCGCAGCCGAAAGCGTATAATATTTTGCTAATTCGTAACGATTTGGGGTACTTTGTCTTACTAAAACAGCTACGTTTTCTCGATAAGCTGAAATTCATTTTTATTAGTACAGTTCATACTAATTAGTGTTTCTTGTTTCATTTATATCTTACATTTACGTGTTGTGTTTAACTCACAAATCAGCATTAATATAATCTTACACTTGATTGGAAACAGTATGACAAAGTTCGGATAGTTTTTCAGTTTCAAGCTTGTGCATAGTATGTTGGTAGCACTTCGTCGCCTTGCCTGTTATGCTGTGTAGCAGACTTTAAAGCTGTGCGGATCAGCATAACGAAAAGGCGAGGGGTCTCGCTCGTTTTGTCCACGAGTGTACCTACGGCCGCTGCGGTACCCCGCGCCCCTGTGTGTATAGCTTCCCGTGAGCTGTCGTCCTGCAGCGCTGTAATTGCTGGCAGCCAAGACGTCGGAAGTCAATATCTGTCTTCTCTCTTCACATTGGTGGGTCGCTTGGCTATTTCTATTGCCTCTCTAGTCTTCCTCCTGAAAGTAAGAAGATGTTTCGCTAGTACGCGAACTTAACCAAATTCAATCTGTTTGCCGCACTCATCCTGATGTTCTGCCACCGCTGACTTGGTGTGTTGTTTTAGTCGGATACGTCTTTCGTGTTCAGATATCCTTCTGCTGATGGGCCACTCCATCTCGCCTACATACACTGCTCCACATTCGCACCTGATTTCGTAAACTCCTGTAGCATGTAGTTTGTCAACTGCATCTTTCGTTGGGCGAATAACATCTTTTATTCTGAAACTTTCTGGCAGATTAAAACTGTGTGCCGGACCGAGACAGGAACTCGGGACCTTTGCCTTTTGCGGGCAAGTGCTCTACCAACTGAGCTACCCAAGCACGACTCACGCCCCCTCCTCACAGCCTTACTTCTGCCAGTACCTCGTCTCCTACCTTCCAACTTTACAACTGCCAGAAAGTTTCATATCAGCGCACACTCCGCTGCAGAGTGAAAATCTCATTCTGGACCTTATATTCTGTTGCTACTTTGAAAGATCGGCTTGATGCATGCTCGGCGGAGAATTATGACCATCCGTTGAACATCTGGTAATAGAGCGATGTATTGTGCTTCCTCCTGCTCTCCTCTATTGCCTTAATTCTTTGTCGCCATAGTTTTATCCCATAACCACTGGCAAAAAAAAAATAGTCGAAACGTCGGTAGTTTTACATATTGACAATCCTGTCACAAACCCAGAAAAATGTTATGGAACGATGTAAAGAAGTTACATCACTCTGAAAAAGTATCTGCTTTATGACAACTCTCGTGCATAAACTCAATATAATGCTATCACAAGTAACGGAAAATTTTGCAGAAAGATTGCACTGAAGAAAATGTGTCTGAACTGCTTTGTAAGATTCTCTAATATTCCTTCGGTTATCATAACCTTGTCCGCAGTATGCACAAATAGGAACTGAGTGTTTCACAAGTGCTGGGGCAATTAAATGTGCAATAGCAACTCTCGCTTTCTGATTACAATATATGAATTCCAAAACCCGTTCATTTATTTCATATTCATCAGTTTCCTTATTGAAGTAAATATAACGCAAAATGAATGTTGTTTGTTTAGTATGATTTGAATCAGGAGTTGCATCAATAATAATTGGAATAATACTTCTCATTTTCTCTCTCTTCCAAGATGGCACCCACGACATGATGGGCACAACTACAAATAAATTTGACAGATAATGCTCTTGTAACTACTTTCCATGTTTTTGTCGGGCTATGACATTGCTAATGTGTTTTACAGGAAATGGATCATAGTGACTTGGGAGCTGTAATATTCCGAGGAAAATTCAGTTATTTGCATCTTCAATTTTCTGAGCTGAGTCTGTGAAGCCCGAGCGTCGTAGACCAAGAAATACGAGTTGTTCAAATGGATGTGAAATCTTGTGGGACTTAACTGCTAAGGTCATCAGTCCCTAAGCTTACACACTACTTAACCTAAATTATCCTAAGAACAAACACACACACCCTTGCCCGAGGGAGGACTCGAACCTCCGCCGGGCTCAGCCGCACAGTCCATGACTGCAGCCCCTTAGACCGCTTGGCAAAACCTGCGTGGTAAAATACGACTAATGTCACAACAAGTAACGTGAGAGTTCCCATGTGAGTTGGCTATTCTACAGACGAACAAATGAAGAACATTACCTCTTTACTTCGGAGTATCAGCATGTCCAATGAACCTATTCCACGTCAATCCATTTCTTCACTTTTACTTTAGGACGGCTACCTACAAACAGAAATATTTTATTTTGTGTTTCAAAAAAAGTTTCAAGTGGGTCTGAGCACTATGGGACTTAACATCTGAGGTCTTCGGTCCCCTAGAACTTAGAAATACTTAAACCTAACTAACTGAAGGACAGCACACACATCCATGCCCGAGGCAGGATTCGAACCTGCGACCATAGCGGTCGCGCGGTTCCAGACTGAAGCGCCCAGAACCGCTCGGTCAGGTCGACCGGCAGTTTTGTGTTTACTGTAGAATACAAAATATTTTCTGTATACTTGTCTTTCCAGTAAAACCACCTTATGATGCAATCATAAGTGCCTAATCTTTGAATGCTGTTGGCAAACCTATTAAATTATAACTACATTACACAGCTGTTACCGTGTATGTTTGTTAGGGAAACTTTTTGTTAGGATTTTTAAGAATAAAGCACATTTTCGACCCCATACAAGGTGGTTTCAGTGAACGATATCTAAAGGTAATATAGTGCATTCAAGATTAAACACGAAACAGAATTGTACAAGGTGGTGTTAATGCATGATTTCTAAAGAAAATGTAGTACATTCAAGATTAAACGCAAAATAGCATTGTATACAGATGGACTGTTCGGCACACAAAACTAAAGAACTGAAGTGGAAAGGAAGAGCTAGATTGGTCATGCTAGTGCTGGAGTAATATTCTTTTATTTATTATACACTACTGGCCATTAAAATTGCTACACCAAGAAGAAATGCGGATGATAAACGGGTATTCATTGGACAAATATATTATACTAGAACTGACATGTGATTGCATTTCAATGCAATTTGGGTGCATAGACATCAGTACCCAGAACAACCACCTCTGGCCGTAATAACGGCCTTAATACGCCTGGGCATTGAGTCAAACAGAGCTTGGATGGAGTGTACATGTACAGCTGCCCATGCTGCTTCAACACGATACCGCAGTTCATCAAGAGAAGTGACTGGCGTATTGTGACGAGGCAGTTGCTCGGCCACCATTGACCAGGCGTTATCAATTGGTGAGACATCTGGAGAATGTGCTGGCCAGGGCATCAGTCAAACATTTTTGTATTCAGAAATGCCCGTACAGGACCTGCAACATGCGGTCGTGCATTATCCTGCTGAAATGTAGGGTTTCGCAGGGATCGATGAAGAGTTGGACCACGGGTCGTAACACCGAGATGTGTAACCAATGGCACCCCATACCATCACGCCGGGCGATACGCCAGTATGGCGATGACGAATACACGCTTCCAATGTGCGTTCACCGTGATGTCGCCAAACACGGATGCGACCATCATGATGCTGTAAACAGAACCTGGATTCATCCGAAAAAATGACGTTTTGCCATTCGTGCACCCAGGTTCGTCGTTGAGTACACCATCGCAGGCGCTCCTGTTGTAAGTAGGCTGTTTAGGTTTTTTTATTGGTAACGCCGCCGCCACGTAGCGCTCTGTATGAAAATCACTAGCTGTGCCGTGTGCAGTCTGTGGCTGCTTTGCATTGTTGTCTGCCATTGTAGTGTTGGGCAGCGGCAGCTGGATGCTAACAGCGCATAGCGTTGCGCAGTTGGAGGTAAGCCGCCAGCAGTGGTGGATGTGGGGAGAGAGATGGCGGAGTTTTGAAATTTGTAAGACTGGATGTCATGAACTGCTATATATATTATGAATATTAAGGTAAATACATTGTTTGTTCTCTATTAAAATCTTTCATTTGCTAACTGTGCCTATCAGTAGTTAGTGAAGGCTATAGGTTTTGTGTCATTCAGATCATCATCTACCTTTGTAGGTAAGTTAGTGAACTGATTTGAAAGTTCGGCTACTTTATCAGATAGTGAACTAATTTCCTCCATGTGTCTTTCTGAACCAATTTTCAGAGTATCTACTGTGTCCTTTAAGTTCTCTTGAGTTTTTGCAAGTTGCGTAAACGAATCGGTAGATGCAACTGAGTCAATTTTAGCTTGCAAGGTCTCATGATTTTCATGAACAATAGTTTGCAGTTCTTTTATGGCTGCTTCGTGATTCTGTAATGCATTTTCATGCCGCGAAAAAATAGGTTGGAAATGCTCACAAATTTGTGTTTTTACGTCATTACAGACTTTTTGACATTTCGATTCGATTTTATGCAATTCAGTAGTTAAATCCTCATGTGTTTGTTCAAGCGTTTGTTCCACTGAGTCTAAGTTTTGAAGCTTTTGTTCCATTGCGTCTAACTTTTGAAGATTTTGTTCCATTGTGTCTAACTTTTGAAGCTTTTGCTGTGTTTGTCTCTGATTTTGTTCCATTGTGTCTAACTTTTGAAGCTTTTGTCCTATTTGTTGCATTAATTGTAATAACAATGCAATGGTGTCTGAAACATGTTCCTAAGTGCTATTCGGCAATGCATTTGAACCGGCAATATTCGCAGTTTGAAAAACAGAAAATGTGTCTTGACTTATTTGAGAAAACGGTGAGGACGCAAAACCTGAATCTACAGTATTTGCAAGATTGTGTCCTGTCATTTCGAAATCCTGAGGCAAGCTGTTGCCGACCGATCGATCGATAATGCTTCCCTGTTTCACTGCCTACACCATTATTTGCAACCCGCTCCAATTCCCTATGCACAATTACCAAATTACTACTTTGAACATTATTTAATTCATTACATGGTGGCGCTAACACACTGCTTTCGTCTTCACTGTCATTTCTCAGTTTACTTTGGAGCCTAGTATTACGTTTTTCACCCGCCATTATTGTCACAATATTTCACACGATAACACAAAAAAGCACAATTTGAAGACCAAAAATAAGAGAACACATTAACATAGCACTGAAAATAATATCTAGTTAATTGCAAGGGCAGCTACGAAATACTTCGTGCAAAACTACAGGCATGCCACAACTATTTTACTGTACAACAATGAAAGACTGCAACTACAAAGGAAATTCTCTCTATGATTACTCGCTAGCAATAAACAAAATTTACACTAATTACACAAACTACAAGAAAAAAATCAGAAGATTCCAGTGAGGTGTCCTCGGCTAAGGGTCGACATATGAAACGTCCCCTTAGAACAATTATACAAGACTGTGTTTAAACTGACACACAATATTTTTTTTAGCGCAACGCAATCTGACTTTTAAAAATCCCTACAAAAGAATGGCCCTGACTAACATTAACCTATACCTTTCACAAATTACTTACCTCACCAAAAATCTTCGTTACTCGAACTATTGCAATACAGCGAGCGCCACAACTGCAAGCTAAATAAAAGATTCAAACTACGGAAGTCACTAACTACTGATAGGCACAGTTAGCAAATGAAAGATTTTAATAGAGAACAAACAATGTATTTACCTTAATAGTCATAATATATACAGCAATTCATGACATCCAGTCTTACAAATTTCAAAACTCCGCCATCTCTCTCCCCACATCCACCACTGCTGGCGGCTCCCCTCCAACTGCGCAACGCTACGCGCTGTTAGCACCCAGCTGCCGCTGCCCAACACTACAATGGCAGACAACAATGCAAACCAGCCACAGACTGCACACGGCACAGGTAGTGATTTTCATGCAGAGCGCTACGTGGCGGCGGCGTTACCAATAAAAAAACCTAAACAGCCTACTTACACTGTCTGTGATGCACGTCAAGGGTAACCACAGCCATGGTCTCCGAGCCGATAGTCCATGCTGCTGCAAACGTCGTCGAACTGTCCGTGCACATGGTTGTTGTCTTGCAAGCGTCGCCATCTGTTGACGCAGGGATCGAGACGTAGCTGCACGATCCGTTAGAGCGATGCGGATAAGATGCCGTTCATCACGACTGCTAGTGATACGAGGCCGTTGGGATCCAGCACGGCGTTCCGTATTACCCTCCTGAACCCACCGATTCCATATTCTGCTAACAGTCATTGGATCTCGACCATCGCGAGCAGCTATGTCGCGATATGATGAACCGCAATCGCGATACGCTACAATCCGACCTTAATCAAAGTCGGAAACGTGATGGTACGCATTTCTCCTCCTAACACGAGGCATCACAACAACGTTTCACCAGGCAACGCCGGTCAACTGCTGTTTGTGTATGAGATATTGGTTGGAAACGTTCCTCATGTCAGCCGGCCATTGTGGCCGAGCGGTTCTAGGCGCTTCAGTCTGGAACCGCGTGATCGCTACGGTCGCAGGTTCGAATCCTGCCTCGGGCATGGATGTGTGTGATGTCCTTAGGTTGGTTAGGTTTAAGTAGTTCTAAGTTCTAGGGGACTGATGACCTCAGATGTTAAGTCCTATTGTGCTGAGAGCCATTTACTCATGTCAGTACGTTGTAGGTGTCGCCACGGGCGGCAACCTTGTGTGAATGCTCTGAAAAGCTAATCATTTGCATATAACATCACCTTCTTCCTGTCGGTTAAAATTCGCGTCTGTAGCACGTCAACTTCGTGGTGTAGCAATTTTAATGGCCCGTAGTGTAGCATTGTATGCAGCTGGCCTGTATGACTTATAAAACTAAAGAACGGAAGTGGAAGGAAGAGCTAGATTGCTCATGCTGGTGCTGGAGTAATATTCTTTTATTATATAATAGAAATTTTATTTTACAATAGCAGGCTACTATTTACCAAATGTGATCCAAGCCGTTGAGACTTGGGTGCCCCACGAGGATTGGGCCCCGGGGGTTATGCCCCTCCCCCACCCCCACCCTATCATCGGGCCGGCCGACTGTCGACCTGCCGAGCACTGGTTTTGATCAGAAATGTTTCTGACATGTCACCTACAAGGTAACAAAAAATGGTTTAAATGGCTCTGAGCACTATGGGACTTAACTGCCGAGGTCATCAGTCCTCTAGAACTTAGAACTACTTAAACCTAACTAACCTAAGGACGTCACACACATCCATGCCCGAGGCAGGATTCGAACCTGCGACCGACAAGGTAACAAACTGTGAGCGAGTCCTGGCTCCTTGACTGCTTCACAGTAGCTACAAATCCTGTGGAAGGTACGCGTCCAACGCAGTGTGTCGTCGGGAATTGTTGGCGGGCGCGCTGACTCAGCAGGTGTGGTTCTAGGCGGTCGTAATAACGTGAGGAACAGCTGGCAGCGAGCGGCTGGCAGCGTGCGGCGGGCGATAAGCGCGCCACAGGAAGGCGGAAGGGAAACAACGGCGCAGTCACAGCACAGCCCATGGCGCGACGCGTCGTCCTGCTGCCGCACCAGGTAAGTACTGTATTATACTACCTCACTAGTCGCGCTTTATCATGCCTAGCGCGACACGTTTCAGGAATTTATTCCTATTTTCAAGTGTGGTTATCTATCACACTGAGTGCTTTATGTAAGATCGTAGTGGCTGAACCGTGATGGTTTGTGCATGTGAAAGTGAGTAATGAGTCCGCCTCCGTAGCGTAGCGGTAGCGTTTCCGCTTGTCACGCAGGGGGCCCGGGTTCGACTCCCGTCAGAGGACTGGGTGTTGTGTGTCTTTCATCATAATTAGCCCGCAAGTCTCCGAAGTGGCATCAACTAAAAAGGACTTGCAATACGGCGTCCGAACTTCCCCGCACGGTGCCTCCCGGCCAGCAATACCACACGCTCATTTCAATTTCTGGGTAATGAAGGAGGCACTATAGTTTAAGGCCATAAAATGACTACGCGACAACAGAAGCGGAACAAGGCATACACTGACATCACTTACAATAACAATGTAAACTGCTACAGTACCTGAAAATTGGAATAAACTCCTGAAACGCGTCTAGTTTCCTATGAAAAAACGTATTAGTGCAGTACTTTTTTTATGTAAAACGTTATTGAGATAGTTGCTGGCCGTAGAGAAAATTCGTTGATGGTGGCTGAAAGTTGTTAACACTTTTTGCTTATCTGCAAGTCATATGTTTTGATTCGTTGTGAACGACTGCGTGAAGTGCTCCGACAGATTTAGCACTTACGGTCAACGTAATGAACAGATCGATTTCGGTTCATCTCGATGTCAGTCCTTCGTATCAGCGACATGTACATATATCGTACATCAACTATGAAAAATACGAGAGAGAACGACTATGTAACTCTTATCAAAACCTCGTAGAGGTTTTTCTTTTCACAGTTAGTGTTAAATAACGAGGCTATGTTTCATTTAGGTTGAAACATGAACCACAACAACTGAAGAATATGGGAAACACAGCAGCCACGTATCACAGTCGAGGACGGCGTAGACTTTCCAAAGCTTCATGTGTATTGAACTCTTTTTTCCGGATAAGAACTACGGCCATTTCTTCTTCGCGGGAAAACGTTTACAGGAATCGGTTTCCTGGATATTTTGCTGATCTGACTTTTTCTACGACAGCGAGAGCATGCCGAAAATTTGATTTTTCAACGGGACTATACACAGCTGCAGTGGAACCTACATTAAGAGAATTTCTAACCGATGAGCTACCTCAGCGATGGATTGGCGTACGAATCTCGCATTACAGCATGAGATTCCAGTGTCACCTAATTATACGGGATGTGCCCCCTCTTCTAACAACGTCGGTTGAAATCCGACGCGATATAGCAAAGGCAGTGGATGCAGTAATTCCAGACAAGCTCGCAAAAGTGAGGGAAGAGTTTGACTCTCGTCTGGATGTTTTGTGCCTATCGTGTGTCCAGTGGAGAGCACACCAGAGGTTTGTGAAAGGTAAAGGAAAGCTTTGACCCTAAACGTAAATGTAAAAGGTACCTCAAGGGTGGGTGTGCATCCATGTAAAAGATAAGCCCTTGTACAATCGGATGGTGTTTTCCCCAAGTTTACGACTTCATTCGGGTAGAAGATACAGTCCTGCGAAACCGGATGAATCTGTGGAACATTCTGTGCTATCAAAGGTAGAAATACTGTACTGCAGTAAAATAGTAGCACCTCAGTGTGGGTCTAGTAAGATTTACGTAGTTTTTTTCCCAAGGAGGTGGAGCCCCTCCACGCCAACACCGGCATGATGGCCAACTCAAAAGGTCAACTGCCACCTCTGCATAAGGGCTAGTTTTCACTAAAGTGAGATGTCGCAGGATGTGGGTACTGCGATGTTTGCGTACGCCTGGTTAAGGTTAACCATTAATACGCGCTCGTCTGGAGATAGATTGGGTCGAAAATCGAACGAAGGGTAGCGGTTGGAAGGGCAGAGGAAAAGAAGTGACGAGGCAAGGGCCAAGCGAAAAAAACCTCTGCGATAGGTCGGGTAGTAAGAGCAGTAGCGGATGTCTTGCTGCCTGCGACAGGTCATGCAAGGGTAGGCTTTGTTCGTAATGGGTATCATGCATGTCGATACCTTTGACGTTGTGTGGTGCTGTTACTAGGAGGCTGCCACTCGGTGCCGGTGTTGATCTCTCGGTCAGCATCAGCATACCTGTAACATTTAGAGTCATCACTGTTTGGTGTCCTGTAGGCTGTATATCAGATGCACAGTGTAGGGTGATGTTGGCAATTTGTTTGTGCGTTAGTGCGCGAGCTCGTCGGTTTCCTTGCTGTAGCCTGTTGGTCGGCTTTAATAGCAGCTGGTATATCCTGTCAACGTTGCTGGTACGCAGGGGCTTGCCGACGTTTGTCTCTCATTGGTGTATGTTAGCTTGCCATAGGTGGTTATGCCCTAGCTAGTAGTGTCTTTGGTTGCTTATGCTTCCACCTATGGTTGTAATCATAGTTTCCCAGAGTGAGGATGAAAGGATTGTTAGTGTGTCTCCAGTTCCTGTATAGTCATGTGGCGTGTTTTTTTGAATACTTCCTTGAGGGTTTCAATGAGATTTTCATTGTGAAGATCCACGGTGCGCGTGTGGCGTGGAGCGTTGCTGATGATGCGTAGCACTTTGTTCTATATGAACTGTAGGCGGCGCAGGCATGTAGGAGCTGCATATCCCCAGACGGCAGCTGCGTACGTCATCAGAGGTCTAATCAGTGTCATGTATATGGACCTCTACACCCTCCTATTCAGTGTTCTCTCCCTGTCGAGCATTGGGTAGAGTTGTTTGAGCCTCTCGTGCGCTCTGTTAGCAACGTATTCGTTGTGCCCCCTCCCGCCCCCCGCCCAACCACTCCCATGTACGTTTCCGGTCCAGCCAGACACCGAGATATCTGACTTTCTCTCGGAAACGTATTGGGCATGTATGTAGTGTTTTCTGTCTACTGTGTTGATGTTTCTGCAGTAGTTTCGGTCTGCGTGTGAACAGAACTGCTTCGCACTTGTCGACGTTTACTTTAATACGCCATCGTTCCAACCAAGGCTCGGCATGTCTGAGGACCGTCTATATGCGTCAATTAATTTTCGACGGTTTCCAATCTTGCGCAAGGATGGCTGTGTAATCCACGCAGATGGCTAACGTCGTGTTTTGTGTTGCTGAGAAGTCGTTAATGTACAGGTTGAACAAGATTGGCCCTAGGATGCTTCCCTGGGGTACTCCAGCTTAAATATCGTGTTGTGTCGATTGTTTGCCCTGCACGTCAGTGTTGAAACATCTGTTGGTGAGATATGAGTGTATGAGACGTAAGAGTCTGTCCGGGAAACAAGCTTCGCTTAGTTTGCTTATAAGGCCGTTGTGCCAAAGACGGTTGATAGCTTCTTTGATGCATAGGAATACGGCCCCTGTGGCTTTGTTCATGTTCTAGCCGTGTGTAATACGTTCGACTACGCGGAGGAGTTAATGTATTGTTGAGTGGTGATTCATAAAGACGAATTGCTCCGGTCTAAGGGTGTCATTGGCGATGCAGTGCCTAGTGATGCGTTTGAATATTATCTTCTCAACAATCTTGCTGAGCGAGCACAGCAGACTGATGGGTCGGTAATTTTGTGGGAGGGAGTGATCTTTCCCTGGCTTCCTGAACGTCAGGACCTTGGCCGCTTTCCAGAAGTCAGGGAAGTGTTGGTATTTTAGAATGGCTTTCGTTGTGTGTGCAAGGTATTCTACGGGTCTATCCGTGAACTCCTGGAGGACACAGTTTTGAATGCCATCAGTCCCAGGGGATTTCCTAGCGTTGGTATGCTTGATAGCCCATGTAATTTAATTTGTGCTAGTGCGTCTAATTTCGTCGCGCGTGGGCAGGGCTACAAGTCGTGTAACCTCCTGGCCGGTTAAAGCGTGAATACCGGATCTGAAGGAGCCAGATTCAGCATGCAAGACGCTGCAAGTGTTGTGGCCACAATCTCTGCCTTCTCCGTCGCGGAGTAAGCTGGACCGTCTGGTCCTTGTGGAGTGAAAATGTAATGTTTCTCCATTGTGAAGTGTTTGGATAACACGTTAGGAGGTGTGGTATCTAACCCTGCGAGCTTGTGTCCCCATTATTCGTTTAGAAATGTTTGTATTTTGTCCCGTATTACACCCTGGGGTCTGTTGACGTGCAGTTTACAGAATGGGCGACTTGTACGTTACCAGTTCTTCTGAGACGGTTCCTCATTGAGGTAAGGCCCAGGATTTCCTGGGGCAGGGCCGTTGAGTTTTTTTATTGTGATGTCCATAGAATGGCGTCAGTCATTGCGTATTGGACGGCAGTAGTAAGAGCCTCCACAGCTTCATCAGTTTGTTGCGTGTTATTAATTTTGTGGGTGTCCACGTAGTACCCCCCTTTTCAACTATTCGTAATTGACGTACTGCATACGTACATAATATGCATGAAAGAACTCGTTGGAGATTTTTCTAATAATGTAATATAGCTTTACTTAATCTCCATTTTAGTTTTGCTAACGTACAATGAAAAGTGCGTTAGATGTAGAACAAACGTGAACTTCGTGCTATGCTTCAGATGCTTATTTTGAAATTGCATTTGTTGCCTTCATTAACTCACAACCAAATTTTCACCTTCAACCTAGTCTACACCTAGGAACTACGCTACACATCAGTCTGTCACCACAAACAGGATTTCGAGGGGAACACTATCATTCCTGAACTGTGAGTCCTACGTAGGTTACAAGAACAGTACAAAATTTCATATTTCTCAATTATTTTGCATCAGTTTACAATTTTACGGTCATAGTTTTTACAACTCATACAAAAATTGTGTTGTTGATAGTAACAGCAGGCGTGGTGTAGCAAAATAGTGGTGCTTTGGATGTTCGTCCTTAATCAAAACAACAAGGTAAACTGAATTTTTCAGTTAACTAGCATCGTCATTTAATTTTGTTGTTATACTCCGTATAACACATTCGAAAAAAAATATTATTAATCGTAACTGTGGTCGTGGAACATGGTTATGGGTTTAGAGCCAGAAAAATATAACAAATTTTCAGTTTTTCATTTTTTTAGCGCGGTTGTGAATTGCGTAACTGGTGTAATAAATTTGAAATAGCGGTCAAAGGTCAGTGAAGTACTGACACCTAGCAGAAAGAGGTACCCATACTGCTCCATAAATATTACCACTATTCTAGTCCCGAGTTATTTATGTGGTTATGACTGATTCAAGTTAAAAAGAAACGTTTTTATGGTGCCTTAGTCGAGACACGAAATGCTTTCTATAATTAAATAAATTAAGAATGGAGTACAAATTAAAATTCACTCTGCGGTTATGTGTAATTTGCTGGTTTAGTTGTTCGATAAAAGAACTGCTATGACATTAGCAGATAACATTGTGAAAAATTATCAACATCTTCTTAGTCTCCCTGGTTCGTCTATACGGCTAAATACGAGTAGAATGACCTTTACAGTCCACTATACGCGTTTCGAATATTACTTTCTTGAAGTTTCATCCGTGGATTCTTCTTTACACTTGTGCCATGGGTCAGCTATACTTTGTTCTCCTATGCAGTATATTTGCGTGCGTATTTCATAAGTTTCATCTGGTGCTCATAATTAAATTTTTAAATGCATGTTTTGTATATTTAGTGCCCACAAAACAAACGCGTTTACGAACATAAGATGGAAAAATTTGAATAGTGTACGAAAATATTCACAATAACGCAAACTGGATTATATAATACAGAAAAATAAAGTGTACCGTGCCACAGACGTGAGAAACAGGCCTGAAACTCTAAAACAGTTGATGAATTGTGTATTACTTCAGAATAAACTAGCTGAGTCACTTTTATAGTTCTTTATTTCCAGACCTCTTATTTAGGGTCGACACTCTGCTATCATACATGTGTCAGAGCGCGGTGTTGCGGTGTGCAAATTTCCCGATTTTGATTGTTCCACTTACTGCAATCAAAGGCAATGATACGGAAGTGTATTGTTTCAAGAAGTTTCACGCATACAAGTGTCTGTCATTTAATACCTTTACGTAAGTTTTTCGCGAATTTAGTTTCAAAATACTTACAATAAACACACACACACACACACACACACACACACACACACACACACAAATTTTATTCATTGTTTCTTTGCAAGAGTCTCACATTCTTTTTGTGAAATACTTAAGTTAAAACTAGAATAATGACGGATAACAGTGAGAAGGAGAAAGTATCTAATTATTATTTAACACATAATCACGTTTTATCGAATTCATTGCACTTACAACTCATAGTTTTGCTGGAAACAAGTTGCACAAGCAACTACGCGACAGTTAACAGTCTCACGAAAGCCACAGTTGGGGAATTCGCTACGCTGGACCGAATATATGAACCATGGTCGTGTCCTGAGTGTACATCCTGTGCTGCATTTATTCTAAGAGTACAGTTCAGTGTGCCAAAAGTTTTTGCTCTTAAAGGCGTTTTCCACAGTTTGTTTTACAAAGACTGTTGGTAATTCTTCAGACCTTCAGAATCACAGCATATTATTTTCTAATGTTTCTGTGATTATAGAATAATCTTTGGGTTATCACAACTGTTAAAGTAATGTGTAAGTTTTAAGGGAAAAAAACAAGATAACGTGTTCGAATTCCGATGCTCTTTGTGAAAACCACGCTATCAATGTTCTTATAGAAGGAAAATAGTAACTATCATACTGTGATGTAATGTAATCAGTCACGTATTTACACAGGTAAAACGATTATTGGCTTTGAAGTGCCCCGGTTTGAATGAGGATTTCTTTGATCCTCTTGGATATCTGTTGAACTGACCGTTCATCCGAACTCTTCATATTCTCCACTTACTACACCGTGAATGGCCCCAAATCGCAAATAAACGCAGAAATTCAGAGTTAAACAGCATTCGGAGAGGACGACTTGTGATACACTGTGCAACACGGATCTGTTACGTCGGATTCATAAAGGACCGAAATGCTCGTTCGGGTCATATGATTACGTCAGTGTTCTGCCGAAGCAAGTGGGGACTCAGTGAAAAAGATGCGAGGCAGTGGACGACTTAGCTATCCGCCTCTGCCACTCACTAATGGCAAACGTATGCCATTAATTCTCCTCGATGATGATGTTTGCAGTAACAACAAAATGATTACAGTGAATAATTACATTCACTACTATGTTATAAGAAAAACGACATTACATTGTATCAGACGAAGGTGTAGCTATACGTTTATGTATTGACTTACTAATGCTGCCATGATGAGGACCATCAGGCCCACTCCCACGCATCAACAGACATTCAACATACACTACTGGCCATTAAAATTGCTACACCACGAAGATGACGTGCTACAGACGCCAAATTTAACCGACAGGAAGAAGATGCTGTGATATGCAAATGATTAGCTTTTCAGAGCATTCACACTAGGTTGGCGCCGGTGCCGACACCTACAACGTGCTGAAATGAGGAACGTTTCCAACCGATTTCTCATACACAAACAGCAGTTGACCGACGTTGCCTGGTGAAACGTTGTTGTGATGCCTCGTGTAAGGATGAGAAATGCGTACCATCACGTTTTCGACTTTGATAAACGTCGGGTTGTAGCCTATCGCGATTGCGATCGCGGCATTGCTGCTCGCGTTGGTCGAGATCTAATGACTGTTAGCAGAATATGGAATCGGTGGGTACAGGAGGGTAATACGGAACGCCGTGCTGGATCCCAACTGCCTCGTATCACTAGCAGTCGAGATGACAGGCATCTTATCTGCATGGCTGTAACGGATCGTGCAGCCACGTCTCGATCCCTGAGTCAACAGATGGGGATGTTTGCAAGACAACAACCATCTGCACGAACAGTTCGACGACGTTTGCAGCAGCATGGACTATCATCTCGGAGACCATGGCTGTGGTTACCCTTGACGCTGCATCACAGACAGGAGCGCGTGCGATGGTGTACTCAACGACGAACCTGGGTACATTTCGGATGAATCCAGGTTCTGTTTACAGCATCATGATGGTCGCATCCGTGTTTGGCGACATCGCGGTGAACGCACATTGGAAGCGTGTATTCGTCATCGCCATACTGGCGTATCACCCGGCGTGATGGTATGAGGTGCCATTGGTTACACGTCTCGGTCACCTCTTGTTCGCACTGACGGCACTTTGAACAGTGGACGTTACATTTCAGATGTGTTACGACCAGTGGCTCTACCCTTCATTCGATCGCTGCAGGATAATGCACGACCGCATGTTGCAGGTCCTGTACGGGCCTTTCTGGATACAGAAAATGTTCGACTGCTGCCCTGGCCAGCATATTCTCCAGATCTCTCACCATTTGAAAACGTCTGGTCAATGGTGGCTGAGCAACTGGCTCGTCACAATACGCCAGTCAATACTCTTGATGAACTGTAGTATCGTGTAGAAGCTGCATGGGCAGCTGTACCTGTACATGCCATCCAAGCACTGTTTGACTCAATGCCAATGCGTATCAAGGCCGTTATTACGGCCAGAGGTGGTTGTTCTGGGTACTGATATCTCAGGATCTATGCACCCAAATTGCGTGAAAATATAATCACATGTCAGTTCTAGTATAATATATTTGTCCAATTAATAGCCGTTTATGATCTGCATTTCTTCTTGGTGTAGCAATTTTAATGGGCAGTAGTGTAGAATCACGGGAAGGGCAAGCTTTACGCTACGAAACATCTGTCGATAAGTATCTAACGTTTTGAACACACTAATCACATAACATTGTAACCTCCCCACAAAATACCAAGTGTAACCTCCCAACAAAATAAAGTAATATGAATAATACTCTCATTTAGCGTAACTACCCAACAGTGAAAATATAATACAATGTGACAAACCTATAACCTTTCAATAATTGACAGTCAATTTAACGTAGTAAATTTTGGACGTCAGCAATGCTGCGTCATGGCCCTGATACATCATTCTGAATAAACTGAAAATCTTACGTTAATTAGATGGCCGGATAACGCGTATATATCTGCTCCTATAAGAAATTTTCCTGGCGCAGCTAAGTGCAATGCTGGCCGATAGATTTGTCTTATAAAAAAGGAAAGAACTGACTTTTCTTTTCAATAATCGGGATGGCCAAAGATTGGAGAAATTAGTGAATTCTTTAAATTGAGATGAATGTCAAAAGTTACTTTTTATGAGAAAGATTATTATTAACAGATTTTTTTTAAACATTTACATGGGACTTGATGTAACAATACTACATATGTGCGAGGCTGCTTTCACCTTATCCTACAACGCTCAGGCTCCGCCATCGCTGCACACGACCGGCCCAGCCAACACGGTACACCAGACACGACTGCTCGCTAGCAACAACTTACTCCTACTGCTACACAGTTCCTACTGCAGTTAATACTGCTCTTTGGTCTCATATTCTCTTCTAGCTTACATATCGCAGGCAGCGCGTGAGCAATACATCGAAATTACATCAGCTCGAGTGCGCTAGCAACAAATTCTTTAATTATGGACCTCTTACAACATAATAATTAAACCTTCCTTATATTCGGAATGAATTCCGTGGTAAAAATCTGTGCTAGATGTGACCCGCAAGGGCCCTTGTATTCGTAATGGCGTGGAAGCCAACAGCTTTCGAATGTCATCTTGAGGAATTTCTTATAAACACTCGCTGTGTCGCTTCGTGAAGACTTGTGGCCGGAGTTAGGTAACAAAGTACTCGTCTTACCATCGCATCCCACACATGCTCTATCAGTCAAGCCAAGGACCCGCACATTGCCTGAAGGCGTTTGTGGTGGTCTTGGATCATCCTGTTGGAATTTGCCATTTTGTACACTGCTCGTGAAGGGCATTGAGCCCCCTTTGAACAACTGCCAATCCAGTCCTGCTGCCATATGCTATTGCTCCACCACACGGTGACTGCACAAGTTGGGAGAGGCGTGGATCTCGAGAATAGCTGCTTCGTATGAACTTCGTTAGGTCGTGTATAGACACGTTGACATGAAACAGAAGCTACCTTCAGCACACTGTGAAACACCTGTCGGTATGTATCAAACGTTGTGGACACGCTAATCACCACGTAATGCCATTCAATGCCGCAGGTGGCTCTGTACAGTGTAAGTCTGTCCTCCGTAGCAAACGACGCATTACAACTAGAGATCTCAAACCATATATCAGTAATCTGTTCTGGCCGGTTCGTGGTGCCACTCTGATTGTAACCTCTTCAAGTATTTCAGTTTCCGTCATCCGTCTGTGTGTCAGTCGAATAATCCTACGCATTTCTCGTGTTAGTCTTTCTGAAAAACTCCGCGCTTCTCTTTTTGCCACACTGGTATCCTGAATCTGTGTCATCACCACTAGTTTTAGAGACATTGGACTTTGTGATCTGTCGGTAAGGTGCATCCTAATGTCTACTCTCAAAGCCCTAAGGTAACGATAAGGTGCACGCGCCAGTCCTCAAGTTGTTATGTGATACAATCTCCACCTGGAAAGTTTCAGTTACGTTAGACATACCAAACAGCCTCATGTGCTCACACCATTCTTAATTTACGGGAATGGCTATTTTTCTCTACTGAAAATAAGCTGGCGTAAGGATGAAATTATCATAACACATACCACAGCCATGGGAACACTGGAGTATCATCTTCTTAGCTTTCGGTCAAGGTGTTCATATTTCGCACTTTCTGTTTACGTCGGTTTCTTTTGCATTATGTTCATTACAATACATATAAGAATTCTTTAATTTAATATGGACTCAAATATATAGAAATCGTAAATAGAGGGGACAGTAGTAGGTACATCAGGAAAAAACAAAGCTTATATTCGTTCATGAAAATGAAAAGCATAGAAAAATTGCAGGTAGGTAGACTGAAGTGAAGGGCACAGGAAGCAGTGTACGTAATAGAAGTGGTGGGAGAGGAGAAGAAAGACGACCATAATAGAACAAGTAATGAAGACATGGGAATGGAAAGTGGATCGTAGAGAAACGAAAACAGAAAGAACCGTAACTGGAGAATATGAGAACACTTGTTTTTACTTTTGACAGAGAGAACTGCATCTAAATCTACATCATTCTCCGTTTGCCAACTAACTATGTGTGGTGAAGGGTGCTTTTGGTACCTCTGATATTCCTACGCTGTTCTACTCTGCGAAAGTCGCGTGGGAAGAATGATTGCCGGTAATTCTACGCATTAGCTCCAATTTTCTTGTCGTGGTCATTTAGCGAGAGGTTTGTGGGAGGAAGTAATATATCCGACTCTTCCCAAGAAAGTGAGCACTCGAAATTTCAGTAGTAAACCTCCCCGTGATGCAAGACGGCACTCTTGTAACGTCAGATACTGGAGTTTGTTGAGCATCTCCGTGACGATCTCGCGACAACTAAACCATCCCGTTTGATCTTCTCTATCTCTTCTGTCAGTGCCGCGGGTGGTAGCCGCGCGGTCTGGGCGCCTTGTCATGGTCCGCGCGGCTCACTCCCCTCCCCCCCCCCCCCGCCCCCCCATCCCCCATCCGAGGTTCGAGTCCTCCCTCGGGCATGTGTGTCGTCCTTAGCGTAAGTTAGTTCAACTTGGATTAAACAGTGTGTAAGCTCAGGGATCGATGACCTCAGCAGTTTGGTCCTATAAGACCTTACCACAAATTTCCAATTTTCTGTCAGTTGTACCTGGTAAGGATCCCATACTGATGAACAATACTCAAGAATCGGTGGAACAAGCGCCTTATAACCCACTTCCTTCGTGGCTGACCTACATTTCCTTAAGATTCTAACTATGAATCTTAGTCTGGCATCTGCTTTTCCTAATATTTGTTTTATGGGGTCATTCCACTTCAGGTCGTTCGGATGGTTACTGCCAGGTATTTTATGGAAGATTCTATTTCCAGCAGTTTGTCATCAATGGTATACTTGTACAGTAGTGGATTTCTTTTTCTACTAATGCATAACATGTCATGTTTATTGACGTTTAGGATGAACTGCCAGAGCCTGCACCATTCATTAATCTTCTGCAGGTCTTTCTGCAAATCAGTATTGCCTTCTGTCGTTGCTGCTTTCTTATACACAACCGCACCATATCCGAACAATCTTAAACAGCTTCCGACGCTTTCTTCACGATAGTTTACATACATTGTAAAAAAGTAACGTAGCTTTCACACTTCGTTGTGGAACCCAGGAAATTATCTTTAAACCTCTCGATTTCGTTCCTTTAAGGGCGACGTGTTGAGTTCTGTCTGTAAGTAGGTCTTGAACCCAGTAGCAGTTATGGTCCGAGAGCCGACAAGTTCGTATATTTTTTCACTAACCGGCAGTGCGGGACGGAATAAAATGCCTTCCTGACGTCAAGGAGCACGGAATCACCCTGTTCGCCGTTGTCTACAGAGCTGTGGATCTCACAGAGGTACAGAGTGAGCTGAGTTTCGCAAGATCTCTGTTAGCGGAATCCATGTTGATTTTTATAGCAGAGATTCTCTATCTCCTGAAGTGTCGTAATTGTTTAGCGTAAGCTATGCAACAAATCGACTTCAACGATGTGGGTCTACAATTATGTGTATCTGTTCTACGGCCCTTCTTAAAAACGGGAATGACGTACATTTTTTTCCAGTCGCTAAGAACCATTCGTTGCTCCAGGGATCCTGTGGTAAACTGGTGTTAGCAGGGTCGCAAATTCTTTCGCTTAATCTTCGTACAATCCTATGATATCTCATCTGGCTCTGATTCCTCTCCGCCACTAAACGAGTGTTTTTCCCCGATCGGTTATATCAGTATTTTCCATTTCGACGGTCGTAGGATGGTCCAATAATTCGGTCTTCTATTATCTTCCGTTTCGATGCCATATGGGCACTGAGTGAAAGAAAAGAGGATTTCGAATCGCTTACTGACTTTAGATAAGACCTAAATGTCTTACGCTTTTTACTTAGATAGTTTGACAAAAATTTTACTTTCAAAGTCATTGAACGCATCTTTCACTCCTCTCCTTACGATCGTTTTCGCTTCGTTCAGCTTTTGTTTGTTAGCAAGGTTTTGATCTCTTGAATCTGTGGCGAAGGTTTCTTTGTTTACCTGAGAGCTTTCTAAGATGGTTATTAAATAATGGTTGGTCGTTTCCATCTCTTAAAACTTTACTTGAAAGATATTTGTCTAAGGCATATTGAACCTTACTTTTGAATTTTTTCCACTTGTGATCTTCATGATCGTCCTATTCATTGAATATTTGATGCTGATTGCTCAGATACTCTGCAACTTGCATCCTGTCACTGCTGCTAAGCAAAAAATATTAATACATTTCGTAACATGTTGCTATCACAGCCTTACCCTCAGTGATAACTTCTATTACGTTAACTGATTCGATAAGTTCAGGGCCGCCCGAAGTGGCCGAGGGGTTCTAGGCGCTTCAGTCTGGAACCGCGCGACCGCTACGGTCGCAGGTTCGAATCCTGCCCCGGGCATGGATGTGTGTGATGTCCTTAGGTTAGTTAGGTTTCAGTAGTTCTAAGTTCTAGGCGACTGATGACCACAGATGTTAAGTCCCATAGTGCTCAGAGCCATTTGAACCATTTTTTGATAAGTTCAGGACTTTGTTGCTAGGAGGTCTAAGATGCTACCTTCACAAGTTGGTTCTCTATCTGCTCGAAGTAACTTTAGAACAAGACATTCGGAATGGCACACGAATCCCTATCTATGGCTCCAGTCTTGACAGCATGACTCTGTCAATCTATACGTGGCAAGTTCAAGTCACCTCCCATTACCAGAGCATGGCCAGGAAAATTAAGGATTTTCTGCACGTTCTCTTCGAGGCGCTCCATCTATTTAGCTCCTGCCACAGGCGGTCTATAAAAGCATCCGATAACCGTTTTTATCAGATCATTTATGCTTAATTTCACCCAGATCAATTTACATTCGGAAGATTAGATTAGATTAATACTAGTTCCATGGGTCATCAATATGATATTTCGTAATGATGTGGAACGAGTCAAATTTTCCAATACATGACATAATTAAGTTAATTTAACAACATAATTAAGTTAATATAACAACTTTTTCATTTTTTGTTTTTTTAAATTTTTTTTAATTTTTAGTTTTTTTTCTTAATTTATATCTAAAAATTCTCTATCGAGTAGAAGGAGTTGTCATTCAGAAATTCTTTTAATTTCTTCTTAAGCACTTGTTGGTTATCTGTCAGACTTTTTATATTATTTGGTAAGTGACCAAAGACTTAAGTGGCAGTATAATTCACCCCTTTCTGTGACAAAGTTAGATTTAATCTTGAATAGTGAAGATAATCCTTTTTCCTAGTATTGTAGTTATGCACACTGCTATTACTTTTGAATTGGGTTTGGTTGTTAATAACAAATTTCATAAGAGAGTACATATACTGAGAAGCTACTGTGAATATCCTTAGATCCTTAAATAAATGTCTGCAGGATGATCTTGGGTGGATTCCAGCTATTATTCTCATTACACCCTTTTGTGCAATCAATACACTCCTGGAAATGGAAAAAAGAACACATTGACACCGGTGTGTCAGACCCACCATACTTGCTCCGGACACTGCGAGAGGGCTGTACAAGCAATGATCACACGCATGGCACAGCGGACACACCAGGAACCGCGGTGTTGGCCGTCGAATGGCGCTAGCTGCGCAGCATTTGTGCACCGCCGCCGTCAGTGGCAGCCAGTTTGCCGTGGCATACGGAGCTCCATCGCAGTCTTTAACACTGGTAGCATGCCGCGACAGCGTGGACATGAACCGTATGTGCAATTGACGGACTTTGAGCGAGGGCGTATAGTGGGCATGCGGGAGGCCGGGTGGACGTACCGCCGAATAGCTCAAAACGTGGGGCGTGGGGTCTCCACAGTACATCGATGTTGTCGCCAGTGGTCGGCGGAAGGTGCACGTGCCCGTCGATCTGGGACCGGACCGCAGCGACGCACGGATGCACGCCAAGACCGTAGGATCCTACACAGTGCCGTAGGGGACCGCACCGCCACTTCCCAGCAAATTATGGGCACTGTTGCTCCTGGGGTATCGGCGAGGACCATTCGCAACCGTCTCCATGAAGCTGGGCTATGGTCCTGCACACCGTTAGGCCGTCTTCCGCTCACGCCCCAACATCGGGCAGCCCGCCTCCAGTGGTGTCGCGACAGGCGTGAATGGAGGGACGAATGGAGACGTGTCGTCTTCAGCGATGAGAGTCGCTTCTGCGTTGGTGCCAATGATGGTCGTATGCGTGTTTGGCGCCGTGCAGGTGAGCGCCACAATCAGGACTGCATACCACCGAGGCACACAGGGCCAACACCCGGCATCATGGTGTGGGGAGCGATCTCCTACACTAGCCGTACACCTCTGGTGATCGTCGAGGGGACACTGAATAGTGCACGGTACATCCAAACCGTCATCGAACCCATCGTTCTACCATTCCTAGACCGGCAAGGGAACTTGCTGTTCCAACAGCACAATGCACATCTGCATGTATCCTGTGCCACCCAACGTGCTCTAGAAGGTGTAAGTCAACTACCCTGGCCAGCAAGATCTCCGGATCTGTCCCCCATTGAGCATGTTTGGGACTGGATGAGTCGTCGTCTCACGCGGTCTGCACGTCCAGCACGAACGCTGGTCCAACTGAGGCGCCAGGTGGAAATGGCATGGCAAGCCGTTCCATAGGACTACATCCAGCATCTCTACGATCGTCTCCATGGGAGAATAGCAGCCTGCATTGCTGCGAAAGGTGGATATACACTGTACTAGTGCCGACATTGTGCATGCTCGGTTGCCTGTGTCTATGTGCCTGTGGTTCTGTCAGTGTGATCATGTGATGTATCTGACCCCAGGAATGTGTCAATAAAGTTTCCCCTTCCTGGGACAATGAATTCACGGTGTTCTTATTTCAATTTCCAGGAGTGTACTTTGTTCCTCAGTGATGAAATACCCCAAAATATGATGCCATATGCAAGCAATGAGTGAAAATAAGCGTAGTAAGCTAATTTACTAAGATGTTTATCACCAAAATTTGTAATGACCCTTATTGCATAAGTAGCTGAACTCAAACGTTTCAGCAGATCATCAATGTGTTTCTTCCAATTTAATCTCTCATCAATGGACACACCTAAAAATTTTGAATATTCTACCTTAGCTATATGCTTCTGATTAAGGTCTATATTTATTAATGGCGTCATACCATTTACTGTACAGAACTGTATGTACTGTGTCTTATCAAAATTCAGTGAGAGTCCGTTTACAAGGAACCACTTAGTAATTTTCTGAAAGACATTATTGACAATTTCATCAGTTAATTCTTGATTGTCAGGTGTGATTACTACACTTGTATCATCAGCAAAGAGAACTAACTTTGCCTCTTGATGAATATAAAATAGCAAGTCATTAATATATATTAAGAACAACGAAGGACCCAAGACCGACCCTTGTGGAACCCCATTGTTGATAGTTCCCCAGTTTGAGGAATGTGCTGATCTTTGCATATTATGAGAACTGCTTATTTCAACTTTCTGCACTCTTCCAGTTAGGTAAAAATTAAACCATTTGTGCACTGTCCCACTCATGTAACAATACTTGAGCTTGTCTAGCAGAATTTCATGATTTACACATTCAAAAGCCTTTGAGAGATCACAAAAAATCCCAATGGGTGGTGTTCAGTTCTTCAGATCATTAAAAATTTGATTGGTGAAAGCATATATGGCATTTTCTGTTGAAAAACCTTTCTGGAAACCAAACTGACATTTTGTTAGTACTTCATTTTTACAGATATGTGAAGCTACTATTGAATACATTACTTTCTCAAAAATTTTGGATAAAGCTGTTAGAAGGGAGATTGGACGGTCATTGTTGACATCAGACCTATCCCCTTTTTTATGCAAAGGTATAACAATAGCATATTTCAGTCTATCAGGGAAAATGCACTGTTCCAGAGAGCTATTACACAGGTGGCTGAGAATCTTACTTATCTGTTGAGAACAAGCTTTTAGTATTTTGCTGGAAATGCCATCAATTCCATGTAAGTTTTTGCTTTTGAGCAAGTTTATTATTTTCCTAATTTCAGAGGGAGAAGTGGTTGAGATTTCAATTGTATCAAATTGCATAGGTATGGCCTCTTCCATTAACAGCCTAGCATCTTCTAATGAATAGCTGGATCCTACTACACTCCTGGAAATGGAAAAAAGAACACATTGACACCGGTGTGTCAGACCCACCATACTTGCTCCGGACACTGCGAGAGGGCTGTAAAAGCAATGATCACACGCACGGCACAGCGGACACACCAGGAACCGCGGTGTTGGCCGTCGAATGGCGCTAGCTGCACAGCATTTGTGCACCGCCGCCGCCAGTGTCAGCCAGTTTGCCGTGGCATACGGAGCTCCATCGCAGTCTTTAACACTGGTAGCATGCCGCGACAGCGTGGACGTGAACCGTATGTGCAGTTGACGGACTTTGAGCGAGGGCGTATAGTGGGCATGCGGGAGGCCGGGTGGACGTACCGCCGAATTGCTCAACACGTGGGGCGTGAGGTCTCCACAGTACATCGATGTTGTCGCCAGTGGTCAGCGGAAGGTACACGTGCCCGTCGACCTGGGACCGGATCGCAGCGACGCACGGATGCACTCCAAGACCGTAGAATCCTACGCAGTGCCGTAGGCGACCGCACCGCCACTTCCCAGCAAATTAGGGACACTGTTGCTCCTGGGGTATCGGCGAGGACCATTCGCAACCGTCTCCATGAAGCTGGGCTACGGTCCCGCACACCGTTAGGCCGTCTTCCGCTCACGCCCCAACATCGTGCAGCCCGCCTCCAGTGGCGTGAATGGAGGGACGAATGAGACGTGTCGTCTTCAGCGATGAGAGTCGCTTCTGCCTTGGTGCCAACGATGGTCGTATGCGTGTTTGGCGCCGTGCAGGTGAGAGCCACAATCAGGATTGCATACGACCGAGGCACACAGGGCCAACACCCGGCATCATGGTGTGGGGAGCCATCTCCTACACTGGCCGTACACCTCTGGTGATCGTCGAGGTGACACTGAATAGTGCACGGTACATCCAAACCGTCATCGAACCCATCGTTCTACAATTCCTAGACCGGCAAGGGAACTTGCTGTTCCAACAGGACAATGCACGTCCGCATGTATCCCGTGCCACCCAACGTGCTCTAGAAGGTGTAAGTCAACTACCCTGGCCAGCAAGATCTCCGGATCTGTCCCCCATTGAGCATGTTTGGGACTGGATGAAGCGTCGTCTCACGCGGTCTGCACGTCCAGCACGAACGCTGGTCCAACTGAGGCGCCAGGTGGAAATGGCATGGCAAGCCGTACCACAGGACTACATCCAGCATCTCTACGATCGTCTCCATGGGAGAATAGCAGCCTGCATTGCTGCGAAAGGTGGATTTACACTGTACTAGTGCCGACATTGTGCATGCTCTGTTGCCTGTGTCTATGTGCCTGTGGTTCTGTCAGTGTGATCATGTGATGTATCTGACCCCAGGAATGTGTCAATAAAGTTTCCCCTTCCTGGGACAATGAATTCACGGTGTTCTTATTTCAATTTCCAGGAGTGTATATCCACGACGTTTAGAAAATGATTATTAAAAATATTGTCAACTTCTGACTTTTGTTCGTAAAGTTTTCATTCAATTTGATGGTAATACTGTCTTCCTGTGCTCTTGGTTGACCTGTTTCTCTTTTAATATTATTCCAAATTGTTTTAATTTTATTATCAGAGTTGCTGATTTCAGACATGATACACATACTTCTGGATTTTTTAATAACTTTTTTTTTAATATAGCACAGTAATTTTTATAATGTTTGATAGTTTCTGGGTCACTACTCTTTCTTGCTGTCAGATACATTTCCCTTTTCCGGTTACAAGATATTTTTATACCCTTAGTCAGCCATGGTTTGTTACATGGTTTCTTACGAGTAAATTTAACTACTTTCTTGGGGAAGCAGCTTTCAAATGCATTTTCAAAAGTGTCATGAAATAAATTATATTTTAAATTGGCATCAGGTTCATGGTACACCTCATCCCAGTCTAACTGCTGTAGGCTTTCTCTGAAATTTGTAATTGTTAAATTGTTGACTGAACGTACTACTTTGGAGGACTGTTTAGTAGTGCTGAATGGAGCTATGTCATATTTTGTAACTAGCTGTGCACCATGACCAGAAAGACCATCTCAACAGGCTGAGCATTTATCTGGTAAAACTTATCTTGGTCTATAAAGAAGTTATCTATCAGTGAGCTGCTATCCTTTACCAGCCGAGTAGGAAAATCAATAACGGGTGTCAAATTGAAAGAATCGAGTAATGCTTCAAGGTCATTTTTCCTATTACCCTATTTCAGAGAATCTACATTGAAGTCCCCACAAATAATAATCAGTGCTGCGCGGGGTATCCGCCGGTCTAGCGTCTTGCCATGGTTTGCGCGGTTCCCCTCCCACCCCCCCCCCCCTCCCCCACCCACCCGTCGGATGTTCGAGTCCTCCCTCGGGCTTTGGTGAGGGTGTTGTCCTTAACGTAAGTTAGCTTAAGGTATATTAGTAGTGTGTAAGCCTAGGGGCGATGACCTCAGCAGTTTTGTCCCATAGGAACTTTCCACAAATTTCCAAATTTCGGAATCTGTGATAACCTCGCTAGATATTATTGAATTCTTTACTGCTATAAATTTGCTGCCACCATTAGCGACCAATGTATCCTTAGAATAAATATTCCAATCTGAACTTAGGATTTCGTTGCTATTCACTTCAAGTTTCAACCAATTTTCTGTTCCTAATGCTACAAGGGCGCTGTAACAAACCTTCAATAAGCATTTCTAATTCTGGGATCTTTTCTTGAATGCTCCTGGCGTTTACTAATATCTTATTGACCTTTTCTGTGTCCGATCTGCAAGGACGTGAATTCCATGATATCATTGTGGCTCTTGTAATTCGTCTTTGATACCAAGGGAAGGTTTCTCTAAAAAATAAATAAATATCCACATGCACGTCACACGTACACTGCTACCCTATTAGCCGCTTCGTGCGTGAAGTCGCGCCTGACCTATTAAGGGAATCCCACAGTTCTGCACGCGATAGTCGAGAAATTCGCATCCGATAATGTCGCACAGTCGTCTGAGCTGCTAGTTAGATCTTCCACTCTGCTGCAAACCCGAGGACCACGATCGACACTGGTGCGATGCTATAAATAATCAGCTTAGCTGCACCCTGCATGCAATGCTAGTTGCCTTCTCCAAATTAGGCATCCTCCGAAGGGAGTCTCGGATGGCATCAGAACGCGAGCGGCAGGCGTCATTCGTGACGACTCGTGCCACTATCTGCGGTCAGTTAACAGCCAGTGTGCTCGATAGCCGCCGGCAGGGACTCCTGCACGTCACGGACGATATCACCTGCGAACATACCGAGTGCACACTGGTATTCTTTCCCGCCATGTATGCTACATCCCTGACGGCCGCGATTACCCACCTAACAATGGAGCTCCCAATGACCAACATACCCACCCTCTGCACTTGTCCGGACGGGACGGGAAGAGCAGCCGCTAGCCCAACAAGAGAGGAATCCGGTGCTGGCTCGGAAGTAGCACCTCGTACCTGTAGCTAAGGCGTTAGGTGCGAACTGTGCTGCCTGTTGCGTATTGGAAGACGAAGCGACAGCGAGGTCACCAGGGGATTACAACACCAAAAGTGTTGCAGGTCTCCCGTGTCGCCATAGCTTTCAGTATTAGCCAGAAGCCTGTCGAGTGGGACCGATGCAGGTTCCAACTGTTTACGGCCAGCGGCCAATTCTCCTTGTGCCCGCTCCTAGGAAGCACAGTCCCTAGCCGTATCGTACTGAGTAAAATGTCGATATATACACTACTAGTACAGTGTATATCCACCTTTCGCAGCAATGCAGGCTGCTATTCTCCCATGGAGACGATCGTAGAGATGCTGGATGTAGTCCTGTGGTACGGCTTGCCATGCCATTTCCACCTGGCGCCTCAGTTGGACCAGCGTTCGTGCTGGACGTGCAGACCGCGTGAGACGACGCTTCATCCAGTCCCAAACATGCTCAATGGGGGACAGATCCGGAGATCTTGCTGGCCAGGGTAGTTGAGTTACAGCTTCTAGAGCACGTTGGGTGGCACGGGATACATGCGGACGTGCATTGTCCTGTTGGAACAGCAAGTGCCCTTGCCGGTCTAGGAATGGTAGAACTATGGGTTCGATGACGGTTTGGATGTACCGTGCACTATTCAGTGTCCCCTCGACGATCACCAGAGGTGTACGGCCAGTGTAGGAGATCGCTCCCCACACCATGATGCCGGTTGTTGGCCCTGTGTGCCTCGGTCGTATGCAGTCCTGATTGTGGCGCTCACCTGCACGGCGCCAAACACGCATACGACCATCATTGGCACCAAGGCAGAAGCGACTCTCATCGCTGAAGACGACACGTCTGCATTCGTCCCTCCATTCACGCCTGTCGCGACACCACTGGAGGCGGGCAGCACGATGTTGGGGCGTGAGCGGAAGACGGCCTAACGGTGTGCGGGACCGTAGCCCAGCTTCATGGAGACGGTTGCGAATGGTCCTCGCCGATACCCCAGGAGCAACAGTGTCCCTAATTTGCTGGGAAGTGGCGGTGCGGTCCCCTACGGCACTGCGTAGGATCCTACGGTCTTGGAGTGCATCCGTGCGTCGCTGCGATCCGGTCCCAGGTCGACGGGCACGTGTACCTTCCGCTGACCACTGGCGACAACATCGATGTACTGTGGAGACCTCACGCCCCACGTGTTGAGCAATTCGGCGGTACGTCCACCCGGCCTCCCGCATGCCCACTATACGCCCTCGCTCAAAGTCCGTCAACTGCACATACGGTTCACGTCCACGCTGTCGCGGCATGCTACCAGTGTTAAAGACTGCGATGGAGCTCCGTATGCCACGGCAAACTGGCTGACACTGACGGCGGCGGTGCACAAATGCTGCGCAGCTAGCACCATTCGACGGCCAACACCGCGGTTCCTGGAGTGTCCGCTGTGCCGTGCGTGTGATCATTGCTTGTACAGCCCTCTCGCAGTGTCCGGAGCAAGTATGGTGGGTCTGACACACCGGTGTCAATGTGTTCTTTTTTCCATTTCCAGGAGTGTAGTTTCAAAAAATACAAACAAAATAGTCAGGCATAATTTTGTGTTAAGGTGCTAGTCGGCATCCGGTATGTTCCGATTAGCCAAATGTTATGTTATCGTTGCTAATGATAAATCGGTGGAAGGTGGCTAGCGGATCTGACGCCGTAGGAATCTGGACAGACAAGCAAAAGATGGTTGACATGAGTACACTTTATGTAAATACAGTATACTGTACTAAGCTTGTGGGTGAAGAAATGCTACATTGTTGATAGCTTGTGGCAGAAACGGCTAACTATACTGAAGCGCCAAAGAAACTGGTACAGGCTTGCGTATTCAAATACAGAGATATGTAAACAGGTAGAATACGGCGCTGAAATCGGCAACGCCCATGTAAGACAATAGGTGTCTGGCGCAATTGTTGAATCAATTACTGCCGCTACAATGGCAGTTTATCAAGATTCAAGTGAGCTTGAATGTGGTGTCAGAGATGGGACACAGCATCTCAGAGACAGCGATAAAATGGAGATTTTCCCGTACGGCCACTTCACGCGTGTGCCGTAAATGTCATGAATACGGTAAAACATCAGGTCTCCGACATCGCTGCGGCCGGAGAAAGATCCTGCAAGAACCGGAACAACGAGGACTGAAGAGAATCGTTCAACATGACAGAAGTGGCACCCCTTCCGAAAATTGCTGCAGATTTCAATGCTGGGCAATTAACAAGTGTCAGCCTGCGAACCATTCAACGAAACATCATTGATATGGGCTTTCGGAGCCGAAAGCCCACTTGTGTACCCTCGATGACTGCATGACACAAAGCTTTACACCTCACCTGGGCCTGTCAACACCGACACTGGACTGTTGATAACTGCACACATGTTGTCTCGTCGGACGAGTCTCGTTTCAGATTGTATCGAGCAGAGTGGATGGACGTGTACGGGTATAGAGACAACGTCATGAATCCATGGGCCATGCATGTCGGCAGGGGACTGTTGAAGTGTTAGAGGTTCTGTAATGGTGTGGGGCGTGTGCAGTTATCACGATATAGGACTCCTGATACGTCTAGATGCGACTATGACAGGTGACACGTACGTAAACAAAAAATGGTTCAAATGGCTCTAAGCACTAACATCTGAGGTCATCAGTCCCCTAGACTTAGAACTACTTAAACCTAACTAACCTAAGGACATCACACACATACATGCGCGAGGCAGGATTCCAGGATTCGAGCCTGCGGCGTAGCAGCCGCGTGGTTCCGGACTGAAGCGCCTAGAACCGCTCGGCCACCACGGCCAGCTCGTACGTAAACATCTTGTCTGATCACCTGCATCCATTCATGTACATTGTGTATTACAGTAATACAATGCGACTCCCCACACGTCCAGAATTGCTACAGAGTGGCTTCAGGAACATTCTTCTGAGTGTAAACACTTCCGTTGGCCACGAAACTCCCCTGACATGAACATTATTGAGGATATCTGGGATGCGTTGCAACGTGCTGTTCAGAAGTGTTTTCCCCCCATCGTACTCTTAACGGATTTATGGACAGCACTACAGGATTCATGGTGTCAATTCCCTCCAGCACTGCTTCAGAAATTAGTCGAGTCCATGCAACGTCGTGTTGAGGCACTGTGTGTTAGCGGGGGCCCTACAAGATATTAGGGAAGTGTACCAGTTTCTTTGGCTCTTCTGTGTATAAGCAGAGGCACGACACGGGAATATGCTTCAGTACACTGAATGTTTGTCAGTAGAGGTACCAACAACTCGGTATAACTTCGACAACAGGTAGGTACACGGAAGTAATCTCGTATTGGGAGCCAGATGGTCAGGTGACAGCCGCTTATAAAACTGTCTGGGCAGTCTTCATTGTTTGACGGCCTGGAGGTTCACCCCCTGCGGGCCCAGGGGTTAGAATAGGCCCGAGGTATTCCTGTCTGTCGTAAGAGGCGACTGAACGGTGCCTCACACCTTTTGGCCTTTATGTGATGGTGCCCTGTAGGGTTTGACCTCAATTTTTCAAACTTTTCTCGAAGAGCAAGCCAATTGGGGAAGGGCGCCTTACATGTTGCATCGTGTCGATCATGCATTGAGATCTTTAGCCCACTTACTCGTCGTGGCATTGCATTCCCGCTAATCCTCCATCTCTTGAGCGAGGACACCTTCCTGGGTGCGTTTTCCTCCACCCACTATGCAGTGTCGTTTTGTGCGCTGACGATAACCATGGAATTACTTGCACCTAATATCCAGCACGGTAGCCAGTCTATTGTGGTGAGGCCGCCACGTACCCTGTTGGTTGTAGCCCCCTGACTGCGGATCGCTCTGTTGATGCCTGCACTTAACTCCCCACGTATGACAAGGAGTAGATGCCCTTCACCCTGGGGCATCGGGACTCCCGACAGTGGCCCTCCTGCTATATGGCCTTTGCTGTGGCTGGGTGGCGCCTGTGGGGAGGCCCCCCTGGTCGGAGTGGGTGGAATCAGGGCAGATGACGTGCAAAGAAGTGTACCACGTCATCACTTGCTGGTGATCAAACGCCAACAGTCTCTAAGTGTTCCAAGTCTCAGACAATACAAGGAAGTATGATCTAAAATCGTTCCCCTCCCTGGCCACACCATGGGAGGAACGCCAGGCTAATGACGGCAGTGGACCTTATTCCCCCCAGTACCTCGTATGTAAGAGAGCTGATGAGGACTCCTTTGTCTCGATGAAGCCTCAGTTTTTTGTAGAGCATTTAGAGGACAAGTTTGGGGAGGTGGAGGGCTTGTCCAAAATGCAGTCAGGGTCAGTCTCGATAAAAATGGCATCATCTGCCCAGTCACGGGCATTACTCGCTTGTGACAACCTGGGGGATGTTTCCATTACCATCATGCCTCATAAGAGCTTAGTGTTGTTCAGGGTATTATATTCCACACATTATATCTTTTGCAGTCTGATGATGAGCTGCACGTCAACTTAGAGCGACGAGGAGTTCATTTCATCCAATGTGTCCATCGGGGTCGAAGGGATAATTAGGTTGCCCCCAGTGCCTTGATCTTGGCCTTTGAGGGAGGCACATTAACCGAGAAGGTCAAGGTGATGGTCTACCACTGTGATGTCAAGCCATATATCCCTCCCCCAATGTGCTGCTTAAAGTGCTGGAAGTTCAGGCATATGTCTTCCCACTGTACTTTCAGCATCACATGTGGAGATTTAGGATGTCCATCCAATCCCAATACTCCACGTGCTCTGCCTCGCATCTGTGTCAGCTGCAGAGAGCATAATTCCCCTTGCTCACCAGACTATAGGATTTTACAGCGAGAAAGGAAAATCATGGAATACAAGACCCTGGACAGACTGACCTACACCGAAGCCAAGAGGAAATTTGAATACCCACCACATCCTGTGGCTATAACCTCTTATGTTGCCCTTACGAGAACAGTTTGGTGCCCCATCAGTTCTGCTGGTTCCAGTCAGCTCTAAGAGCAAGAAGACTTCACCTGCGCCCTTGATGGTGGGTGGAACTCTCTCCTTGGTTGCTCCCACACCACCTACCCACGTATCAGCCAGAGAAGCGTCAGTCTGCTTCGGCTCCTCTCGCTAGGAAGGGGTCCCTTGTTTCACTCCCTTCCCAGGTTTCTGCTGGAGAGAAAGATGACACCCACCACTGGCTGAAGTGCCCAAGAGCAGCTGGTCATAGGGCTTCACGATCATCCTCAGTCCTGGAGACTGAATCAGTGAAGCTCTCCCAGCCAGAGAAACAAAAGGATGAGCGAGAGAAATCCAGAAAGAAGGCCCCAAGACCAAGGGAATAGCGGTGGCACCCACACCACTGCTGCCTACAAGCTCTGCATCTGAGGATGAGATGAAGAATCTGGTGTCCGCTGAGGACCTAGATCTCGCCAGACCCTCAGACACAATAGATATAGCCTTTTCAGGAACTAAATTGGTGGCAGCAGGTGACCCAGAGGCGTAGACTGCCTCATTGAGTGTTTCATGCCTTCCCATCTCACGATCACGTCATCCTCCAGTGGAATTGCAGCGGTTTTTTCCACCGCCTGGCTGAGCTATGGCAACTGTTAAGCTTTACACGTGCTTTCTGCATTGCCCTCCAGGAAACCTGGTTTGCAGAAGTGCTAACCCCTGCCCTTCACGGCTACAGGGGTTATTACAAGAACGGTAGCGAGTTTGCGTTTATGTCCTGAACTCTGTATGTAATGAACCTGTGCCCCTTCAAACTCTTCTTGAAGCTGTGCCTGTCAGGATACAGACGACACAGGAAATAACTGTCTGCAACGTATATTTCTCTCCAGATGGTGTGGTACCCTTGAACGTATTGGCTGCACTGATTAATCAACTCGCTAAACCTTTCCTAATTTGGGGAGATTTTATCGCCCATAACCCCTTTTGGGGTAACACCATGCTTGCTGGCCGTGGCAGAGATGTCGAAAATTTACTGTCCCAACTCGACCTCTGCCTCTTAAATACTGGGGCCATCATACTTTTCAGTGTGGCTCATGGTAGTCACTTGGCCATTGATTTATCAATCTGCAGCCGAGGACTTCCCCATCTATCCACTGGAGAGCGCATGAAGACCTGTGTGGTAGTGGCCACTTCCCCATCTTCCTGTCACCCCCCTGGCGTCATGCCCACGGACGCCTACCCAGATGAGCCTTAAACAAGGCACACTAAGTAGCCTTCACCTTTGCTGTCACCGATGAATCTCCCCTACGTGGTGCCATCGATGTCGAGATTGAGCAGGCCACTACAACGATAATTTCTGCTACGGAAAACGCGGTCTCTCGTTCTCTAGGATGCCCCCAGCGAAAGACAGTCCCTTCGTGGTCGCTGGAAGTCGCTGAGGCAATTAAAGAGCGTCGGCGAGCTCTACAGCGACATAAGCGGCACCCTTCCCTAGAGCACCTAATAGCCTTTAAACGTCTCCGTGACCTCATTCGCCTGTTTATCAAACGACGGAAGCAAGTCTGGACGAAGATCAGAAGTCTTCTTGGATACCAGACCCCAACAGGTATCCCTGGCGTTAACATCAATGGTGTACTCTCTACCGACGCAAACGCTATTGCCGAGCACTTTGCTGAGCACTATGCTCGAGCCTCTGCGTCGGAGAACTACCCCCCCGGCCTTTCGCACCCTCAAGCGAAGGATGGAAAGGAAAGTCCTCTCGTTCACTACACGCCACAGTGAACCCTATAACGCCCCATTTACAGAGTGGGAGTTCCTCAGTACCCTTACACATTGCCCTGACACTGCTCCTGGTCCAGATCGGATCCAGTCATATGATTAAACATCTCTCATCTGACTACAAGCGATATCTCTTCATCTTCAACTGGATCTGGTGCGATGGCGTCTTTCCATTGCAACGGCGGTAGAGCACCATCATTCCTCTGCTAAAACCCGGTAAAAATCTGCCTGATGTGGATAGCTATCGCCCATCAGTCTCACCAACGTTCTCTGTAAGCAGCTGGAACGTATGGTGTGTCAGCGGTTGGACTGGGTCCTGGAGTCACGTGGCCTACTGACTCCGTGCCAAGGCGTTTACCGCCAGGGTCGCTCTAACACTGATACTCTTGTGTCCCTCTAGTATGCCATTCGAACAGCCTTTCCCAGACGCCAACACCTGGTTGCCATCTTTTTTGACTTACGTAAAGCATACGACACGACTTAGCAACGTCATATCCTTGCCACATTGTATGAATGGGATCTCCAGGGCCCACTGCCGATTCCCGATTTTTATCCAAGACTTCCTGTCGCTCCATACTTTCTGTGTCCAAATTGGTGCCTCCAGTAGTTGTTGCCCCCCCCCCCCTCCCCCGTATTCAGGAGAATGGCGTTCTGCTGTCTTCTGCATTTCGTATTGCTCCTCCAGTACTGGAGTTGCCGAGCGGCGCCTACAGGGAGCCATTCACAAGATGCAGTCGTGGCCTCTAGCCCACGGCTTCCAGTTTTCGGCCGCAAAGTGGTGTGTTACGCACTTCAGTCGGCGTTGTACAGTTCTTCCGGAAACTTAACTTTATCTTAATGACGATCCACGCACTGTAGTGGAGACGTATCGATTCTTAGGTCTGGTTTTCGACGCCCGATTGTCTTGGCTACCTCACCTTCGTCAGCTTAAGCGGGAGTCTTGGGAGCACCTCCTTGCTCTCCGCTGCCTGAGCAACACCAACTGGGATGCAGATCGCTATACGCTGCTGCAGCTTTACAGAGCCCTTGCTCAACTCCGCCTTGACTATGGGAGTCTGGTTTACGGCGCCCTCAGCGTTTCATTTACATGACTCAGTGCACTACTGTGGCGTTCGCCTAGCGACGGAAGCTGTTGAACGAGTCCGGTGACCAGCGTCCTACTGGAGGCCGGAGCGGAGTCCCTCCATTGCGTGTCCGACGTGCGCAACTACTCGCCAGGTATGTTGCACACATTCTTAGCTCTCCTGTGCATCCAAATTACCGTCTCCTTCTCCCAACCGCGGCAGTTCATCTCGCGCATAGGCGGCCCACGATTACTGTTCGCGTGCGATCCCTTCTCTCCGAACTGGAGTCTTTCCCTTTACCTCCTCTACTTGAGGCCCATTCTCGAACACCTCCATGGTACACACCTCGGCCCCTCTGCCGAAGCTTCGTCTTGACCTTTTGCATGACCCTGTTGTTGTTGTTGTCTTCAGTCCCGAGACTGGCTTGATGCAGCTCTCCATGCTACTCTATCCTGTGCAAGCTGCTTCATCTCCCAGTACCTACTGCAACCTACATCCTTCTGAATCTGCTTAGTGTACTCATCTCTCGGTCTCCCTCTACGATTTTTACCCTCCACGCTGCCCTCCAATGCTAAATTTGTGATCCCTTGATGGCTCAAAACATGTCCTACCAACCGATCCCTTCTTCTAGTCAAGTTGTGCCACAAACTTCTCTTCTCCCCAATCCTATTCAATACCTCCTCATTAGTTACGTGATCTATCCACTTTATCTTCAGTATTCTTCTGTAGCACCACATTTCGAAAGCTTCTATTCTCTTCTTGTCTAAACTAGTTATCGTCCATGTTTCACTTCTATACATGGCTACACTGCAAACAAGTACTTTCAGAAACGACTTCCTGACACATAAATCTATATTCGATGTTAACAAATTTCTCTTCTTCAGAAACGCTTTCCTTGCCATTGCCAGTCTACATTTTATATCCTCTCTACTTCGACCATCATCAGTTATTTTACTTCCTAAATAGCAAAACTCCTTTACTACTTTAAGTGTCTCATTTCCTAATCTAATTCCCTCAGCATCACCCGACTTAATTTGACTACATTCCATTATCCTTGTTTTGCTTTTGTTGATGTTCATCTTATATCCTCCTTTCAAGACACTGTCCATTCCGTTCAACTGCTCTTCCAAGTCCTTTGCCGTCTCTGACAGAATTACAATGTCATCGGCGAACCTCAAAGTTTTTACTTCGTCTCCATGAATTTTAATACCTACTCCAAATTTTTCTTTTGTTTCCTTTACTGCTTGCTCAATATACAGATTGAATAACATCGGGGAGAGGCTACAACACTGTCTCACTCCTTTCCCAACCACTGCTTCCCTTTCATGCCCCTCGACTCTTATGACTGCCATCTGGTTTCTGTACAAATTGTAAATAGCCTTTCGCTCCCTGTATTTTACCCCTGCCGCCTTTAGAATTTGAAAAAGAGTATTCCAGTCAACATTGTCAAAAGCTTTCTCTAAGTCTACACATTCTAGAAACGTAGGTTTGCCTTTTCTTAATCTTTCTTCTAAGATAAGTCGTAAGGTCAGTATTGCCTCACGTGTTCCAACATTTCTACGGAATCCAAACTGATCCTCCCCGAGGTCCGCATCTACCAGTTTTTCCATTCGTCTGTAAAGAATTCGCGTTAGTATTTTGCAGCTGTGACTTATTAAACTGATAGTTCGGTAATTTTCACATCTGTCAGCACCTGCTTTCTTTGGGATTGGAATTATTATATTCTTATTGAAGTCTGAGGGTATTTCGCCTGTCTCATACATCTTGCTCACCAGCTGGTAGAGTTTTGTCATGACTGGCTCTCCCAAGGCCGTCAGTAGTTCTAATGGAATGTTGTCTACTCCGAGGGCCTTGTTTCGACTCAGGTCTTTCAGTGCTTTGTCAGACTCTTCACGCAGTATCGTATCTCCCATTTCGTCTTCATCTACATCCCCTTCCATTTCCATAATACTGTCCTCACGTACATCGCCCCTGTATAAACCTTCTATATACTCCTTCCACCTTTCTGCCTTCCCTTCTTTGCTTAGAACTGGGTTGCCATCTGAGCTCTTGATATTCATACAAGTGGTTCTCTTCTCTCCAAAGGTCTCTTTAATTTTCCTGTAGGCAGTATCTATCTTACCCCTAGTGAGATAAGCTTCTACATCCTTACATTTGTCCTCTAGCCATCCCTGTTTAGCCATTTTGCACTTCCTGTCTCATTTTTGAGACGTTTGTATTCCTTTTTGCCTGCGTCATTTACTGCATTTTTATAATTTCTCCTTTCATCAATTAAATTCAATATTTCTTCTGTTACCCAAGGATTTCTAGCAGCCTTCGTCTTTTTACCTACTTTATCCTCTGCTGCCTTCACTACTTCATCCCTCAGAGCTACCCATTCTTCTTCTACTGTATTTCTTTCCCCTATTCCTGTCAATTGTTCCCTTATGCTCTCCCTGAAACTCTGTACAACCTCTGGTTCTTTCAGTTTATCCAGGTCCCATCTCCTTAATTTCCCACATTTTTGCAGTTTCTTCAGTTTTAATCTACAGGTCATAACCAATAGATTGTGGTCAGAGTCCACATCTGCCCCTGGAAATGTCTTACAACTTAAAACCTGGTTCCTAAATCTCTGTCTTACCATTATATAATCTATCTGATACCTCTTAGTATCTCCAGGGTTCTTCCACGTATACAACCTTCTTTCATGATTGTTAAACCAAGTGTTAGCTATGATTAAGTTGTGCTGCATGACCCTAAGAACTCCATTAACCCCGCCGCTCTCCGCTGTCACTTCTCGATTCTTGAGGTGTTCCGGGGTTGTGAAGTCGTTTACACCGACGGCTCGATGGCTGATGGTAATGTTGGCTTCGCCTATGTCCACAGATGCCATGCTGACCAGCATTCCTTGCCCACTGGCTACAGTGTATTCACTGCAAAGCTTGTGGCCATATCTAGTGCACTTCAGTACGTCCGCTCCTGGGATTGTGAGTCGTTTCTTCTCTGTGCTGACTCGTGAGCAGCTTACAATCTGCGAACGTCCAGGAGTCCATCTCTGCCCTGGAACAGTCCAGTCTTTCAGTGGTGTTTGTGTGGACCCCACGACACGTCGGAATCCCATGCAACGAACTTGCTGACAAACTGGTCAAACAGGCTATGCGGAAACCGCTCCTGGAGATGGGCATCTGTGAAACGGACCTCCGTTCTGTCTTACGCCGCAAGGTTTTTTGGCTTTGGAAGACGGAGTGGCATAACAGTATGCACAACAAACTGGGTGTCGTTAAGGAGACTGCGAATGTATGGAAGACTTCCCTGCGGGATTCTCTCAGGGAATCAGTTGTCCTTTGTCTGCTTCGCATTGGTCATATGTGGCTCACACATGGTTACCTCCTCCATCGCAAGGACCCACCTCAGTGTCACTGTGGCTCACAAATGACAGTCGTCCACCTCTTGCTGAACTGTCCACTTTCAGCCAATCTGCAGCGGACTTTTAACTTTCCCAGGACCCTACCTTCCGTGTTGGACGACAATGCCTCAACAGTAGCTTTAGTTTTACGTTTAATTCGTGAGGGTAGATTTTATCATTTGATCTGCGTTTTAGCGCATACCCTTCGTCCCTCTGTGTCCTCCACCCTATGGCTTTTACGGTGGAGGTAATAATGTGTTGCAGGGTGGCTGGCTTCTCCATTTTTATTCTCGTGGTCAGCCAGCCATGATAATCTGCTTTCGTGTATTTAATCTCTTCTCCCTATTTCTTGCGTATCTCTGTGGTTTTCTTGTCCTGTTTTGTCGATTGTAGCGTTTGTTGTCCTTCTGTCGTTCTTCTGGTTCTTCATTTCTCCTGTCAGTGTGCCGTACGTCTTCCACACTAGCATCTCTTCCACCACTCTTACCCTACTGAGTAATGTTCTGATATGTGGTCATTCATCCTGCTCGTCCGCAGCTCGTGGTCTAGTGGCTAGCGTTGCTACCTCTAGATCATAGTGTCCCGGGTTCGATTCCGACGCGGGTTGGGATTTTCTTTCCCCGGGGACTGGGTGTTTGTGTTGTCCTCATCATTTCATCATCATCATAACTATTCGTGACAGTGGATAGATTGGACTGTGAAAAAAAATTGGGCTGTGAAAAAACTACAACTTTGTACGGGTGCTGATGACCGCGTAGTTCAGCGCCCCACAAACCAAACATCATCATTCATTCTGCTCTGTTAAGGAAGTACTTTCAAAACCTGTACGGTTCAGATTATTACAAAAATTGATAGATACTATCCTCACCTAAAAGAATTAATTATAGTATTACTAGTTTTAATCACGGGTAGTACAAATGTTTACTGTAATGGAAAAGGTCTCCCATATGCAGTCTGCCTCTCAAGGTTCCCACTAATGCCAAGTTTCTTGCTAGATTTTGTGTGACTCTCGCCAACATTAATTCTTTGTGTGCAGCTTGAAAGGCTCTAAAGCACCCATATTTGCATCTTCAACAGTATTACGCAACATTTAACAATGAAAACTTTCGTAAAAGATGTCCAGTTGTAGCAGAATCATTTTAGAAGCACATTTGAAAGGATTCTGTTTTCCTCTTATCTGAACGGCTTAACGTCCACGATTCACTTGTGTACAAAGCTGCTCTCCTACAAATACCTTAAGTAAAGACATCTTAAGATTCAAATTTATATTCGATTTTAAAAAATTCTTCTTTTCAGAAAGCCTTTTCTTGCTGTTGACAATCCTCGAATTATGTTATCACTACTTCAGCTATCGTCAGTTATTATGTCTCTCAAATAGTAATAGGTAGTAAAACTGATCCTCCAAGTACTGAGCCATCAATGACAGAACTGCAGTATCACTGGCGAATCTCGTAGGCCTTGTTTCTTCTCCTTAAACTTTCACTCCTTTTCGACATTTCTGCAATTCTTCGGTCATGCAGCTTGAGGCATCGTGTCCATCACTGTGGGGGGGGGGGGGCCAAGGGACATCCAGCACATCCCATGTCCGCTACTGTGGCTACCTGGGCTTGCTGCGTACACTGAGTTTGACCACTCATCCGTGGTCGAGTGTGTGGTTGTCCCAATGTGTAGCAGGCAGCAAAAGGTTTTCCAGGAATGGAGCGAGGGAGGAAGCGGGGGGGGGGGGGGGGGGGCTGAAGCTGATGGAAAAGTATCCCAATTCGTCTGACGAACGAGTTTAATGCTCTGTTTGTGGCTGATAAAGATCTGAATCAGATGTTGTCACCTGTTCTGTTTTAGAGGAAGCCTCTCAACTTGCAAGGTCTGGGCAATGACAGAGCGCGGGATTATTGACCTTAAAATATTCCTTAACGGACGCTTCACGATAGTGGACTCTTCTCAATAGCGGAAAATTTAAAATTCCCCTTCAAAATAACTTTAGCCCTAATGGCAAATTTTTTCCGAATAGCGGAAATTCTCAGTACCGGACGCGGAGACTGAAATGTAAACGCCAACAAAAATTACAGCTTCCAAACCACGGGTGTCACAATAAAACAGGCAGTTGTAAATTAAACGGCAACAATCATTGTCATACCGCTGAACCTTTTGTAATTTCAGTTGCATACTATTTGTCTTCTAGCGAGAGACCTTATGTACATAGTGCAAAGACGTCAGAAAAACGAAACGGTTAGCGCTGAATGAAAAGCTCGAGATAATTAACGTGTGCGAAATGGAAGAGCTTAGTGTTAGAGATACGGCCACGAGTTTTGCTGTTGGAAAAACACGTATTAATGACATTTTAAGAAACAAAAAGCACATTCTTGGACAGTAAACTGATCCAACAGACCTGGCTTAAAAGTTGACAATTTGACTTTTTATTGGTTCTGCCGTGCTCTCAGCAATAACATGCCAGTTAGTGGATCTCTGATCCGAGGGAAAGAAATCGCAGTCGGCAAGAAGTTAAGACTTCACGATTTTAAAGCGTCTGTAGGTTGGCTTGACAAATTTAGGAATGGACACATCTCTTTTGTAAACTCTAGTTCAGTGCACGAAAACATCGTGACAGATTGACAAAAACGGGCAACACGAACTTGTGAGGGTTAGGAAGAGAGAAACATTTTTAGCTGTGGCTAGACTAATACGTTTTCAGAGCTCTTCCAACTAAAACAATGGCCTTGAAAGATGGAAAAATATTCAGGAGACAAAATTTCGAAAGAACGACTCAGTGTTCTACTGTGTGTTAATATGATAGAGTAATTGAAAAACCTTTAATTATTGGCAAGGTTACGAAACTTCGTTGTTTTTTGGGTATAGACTTGATAAAACTGAACGTAGAGTGGTATGCTAATAAACGATCTAGGAATACGACGGCAGTCATAGCAATTCCATTTCGATTGCGATGCTGCTCTAAAATATGTGGAAATAGTCTCTTTTCCGTCAAATTCAACTTCACGTTGCCAACGACTGGCCATGAGATTATTCGAAATTTCATAAGGTTGTACTGGCAAAATTGTTGAGACATATTTTGTCTCGAATGGACAAACCTAAATCTGGATATGAAATCGGAAAATCTGTCAGTGTATTGGATGAAATTCTTCAACCTTAAAACAAGTAACTTCCACTAAAGTCAGCAACTATTTCAATAAGGCAGGATTCATTTTTAATGATCGTGCTTCAGCGATTGATGACGGTGTCGAAGGAAACAACTTCAAGGAGGGTAAGGATGAACTTAATACTTCAGTGGAGGAATTAGGTAGATCTGAGGGATAAGCCAATATCAATGATGCACTATTCACAGAAATTGCATAAACTAGCGTAAGTGCACTCGTACAAGAAAGGTGTGGTGACAGCGTCGAGAATACATAACAGGCTGAAGAAGCCACAACTGAACTGGACTTTCAAGGAAGGGGGAAGTTGAAGAGATAAGAAAATTGAAACACTAATTTTTTAGTGGAAGGAGATGAAGAGGCACTCACTTTAACGTTAGTAGTTGAAACACACATTGAGAAGACAATTATAAATGGCTCTCTGGTAAAAAAAAATACATGATTATCTCAAAACAATCTTCTAGAACGCATAAAAGAAATTTTAATTCTGTATTTTACCAGTATAGGGAGATTTGTCAATGGGATATTGTATTAAAATGAAGAGAAATTCTCATTAAATTACTTATACAGTACACAGTAGTACAGCACTTTTCTATATACTGTACATTGTATGTAACGTGTTGTATGATGTATTTTTATCCATTTCTGAATAGCGGACAATTAAAAAAACCGGACATTTTTATTTTCTCCATAGATTTCCGATATTCAGATGTTTTACTGTAGGTGAGAGTTCCAGATGGGGCCCCTCAAGGACATGCAGGTAAAGGAGAGGAAGAAGTCCAGTGTGCATTCTGTGTGGATACCGCGGGAGTAATCTCACATGTGGAACATGTCCTTCTGGATACCATGGAAAGCACAGGCTCCCAGCACACTGTCACTTGGATCGCAAGAGATTCTGTCTTGTTTCCGGCAGGTATCTGAAGTAGTAAGGGCCGCCGGGCTTGCATGCGAGATGAAGGCATATATCACCGTATATAGCACCGTCGCCAGGACCGATTGTGGACGTTCAGTACAGAGCTGAGTCAGAGACGCAGACGGTTCTGCTACCGTGCAGGCTGCAGATTCCTCGACTTGTAGCATGGTTGGTGGGATATTGAGTCCCGCTTGTTAGGTCAGCTGTCCACTACACACAAGTTGCGTGTACATGGGTAGTGGGGCTGTGTGGGTGGAGTGGACTGCGGTTTTTTAGATAAGAGAATCTCGGTAAAGAACAGAAAGTGTTTGTTACAAAGGGTGCACGACAAACACAGGATAAGGGTTGACCTAGGAACCATAGGAATTATAGTAATAAATTATCGTCGTGTTGGGAAAGAACCAGAGCTCCATGAGCTAATAGAAAGCACTGAAGCACACATCGTTATAGGTACTGAAAGCTGGCTAAAGCCGAGATGAGTTGAGCCGAAATCTTTACAAAGGACTTGACGGTGTTCAGAAAGGATAGATTTAATACAATTGGTGGTGGCACGTTTGTTACTGTGTAAAGTGGTCTGTGTAGTAGCGAAATTGAAGTAGATAGCTCCTGTGAGTTAGTGAGGGCAGACGTTAAACTTGACGACCAGAATAAATTAATAACAGGTTCCTTTTTACCGACCTCCCGAATTAGATGATTTTTCTGAACAGTACAAAAAAAAGTTGAATTTCATTTCAAATAAGTACCTCACTTATACAATAAATACTTAGTGGTGACTTCAATCTACCCTTGATTGTTGGCGAAAATACACATTCAGAGCCGGTGATACACATAAAATATCGTCCGAAATCGTACTAAACGCTTTCTGCGAAAATTATTCTGAATAGCTAACTCAGAAACCCACTCGAAGTGTAAAAAGCTACGAATACGTACTCGATCTCTTAGGAACAAGTATGGAGGATTATGACGGATACAGAGATTAGTGACTACAGAGTAGTTGTAGCGAGACTGAATACCGTAAATCGAAAAAACACTAAAAATAACCGCAAAATATATATGCTTTTAAAAAGCAGATAAAAATTCACTTTTCACCTTCCTAAAGGACAGCGTTCATTCCTTCCGAACTAAGTAACCATAGGCTAGATGTGACTTACATTCAAAGAAATGGTTTCGACAGGAATGGAACCAAATAAATTAGTAAGATACACTTTGCGGGTCATTCAGAACGGTTGCTAAAATTTTTGATGATGAATAAATTCGGTCGAGTTGTACTTTACAAATCTTTTATTTGGATAAACACGTGCACACGATGTGCGTTTCAAGTTCTAAATCCAATCTTCTCCCTTACTGGAGATTTTATGAGCCATAATTGTGCAGGTTACCCAATACGTTGTTACACTACCTTCATCCATAGCTATTCATTCTTAATATGACATACTCTGAATATTGACAAATCGTCCATTATGTTTAACTGTAGTTGGTTCATACGTTACGGAGTAGCAATGCGTGCTTATTTGGTATTAAATTAAAGTTTTTTTTTCAGTTAGACTCTGTTTGTCGATTGTGGCACTGGCTGACTTAAAGAACCTCTTCATGCCTCAACCACACAGGATCTCACATGCTACGAGATAAATTTGCTGGATTTTTTGCGTCACTGCCACAAATTTCTCGTGTACAAGCAAGGTGTAACCTGATGTTCACATTTGTAAGGAACCTTTTAATTTTAATTAATTTTATAAAGACTCCCTCTTTGCTTTTTGTAGAACCTGAAGATAAGATTTACATCCTGAAACTTAAGTCGTATGTACGATTTTATCCAAATAAATTATTTTTCAAGTACAACTGGGGCGGATTTATTGACATCGAAAAATTAGTAAGAGACGAAACGGTACATAAAACAGGCCAGAACACTGTTGCAGAAACGACGACAAAAGCATACAAGACACTCAATAAAACAAAGGCGATTTTGGATGCAGTGATCTTTTCACGAAATTTCGATCTCCAACATTCTCATCCGAATGAGAAAATTCGTTGACACCGATGTACCTAAAGGTAAATAACCATTGTAATAAACTACGAGAAATCAGAGTTCGCTTTCTCCTCGAACTGTTACAGTGTAGAGAAACAGAATGAAAGAGGTTAGATAAAACCTCAGCCATGCACTTTAGTGTACATTGCAAAGTAGTCGTGTAAATGTAGATGTGTGCCCAGTGGTGTGAAGTGACAATGTTCATTTTTCTCACAGCCTTCGCACAGGGATATGTAGATCGCGACGCTGTACTCAGTCAGGATTCGTCTGGGAAGACAAAGTTGTGCCACTGCTGTGTCGGCTCGCCTCTCTCTGCTCCGACGGAAAGGGAAGCCACAACAACGGTCGCTGTGTGCATGGTTGTCTTGCTGTCCAATGATAAGTGACGTGCTGTTCGATCCAACATGACCGAATGCTGACCTTATCTGTGATCTCTAGTTCTCGTCGCTCGGGCCTTTCAGATCCTGCATGATGTTGAGTATGGCACTCCTGAACCCATAGATTCCATTCTGAAATGATAGTTGTGAGATCTAGCGTATGGTACTCGCAAAGTAATGGAGGGGTGGTTTAGCGATGATACAGAAATTGGGAAGCATGCGGCCATGTCATTACTCGATGTGGAAATTACGTAAAAACTAGGAGATCTGCTAAAATTGATCATTTTATTTACTGTGATTCTTATTACAGTACACTGACGGTGTCTTTTCAGTCCACAGCTCGTGGTCTAGTGGCTAGCGTTGTTGCCTCTGGATAACAGGGTCCCAGGTTTGATTCCATTCCAGGTTGGGGATTTTTCTGCCCAGAGACTGAGTTTTTGTGTTGTCCTCATCATTTCATCACCACCATCCTCATTCTATACAGTGACCATATTGGATTGTGTAAACATTGGAGTGTATAAAAATTGGGACTTTGTATGGGAGCTGATGACCACGCAGTTGAGTGCCCCACAAATCAAACATCATCTCAAACCAAACATCAAGACTGAGATTCATTGGAAGAATCCTAAGGAAATGCAATCCGACAACAAAGGAAGTAGGTTACAGTACGCTTGTTCGCCCAATGCTTGAATACTGCTCAGCAGTGTGGGATCCGCACCAGGTGGGGTTGATAGAGGAGATAGAGAAGATCCAACGGAGAGCAGCGCGCTTCGTTACGGGATCGTTTGGTGATTGCGAAAGCGTTACGGAGATGATAGATAAACTCCAGTGGAAGACTCTGCAGGAGAGACGCTCAGTAGCTCGGTACGGGCTTTTGTTTAAGTTTCGAGAACATGCCTTCACCGAGGAGTCGAGCAGTATATTGCTCCCTCCTACGTATATCTCGCGAAGAGACCATGAGGATAAAATCAGAGAGATTAGAGCCCACACAGAAGCATACCGACAGTCCTTCTTTCCACGTACAATACGAGACTGGAATAGAAGGGAGAACCGATAGAGGTACTCAGGGTACCCTCCGCCACACACCGTCAGGTGGCTTGCGGAGTACGGATGTAGATGTAGATGTAGATCATGGTGTCTTTTCCATCCCATCTGTCCACTGGTATACTGTTGCTTACCACATAATGATTGACTGACATCACTTGTTTGAGATGCAGAAAGAGTCTTAGCACCGAAACAGTGATCACGTACATGACTGAAATATGAGGAATCAACCCATCTGCTATCCCGCCATTGTGAAAGATGAGTTTAAATGTAGAGGCCATTAATCACCTTCTGCCAACTGTTTGGAACTGCTTCACAATGCTTTCAAAACTCTTCCAGTTTCCATATGTTGTGACTGTCTTTTATTTCAGTCATCTTGTGTGTGTGTGTGTGTGTGTGTGTGTGTGTGTGTGTGTGTGTGTACGTGTGTGTTGTGGGGGCAGCAGCATAATTTACACTGTAAAGTGTCCAGTTTTATGTGAGAGCCAATGGATCGAAACATGTTAATGTTAGTGTAGAACCTGACACAGACCTCAAAGTTATGGTGGAAGAAACAAAATTTATGTCGTTGTACAAAACTCTAGTCATACACTGCTTGGACGTGTTACAGCAGAAAAAAACAGTGTATCAAACAACAAAACAGGGACCCTCTCTTGCAACTGATAGTCTGTAGGATATGGTCCTCAGATAGTACAGGCAGTGAATCTTTGCCCTGCTTTGTGTAGGTGACTTCCATCACTGGTCACTTGCTCTAGTGGATCAATACCTGTGTATATTTAATAGGATCACCACATGCTCGATTCCAGCACACAGACGGTATTTGTTTCGCAATACATCAGAAGAGAGAGAGATGTGGTAAAAAAAATCTTCTCGAGTTCTCTATTGGATGATGTGAGAGGAGTTTTTATAGTTCGTAGTTTATCTCTGTTGGATGGTGAAATCTAACGATGATAGAGAGAACGTTTGGGTGACAGACGTGGATCTCCTTTGGACTGAAATTTGGAGACAGATCACAATGCAGTAGCAAAATCCTCATCCTTCCAGTTCCTGTAACGGCTTGTACTGCCTTTTCTACTACCTCATGTTGCGGGAAGTTTCGTTTGACGTTGGTCTTACACATCGAACACAGCTGGCAGAGCTACGACAACATGTTCCCATTTCCACTGAGTGGCAAAAAAGATGGTCCTGCCGCATTAACTCAGCTCACCCTGTTTCTCCACAGGTTGCGGAAGGTCTTAGATATAGCGCTCTCCAACGTCTGCCTGAGGAGCAGTTACTTGATGCATTGGGGCTATCTACAACCACGCTGAAGTTTTACTGCAGCAGATAGGTTCGACAAAAGTGGCTCATTTCGAGATATGATAGCGTTAAGAATATGATTCACTAGTGGCTGTAATCATTAAGACATTTCCAAAGGATCAAACGCAGGAATGTGTCTCAATGGAAAGACTTGACCCCAAATAGCAAACAGGATCTCTACCAGAAAGGCTAACACTATACATCTGAAAAGCCAGTGCATTGGTCATAGGACTTCGTACATTTATTACCTCAAGCTAGCTTTGCATTTTTAAAGTGATTCGTCACATAGCATATCATCTACTACATGTGTTCATTCTAAATCAACCATCATCCTTCCACATCTATAACCCAGTGGATATATCTCAGAACCTTTGACGTCGCATCTGGATTGAATGCGTAAAAAATACTGTTTTTTAGAGTGAGAAATATCTAGTAGCGGCATGAGGGCGTTTTATACGGGCTTAATACCATGTTCCTTAGCCGAAACACTTTCTAAGTTTGTCGTTTATGAGCTTACACTGCCGGCGACGTGCACCTGGGCTTTAGGTCTGTTAATTAACACCCCAGCGATCACTATCTATATTTGATATTGCTCTAATTGTGTGGAAAACCAATACCATATCTCGATTTATAAAGATTGTACAGTTTTTAACTTGGATGTCTTTAGCAGTACTTGTGTGCACCGGTCGAACCAAGACCGCTTTTATGAACGCGACAGTAACATACACGTTGTGATTGTGTTTCTTTAATAGCTGGTTGCTTATAAGACGATTACTTATCTGTTCCTAAGACAAGACACACTGGTACCACTCACAATAAAAAGTAATGAGGCACGTCCATCCATTCTGGATTTTCACTCAGTACTGTTTGGTGTACCAGCACTCAGTTATTGCCGATGTACTCGTATTATACTTAGTCTGGGGTGTGTCATCAGTGGGCTTATAAAATATGTGTGCTGTGGTCGGTGTTCCAACATGTGCAAAGAAAATGACTGTCCTGTCGTAATATGAGGTGTGGATTTTACATGTAAAATCTTTGAGCCCCGTTACAGCTATCTCAGTCTTCCGTGTACAATTATGTCCAGTCGTAAGAAAGATATACACACATCAAACAAGTTTTTAATCACCCCAGTTCCCAGAGCTCCTGGAGATAGACGTTGACTGTGGATATTGTATCACAGACAGTCACTTTGACTGCTCAGAGATGTCGCTGAAACCGCCCAAGGATGTAAACAACCATGCATGAGCAGTGCATATTAGATGGAGGGGGTCCGACAGCCGATCAGTTCCAGTCATTCCACCAGGAAGGACGTACATGGCTCGTGTTGTCTGTAGTTCAACCATGCCTAGACGGTCAATACCGCGGTTCGATCGCGTCCACATTGTTACTTTGTGCCAGGAAGGGCCCTCAACATGAGAAGTGTCCAGACGTCTCGGAGTGAACCAAAGCAATGTTGTTCAGACATGGAGGAGATACAGAGAAACAGGCACTGTCGATGAAATGCCTCGCTCAGGCCGCCGAAGGGCTACTACTGCACTGGATGACCGCTACCTACAGATTATGGCTCGGAGGAGCCCTGACAGCAACGCCATCGTGTTGAATAATGCTTTTCGTGCAGCCACAGGACGTCGTGTTTCGACTAAAACTGTGCACAGTAGGCTGCATGATGCGCAACTTCACTTCCGACGTCCATGGCGAGGTCCATCTTTGCAACCACGACACCTTGCAGCTCGGTACAGATGCTGAATGGACCACTCAGGATTAGCATCACGTTCTTTTCACCGATGAGTGTCTCATATGCCTTCAACCAGACAATCGTCGGAGACGTGTTTGGAGGCAACCCAGTCAGGCTGAACGACTTAGACACACTGTACAGAGAGTGCAGCAAGATTGAGGTTCACTGCGGTTTTGGTGTGGCATTGTGTGGGGCCGACGTACGCTGCTGGTGGTCATGGAAGGCGCCGTAAAGGGTGTACGATGCGTAAATGCCATTCTCCGACCGATAGTGCAACCATATCGGCAGCATATTGGCGAGGTATTTGTCTTCATGGAAGACAATTCGCGCCCCCATCGTGCACATCTTGTGAATGACTTCCTTCACGATAACGACATCGCTCAACTAGAGTGGCTAGCATGTTCTCCAGACATGAACCCTACCGAACATGCATGGGATGGATTGAAAAGGGCTGTTTATGGACGATTTGATCCACCAACCTCTCTGAGGGATCTACACCGAATCGCCGTTGAGGACTGGGGGACAATTTGGACTAACAGTGCCTTGATGAACTTGTGGATAGTGTGCCATTACGAATACGGGCATGCATCAGTGTAAGAGGACGTGCTACTGGGTATCAGAAGTACCGGTGTGTACAGCAATCTGGACCACTACTACTGAAGGTCTCGCTGTGTGGTGGAACAACATGCAATGTGCGGTTTTCGTGAGCAATAAAAAGGACGGGAATGATGTTTATGTTGATATCTATTCCAATTTTCTGTACAGGTTCCGGAACCCTCGGAACTGGGATGATGCAAAACTTTTTTGATGTGTGGAGGTATTTATATTTCCAGAGCCACAACCAGGGAGGGGGGGGGGGGGAGGGTGGGAGGGGGGGGTGTATTTCAGATACTTTGCTAATTGTTGAATGTTATCAGATTCAGGTTGAATCCGTAATATTTAATTGTAAGTACGGTGACAAATATGTGGCTGGTTTCCTAGGATGATTCTGTGTGGCACGCGGGAGGTGCGTGGCGGCGGTAGCCTGTGGTGGGAACGATTGACATTTCCAGCTTATGGCAGGAGCTGTCCGAACTAGGCAGGCTGGGGTACAACATGCAGCTGACCTAACCACTGCGCCCTCTAGGTGCCTGAAAAGCAAACTAATACTCAGAATGTGCTGGGCGGCCTTCGTAATGTGTGTGTTGGAGGTGTTACCCGAGGAAATTTCAGGAGATTCAATATGGGCGTGAGTTTGCACTGGAAAATTATTCTACATCTACATCTACATCCGTACTCCGCAAGCCACCTGACGGTGTGTGGCGGAGGGTACCCTGAGTACCTCTATCGGTTCTCCCTTCTATTCCAGTCTCGTATTGTACGTGGAAAGAAGGACTGTCGGTATGCTTCTGTGTGGGCTCTAATCTCTCTGATTTTATCCTCATGGTCTCTTCGCGAGATATACGTAGGAGGGAGCAATATACTGCTTGACTCTTCGGTGAAGGTATGTTCTCGAAACTTCAACAAAAGCCCGTACCGAGCTACTGAGCGTCTCTCCTGCAGAGTCTTCCACTGGAGTTTATCTATCATCTCCGTAACGCTTTCGCAATTACTAAATGATCCTGTAACGAAGCGCGCTGCTCTCCGTTGGATCTTCTCTATCTCTTCTATCAACCCCACCTGGTGCGGATCCCACACTGCTGAGCAGTATTCAAGCATTGGGCGAACAAGCGTACTGTAACCTACTTCCTTTGTTGTCGGATTGCATTTCCTTAGGATTCTTCCAATGAATCTCAGTCTGGCATCTGCTTTACCGACGATCAACTTTATATGATCATTCCATTTTAAATCACTCCTAATGCGTACTCCCAGATAATTTATGGAATTAACTGATTCCAGTTGCTGACCTGCTATTTTGTAGCTAAATGATAAGGGACCTATCTTTCTATGTATTCGCATCACATTACACTTGTCTACATTGAGATTCAATTGCCATTCCGTGCACCATGCGTCAATTCGCTGCAGATCCTCCTGCATTTCAGTACAATTTTCCATTGTTGCAACCTCTCGATACACCACAGCATCATCTGCAAAAAGCCTCAGTGAACTTCCGATGTCATCCACCAGGTCATTTATGTATATTGTGAATAGCAACGGTCCTATGACACTCCCCTGCGGCACACCTGAAATCACTCTTACTTCGGAAGACTTCTCTCCATTGAGAATGACGTGCTGCGTTCTGTTATCTAGGAACTCCTCAATCCAATCACACAATTGATCTGATAGTCCGTATGCTCTTACTTTGTTCATTAAACGACTATGGGGAACTGTGTCAAACGCCTTGCGGAAGTCAAGAAACACGGCATCTACCTGTGAACCCGTGTCTAAGGCCCTCTGAGTCTCGTGGACGAATAGCGCGAGCTGGGTTTCACACGATCGTCTTTTTCGAAACCCATGCTGATTCCTACAGAGTAGATTTCTAGTCTCCAGAAAAGACATTATACTCGAACATAATACGTGTTCCAAAATTCTACAACTGATCGACGTTAGAGATATAGGTCTATAGTTCTGCACATCTGTTCGACGTCCCTTCTTGAGAACGGGGATGACCTGTGCCCTTTTCCAATCCTTTGGAACGCTTCGCTCTTCTAGAGACCTACGGTACACCGCTGCAAGAAGGGGGGCAAGTTCCTTCGCGTACTCTGTGTAAAAATCGAACTGGTATCCCATCAGGACCAGCGGCCTTTCCTCTTTTGAGCGATTTTAATTGTTTCTCTATCCCTCTGTCGTCTACTTCGATATCTACCATTTTGTCAACTGTGCGACAATCTAGAGAAGGAAGCACAGTGCAGTCTTCCTCTGTGAAACAGCTTTGGAAGAAGACATTTAGTAATTCGGCCTTTAGTCTGTCATCCTCTGTTTCAGTACCATTTTGGTCACAGAGTGTCTGGACATTTTGTTTTGATCCACCTACCGCTTTGACATAGGACCAAAATTTCTTAGGATTTTCTGCCAAGTCAGTACATAGAACGTTACTTTCGAATTCATTGAAAGCCTCTCGCATAGCCCTCCTCACACTACATTTCGCTTCGCGTAATTTTTGTTTGTCTGCAAGGCTTTGGCTATGTTTATGTTTGCTGTGAAGTTCCCTTTGCTTCCGCAGCAGTTTTCTAACTCGGTTGTTGTACCACGGTGGCTCTTTTCCATCTCTTACGATCTTGCTTGGCACATACTCATCTAACGCATATTGTACCATGGTTTTGAACTTTGTCCACTGATCCTCAACACTATCTGCACTTGAGACAAAACTTTTGTGTTGAGCCGTCAGGTACTCTGTAATCTGCTTTTTGTCACTTTTGCTAAACAGAAAAATCTTCCTACCTTTTTTAATATTTCTATTTACGGCTGAAATCATCGACGCAGTAACCGCTTTATGATCGCTGATTCCCTGTTCTGCATTAACTGATTCAAATAGTTCGGGTCTGTTTGTCACCAGAAGGTCTAATATATTATCGCCACGAGTCGGTTTTCTGTTTAACTGCTCAAGGTAGTTTTCAGATAAAGCACTTAAAAATATTTCACTGGATTCTTTGTCCCTGCCACCCGTTATGAACGTTTGAGTCTCCCAGTCTATATCCGGCAAATTAAAATCTCCACCCAGAACTATAACATGGTGGGGAAATCTACTCGAAATATTTTCCAAATTATTCTTCAGGTGCTGAGCCACAACAGCTGCTGAGCCTGGGGGCCTATAGAGACATCCAATTACCATGTCTGAGCCTGCTTTAACCGTGACCTTCACCCAAATCATTTCACAATTCGAATCTCCGTCAATTTCCTTCGATACTATTGCACTTCTTATCGCTATAAACACGCCTCCCCCTTCACTGTCCAGCCTATCTCTGCGGTATACATTCCAATCAGAGTTTAGGATTTCATTAATGTTTACGTCTGGTTTCAGCCAACTTTCTGTTCCTAGTACTATATGGGCGTTGTGACCGTTTATTAATGAGAGCAGTTCTGGGACCTTTCTATAGACGCTTCTGCAGTTTACTATTAGCACATTAATATTGTTATTCCTTGTTGCATTTTGCCTACTCCTGCCTTGCCGCGTCTCAGGAGGCGTCTTGTCGGGCCTAGGGAGGGAATTCTCTAACCTAAAAAAACCCCATGTGCACTCCACACGTACTCCGCTACCCTCGTAGCCGCTTCCGGCGTGTAGTGCACGCCTGACCTATTCAGGGGGACCCTACATTTCTCCACCCGATAGCGGAGGTCGAGAAATTTGCACCCCAGCTCTCCGCAGAATCGTCTGAGCCTCTGGTTTAAGCCTTCCACTCGGCTCCAAACCAGAGGACCGCGATCGGTTCTCGGAACGATACTACAAATAGTTAGCTCTGATTCCACCCCGCGAGCGAGGCTTTCCACCTTCACCAACTCCGCCAACCGCCTGTACGAACTGAGGATGACCTCTGAACCCAGACGGCAAGAGTCATTGGTGCCGACATGAGCAACAATTTGCAGTCGGGTGCACCCAGTGCTCTCTATCGCCGCCGGTAGGGCCTCCTCCACATCTCGGATGAGACCCCCCGGCAAGCAGACAGAGTGAACACTGGCCTTCTTCCCAGACCTTTCCGCTATTTTCCTAAGGGGCTCCATCACCCGCCTAACGTTGGAGCTCCCAATAACTAATAAACCCCTCCCCCCGTGTGCCTGCTCGGACCTTGCTGAAGGAGCAGCCACATGTCCACTCACAGGCAGAGCGGGCGATGCCACACGGCCAGCCTCCACATTGACCCTCCGCCTCGTGCGCCGCGAACGCCGCTGAACCCGCCACTCCCCTTGGGGAGAGGGTGGCCCAACCGCGCCCGGTACCCGCGAAGATGTCTCGACAGCAGGGACAGTGGGTGAAGCATCTAACACCTGGGGTGCACCATGCGACGCACCAGACTCCCCACTGCCGCTACACTCCGAGGCAGCAGCCTGAAGACGGCTGACCGCAGCCATCAACACGCTCAGCTGTTCGCGAAGAGTGGCCAGCTCCTCCTGCGTCCGTACACAGCAGCCACACATCCTAGCCATCCTAAGAAATCAATTTACTATAAAGTGTTAATCAGCTTTTAACTAGACTGCTAATTCACTAAAGGCGGTTGATTATTGACTAAACTGTGATTGCTAACCACTTCTTGTAGAAACAAGGAAAATAGCACTACCTGTCTCTGGACGGTATTTAAAACAAACACTAGCACTACGAGCACTATGGCTGACTAAAGGGACTCTCTGACTGTATTCGAAACACACACGAGATCTATGGAACACTTAATAGCACTCTACTATTAAAGCTTCCTAAAAGCAAAAACACGCAGAAGAAGAAGTGACAAGTAAGAAAAATACAGATAATACTTAAATTAAGGTAGCTCGCTGCACAGCAGACGTGAAGCAGACGGCGGTTAGGGCGACACTGACACTACTGGCACTATGGCTGACTAAAGGGACTCTGACTGTATTCAAAACAAACACGAGATCTATGGAACACTTAATAACACTCTACTATTAAAGCTTCCTAAAAGCAAAAACACGCAGAAGAAGAAGTGACAAGTAAGAAAAATACAGATAATACTTAAATTAAGGTAGCTCGCTGCACAGCAGACGTGAAGCAGACGGCGGTTAGGGCGACTCCCATGTAAATCATCTGGTTGACTGCTTTTACTGCCATCCTGCACATTTCCCGTCTTTATGTGGTTGAGAGGACGTCGATTGTGATGTATGTTGTGTGGATCGAGATGGTGAAATTTAGGTGAAAGAGACGTTTGCTGGTTCCCTAACATGAGAAACACGTTAGTTTACTTTGTAAAGTATTAGGATCATTTGGAATGTGTTAGACCACTGACGTAAGTATTCGTCAAAAAATACGAGTGGAACTACCTGATTCCTCTATTTTCACCGAGTTTTCACTAAAAGATCTTCGCAGACAAGATAAGTTTGTAGTTACTCAGTGATTTGTAGCATGTCCCGTGTAATGACCTCGCTGGGTTTCTAGACATATAATCCCCTTACCTTTGGCATTATACTGTGCAAGCGATCGGTAGTATACTGCTATGTGGCTGACATTGGGAACCACCGCGTAAATGGTATGATATTCTAGCGAACCATGTGAAAATACATATGTTCTTGTAATCCTAGTGTCTGGAGATGGGTGCAGAAAGCATGGCAGCAAGCAGGAAAGCAGGAAGGCAGGTCAGGGCCGGAAACAGTAACAACTTTGTGCCGGGAGAACGAGCCCAGGATTTGTACTCCAGTTCAGAGAGTGACCACAGTCCGTGCAGGGCGCTGTGATCGAGCATCGCGCATCGGTCTAGTGTGTGTGGTGAGCAGTTGACTCATGACTGTTGACCAACCGGTCTTGCAGGAAATATCTAGTACTACGGCTGTATATACAGTGCATGTGCTTATGTTTTGGGAATCGGTCTGTCTTCGTGGTATACAGGGTGGTCCATTGATAGTGACCGGGCCAAATATCTCACGGAATAAGCGTCAAACGAAAAAATTACGAAGAGCGAAACTTGTCTAGCTTGATGGGGGAAACCAGATGGGGCTATGGTTGGCCCGCTAGACGGCGCTAGGTCAAACGGATATCAACTGCGTTTTTAAAAATAGGAACCCCCATTTTTATTACATATTCGTGTAGTACGTAAAGAAATATGAATGTTTTAGTTGGACCACCTTTTTCGCTTTGTGATAGATGGCGCTGTAATAGTCACGAACGTATAAGTACGTGGTATCACGTAACATTCCGTGTTAAAACGGACCGTTTACCAAATGCGGAAAAGGTCGATATCGTGTTGATGTATGGCTGTTGTGATCAAAATGCCCAACGGGCGTGTGCTATGTATGCTGCTCGGTATCGTGGACGACATCATCCAAGTGTCCGTACCGTTCGCCGGATAGGTACGTTATTAAACGAAACAGGAAGTGTTCAGCCACATGTGAAACGTCAACCACGACCTGCAATAAATGATAATGATGATGCCCAAGTAGGTGTTTAAGCTGCTGTCGCGGCTAATCCTCACATCAGTAGCAGACAAATTGCGAGAGAATCGGGAATCTCAAAAATGTCGGTGTTGAGAATGCTACATCAACATCGATTGCACCCGTACCATATTTCTATGCACCAGGAATT